>NW_004524589.1:21267981-21307842 GCF_000260255.1 Octodon degus | reverse complement strand
TCTTGATCAGAAAATTTGGGACACTACTGAGTTGCGTGACGTTACAGTACAAGTTCTCATATGTCCTGAGTCTTAGTTGACCTTGGAAGGCTAGGGCCAAAATGTTGGCTTTCCTTGTGGCCCTCCTTTTTGTCTAATTTTGGTCTGCAAACTTAGGTTGTTAACCCTCCAGAAGACAAGCTTATTGTTATTACCATACAACCTAGACTGTTAAGCTTAACCTCATTATCTGTCTGCATATCAAACATCTTAGGCATAATATGGAACAGGTATTTTTCATGAAGTATTGATATGTTGAACTTTAAGTCCCTACAGAATACAATGAAAAAACATTTAAAAATTACAATATGTTTTTAAAAATAGTCATAAAGAATTATATAATTCTTACATTTACAAATAAGTCCAAAAATCTAACCATATACAACCTTGAAGTAGGACAGTCCCACAGCATTCCTTTTCCTGTCTCTTACCTTCATTCACCACCCCCTTCTTTTTGAACAATCATCTACCTGAGAGACAGCACAGCAGCAACTGGCACGTCATGACAAGCAACCCGTATTCAGAAGACCAGAATGACAGGCACTCAAAGCATGAAACTACTATTACAGATTACCATCTTCAGTGCAGTTACTTAGTTCACAGGTATCAGTATATATAGTTAGTCTGGGTGAGAATCTTTCCAATTAACTGCTAGATTAAAAAATCGTCCAGAGATTCTCAGTATCATTGCCTTGCCTATCTTCTACATATGACTGTATGTCTTGTCACTGTCATGTTTCCTAGCTCTTCTCTTTTCCTTCTCTTAATTAGTCCTCGAGTTACTGCTTTCCTTCTACTTGTATTATACCTTTCTATTTGTATTTCTTCTTTTGAGTTCTTATACTAGGGAAACTATGTGATATTTACACATGTGTGTCCTTTTTATTTCACTTATATTGAAGTGGATGACACTTGAAGATATATTCATACATGACTTTGTTTTTTGAGAAGCTAAAAGTTTTGTTTGGAGTTCTTTTTCCCTCTCAGATGAAAAATGTCTGATTATAAAATGGGTTGGGAGATCAATCGCCTGATGGCACTTGCTAACATGTACTTGTTGAAGATCACATTAAGTGGCTCTTCCACATGAAAAATTGAAAGGCCTTGAAAGAAAGAGTGAGAAAGACTTTGTAGCCAAAGGTGTCAGTGGATGGGGGCAACTCCAAGGAGGCTAAAAGGCTTCTTCCATCATCTTGACTTCCAAGGGGCAGCTCAGAGAGCTTCCCCTGTGTATCTGGCAACTGGGAGGGTTAATTAACTTCATTCTTCATTGACTTTTTTTTGTTGTTGCTTTGTATTTTTTAAAAAAATGTATTTAGTACAGGGTCTCACTATGCAGCTCAGACTCATAGTGATCTTCCTGTTTTAAGCCTCGCCAGAGCTGAGATTACAGGTGTGCCCCAACTCTGTTTTTGTCTTTTTGAAACAGGGTCTCACTATGCTGTTTAGGTTGTCCTTGAGCTCATTGTGTAGTCCATGCTGGTCTTGAACTCCCAACAATCCTCCTGCCTCAGCCTCCCAAGTGCTGGGATTGCAGGCATGCGCCACCACACCTGGCTCTGCATTTAACTCTCAATTCTCCCTGAGGGTTGTGAGAGTCAGAAGACAAGCTGCCAGTTATACCAGCAGAAGTAAGAAAAGAGGTCACTGACTTGAGCTAAAAGAGTGCATGAAGGAAAAAAAGGAAAAGGAAAAGGAAGAGGAAGAGGAAAAGGAACTAATTCCAATAGTCAGTATAGAAACCACCATTAAGAAGGGACCACAGTAGAGATATGACAAGGAATAGACTTCTGACCAGGGAAGCTAAAGGCTCCCAGTGACTCTGGAAATAGAAAACATGAAAAACCAAAGGAGTATTCCTCATGTTTAGCAAACTGCCCATGACAGATGCCTGGTGACGAAAAGGCAGGTATCCCATCACAAATGAGACAGTGCATTTGCACCTGCCTGAATCGGGACTGAAGTGGAGACAGCTTATGAAGCTAAGAATGTTCCCCTGCTTGAGGTACCCTCACTGCCTGCATACCAGCTTGAGAGCTATGGAACATTAGGGTTAGTGAGTTGGAGAGAAAATAAAGGAGGAGAGAGTCCACACCCCCCTCTACTCAGCAGAAGTTGGAAACAGTAATGTCCACATATGCAACTGAACATTTTAAGTACCATGTTGAGGCCATTTGTAAGCTAAAATGAGCATAAGCCTTTGGCTTGCATTCTGCAAAGTCCTGTAACTGCCCTTTTTCATTTATGGATAGGGGAAATTTTAGCTCACTGAACAACCTAAAAGACCAGTGAGAAAGGAAATAAACTTGCTCTGTGAATTGCATCCAGCAAATTGCACTGGTTCAGGATACTGGTTACTTTTTTTTTTTTTTTTTTTTTTTTTGGTCTTCTGTTTTATCCATTTTCACATTTAGCTCCATACAAACGAACTTTCTCTATTTACCACTCAGTGGTTTTATTTCTAGACCTTTTCTCATGACTTTTCTCCCAAATGACATGAAAGCTCTTGTCACATTCAGAACTTCAAACAAATACTCCATTTTTCTAAAGAAGCCAACAAACACTTTGATCATTGTTCATAACCTGCTGTCTTGGAAAGATCTCAGAGAATCTTTGAATCCCTAAAATTGGTCCTAAATTTTGAATGAATGTGCATATGTATCTTTATTCATTTATAGCTATGTGATTTATAGCTTTGCTAGATTCTCAAATGAGGGATAGAGGAAAAAAATAATAAAAAAAAAATCTGTCTTCATACTTAAAAGCTTCTTCCCTTACAGCTGAGATAAATTAGAAATACGTATATTCAGGTTTTTGCAAAACTTTGAAGATGTTTCTTTCCCTGCACTTGCCAGTTATTGCTAAAAGGTCATTGTTCTTTTCTTTCCGTCTACCTTTTGACCCTCCAGTAATAGAAAGTGTGAATATCAGGCATGTATGCCTTAGAATAATGAGATCTCTTACTAGAAGTTCTCATTTTAACCATTAGGGTTATGCTCTCATAAATCAACTTCAAGATGTAGTAAACAGAGAAGGAAAATATTCTTCATTGTTAATGGCAATTTCCGAACCCTTAGAATTACATTATGAAACTATGCCTAAGGCAACGTACAGAATATACTTATGTTCTCAGGTGGTATAAATATACATATAGATTAACTTTTTGATTGTATATGTGCTTTTGCTTATTTCTTTAATAACAGTCTTATGGAACTCCTAAGAAACTACCTGATTACTGTGGAACTTTTTGATTTGTAGAAATTGAACCTACAAAATGCCGCCAATTCTCTGATTTTCACTTCTACAAAGTCCCTCCAGAGGCTCACTCTTCCTTATCTCTTCTGAGTTGTTATTTTGAAAATCCTATTCATTTGCTTTTCCCATTAGCTCTAATCTAGAATTTAGCTTTTTTTTGTTTTGTTTTGTTTTTTAGAACTGTAGCAGTCATCCTTGGTGACCTTTAATTGTGAGCCAAAATAATAATACTGTTCAAAGTGCTTCAAATTTCAATTTCTGACTGTGTTCTCTCTCCCCATTGGAAATAAGGGCCACATTTCCCTAAGTTAATCAACATTAGCTAAAATCTATTAGCACCGTTCACAATTTTATATAGATGCCAACAGATATCTATTAAAAATGGGGAAAATTTCTGAGAACAGTCAAAATTTTAAGCAGCTATTTATAGACGTCCAGATGTTTTTCTGAGTCTATATGCTACTCACGGAGTATGCAATTACACTGTTGAGATGGTCCACTTCCCAGCAGTGAAGAGATGCTCTTAGTATAGAGAAAAATGTCCCTTCTCCACCAGTGAACATTCCTTTCAAATCTAAGAACAGATCGAGCACAAAAACATAACACAAAAGTAAGGAAGAAAGTTCATTTTGAAGCATAATCAAATTGTGAGTTTCAACTTAAACTAAATTTTAGGAAGGCTCTTTGGATCTATTAAAACAAATTTTTAGAAATATATAATTTAAGAAAATGAAATATCTAATTCCCTTACCACCACTAGATGTGTGATGGAGTTGATAGCACAGATATGGGAGAGACAGAAGGATTAAAAAAGAATTGAGCCCTTTAAGATGATTTGACACTTTGTGTACTCAAGTACACTCGTTGAGGACTGCGGCCCCACACACTTGCACAAATATATTTATGGTCTGGGATTTTCTCCAAGCTAGCTGCCTTCTGGTTGGAACACACACTTTGTCATGCTCTTTGATGTAGACGATTGCACAAATCCTGGCTTTTCCTTGCCTCTTTAGGTTGATTTTCTTTGTTTTTAAAATTGTATGTATTTAATATACTTGACAATGTTTTAATGAACATGTACAAGTGCATGAAGTGAAATAAACACTACAGTAAAGAAATTAACATGTCCATACCTTCTATGGTTGCTTTTCTTTTCTTTTTTTTTTTTTTTTATAATTTTAGGGAAGGGTCTACAGGGTGTTCAGAGTCTCATTACTAGATTGTTCTCTTAGTGATCCACCTGTTTACAGCCTTCCAAGAGCTGGGATTACAGGTGCGCGCCACAGTGGCCCAGCCTTAATTGCCATCTCAGTGCACCCTAGGGGAGAGGGCGACATGGCAGGCCCAGGGATCGAACTCCCATCCCCTGAGCCTTCTTTCTTGAGCAAGAAATACAGGCATCTACCTTTACCTTTAATGAGAAAATAGCAATTAGTAGGATAACTATCTTAACTATATAGTGTATGTAAAGTGTGAAAAAGTTTAGTTAACAGTCCCTCAGACAAAATATTTATATGTATAACATATGAAAATTGAAAAAAAATCAGATTCCCCAAAATTCAAAGACTCAGTGTTTTTTCTAGTTATCATTTCCACCAGTTAGCAGATGATACTTTTTTTGTTTGTTTGTCTATTTTGGTCTTTCACTTATTTCATACAGAGTCTTGCTATACAGCTTGGACTCATACTGATCTTTGTTCTGGGTCTGGCACAGCATGTGGTACTGGGATTGAGCTGGTCAGCAGATGATGGGAGGCCAACATCATTTCTTTTTTAAAATGTACTTGGTACAGGGTCTCACTGCGCATCTCGGACTCAGTGATTCTCTTGTTTTCAGCCTCGCCAGCACTGGGATTATAGGCATATGCCACCAAGCCCAGTTTCAGTGGCCAGCTCAGCATGCCTGGGGGCAGGCTTGCACAGCATGTGGTGCCGGGGAATTGAACCCCAATCCCTGAGCTTGCCTAAGCAGATGCTTAGTCTGCTGGACTATCTCATCAACCCCCAACATCATTTCTTATCTCAGCAGTGATCATTTATTTACGTGCTCCTTATCCACAAAGAAAAGCATACATCACATTATCAAGTCATAGGAGGCAAAAGACTTCACAAAAGCCTTAGCTTTAATTTAGAATTCTGGTCCTAGTTTTTACCTTGTGAGTGTTCAAAACTTTACTGAAAGTTTGAAAGAAAGCATACAAAGCTAGAGTGTTTCAATACAAATTATTCATACTTTGTGTTTCATTGATTTATTTCTTGCTTATTTATAAAAATGTACATAATACTCAAAAACAAAATCAATACTTGGTGAAAAAAGAAATAAATGCACAAAATACCAAGTAAAACTAGATGTGGAATTGAGACAGGGATAAAAGAGGTTAAGATATAAGGAATAAAATCTGAGTGAGTCAGCTGCCCTGACACAGGCCTTTAGACTGTGCTCATGGCAATCAAATTCCTGAGGCATGAAGGATATCACTACAAAGCTTTCACACCTGAGCTCCAGCTCTGCCCAATAATTCCACCCCAAAGCAGGGCTCAGGCTCTCCCTCAGCTAGCAGATGCACACACAAAGAAATCCTTGAACAAGAGTTAACTGTGCTTCGTTATCATAGTAGAATGCACACCCTTTGTTGAAGATATTAATCCACTATTCCTTTCAATAGTCTATTCCTAAAAAAAATTTAAAAAGAAAGCTCAGAATTTACAGGAGAAAAGAAGACTATTTTACTCAGGAAGAAGCATAGCTGGTTTTCTCTAATCCTCTGTGACTTTAGAGCAAATGTGAATTATGTGAATTATGAAGTAGACAGACAAACCACTACTACATAGGCAGCACCCTCTCCCATCATCTGCATGTGATGACAGGGACTGAGAGGGGAGCTCCTGGATACCCACAGCAGAAAACAGAGTTACCTCCTGCATTTGAGGGAGGCTTCTCAACACTTTTTTATAGCTTTTGTTCATACTAGAGTATAAGAATAAATCTTTAAGTCTTGCAGTATCTCAGGCTGGTTTTTCTAGCAGAGGTCACAAGGACTCAGGGAAATGGACATTAAAAAACAGGTTCTGTACAGTTCTTTATAGCTGCTACTGATGAGTAGAGAATGTATCTGTTTATTTCACCACTGAGTAAACAAGTGAAAGGATCAAAGCAATTTTAAAATAGGTATTGTTTTCAGGATACAAATGTCTTACAACACATGTTTCTCAAACACATGTTTGACATGTGTTTCCTTAATGTGTAATAAATACCTTCTAGGTAGCCTTCCCTCAGCTACAGAAGTTGTATTATGCAAAAGTCAATGGTCAACATATTGAAAGATTTTTTTAGTTGGAATCATGAGAATTTTATCCTTGTAATGTCCCTTGATTTACTAAACCATGCTAATGGCACAGCTGAAAGAGTAGTTCACTAGAAACAATTCTAAAAGGGGCAAAACCACAACACACTTGCACATCTCAGAAAGATCACCCGTGATTCTATGGTTCCAGTTTCTCCAGTTTGGTTGGGAATTGGGGTTGAGTCAACTCACTTCAGTTTTAGTGTTGGCTTTAACTAAAACAACAAACTAAAAGGCAAACAAACCACAGTGAGTTCTTTCTCCATAATTTGTCTCAGTCTTTCTCTATCTGCAGATTTCGCTTCTGAAGGATCCTTAAAGGATGGGCAAAGAACCTGTTGGACAGATCTAGACCTACTTCACAGTCACTTATTAGCTGTTCACTGAGTATATAGGAATCCTAAAAGTAAAACCCAAAGAAAGAATTTGGAAAGACTGAGTCGCATTGGCATGGCCAACCTCAAACTCACGTCGTGAAAAAAAGGATCATATGAAACAGTTGTATTGGAGTAGGACAAAAGAGCCATTTTCTAATAAGAGAGAGTGTTAGCAAGGATATGGCCGCTGATGGAATTAGTGTTAAGTCCGTAACTACACAAGCGGGTCCCTAACCGTGACACCCATTTTATAGTATGAGAATTTAGTATTGGAAAGTGTTGCACAAATTGCAAACATCATATGTAAGAGGCCAACCACTATTTCTTCCAATAGGCTATTCCTAAAACAAATTTTAAAAGAAAAAAAGAAAGCTCAGAATTCACAGGAGAAAAGAAGACTGATTTGTCCAGGAAGAAGCATAGCTGGTTTTCTCTAATCCCCTGTGACTTTAGAGCAAATTGCTAAGCTGTTGAAGTCTGAAAATGAAGAACTCCCATGAGCACACTGTGGGCCAACAGGAAGAGGGTGACTTAGGGCCTCTACTCATCGATCACAGTCCACTGTGAGATTTGGAGCCCTCTCCAGAGTCCCTCACAGTATGCAAGTGATACTGATGGCAACACATAGGTTCTTACAAAGTGTTGGTGTATGTACAAGTTGAACTTTTTGTTAATTAAATCTAGTATTGAAAATCATTTCTTAAGAATTCTGGAAAATAAATGGGTCATTAATCCCCATTTCCATGTGGCTGTGTCCCCAAAGGTGCTGTGCAAGAGGAAATATGCAGTAAAAGTAATTTTCTAAACAATGCTCTGAGGACATCAAAGCAAGGGCACACTTAGCAAAAGCGTGCCTCACAATGTAAAGCAGAAATCTTGACCTATATTTCAAAGACAGTTTAATAGGAAAAGAGCTATAGACTTAGTGCAAAAATATATGCTCTTCTGTCCTCTTTGCCAATAAAAATAACTGCCCGGTGAAAGAATTCAATGTAAAAGTGGACTATTTGAAACCTGAGGTTTCATCATAGTTTGCCTGATGATAAAAAGTGGTAGGCAGAGGTAACCATAATTTGTTTGCAGAGGTAGAGACTTCATGTAAATGATGGTGTTTTGTCACACATAGAAAACATGCCTTTAAATATTCCACTATTTTCTTTCTGGTGACTTTTTCCTTTGGACAGAATTAGTTTCCAAGCATCAGACTCTCATTTAAATGAATACAATTAATGTACAAGTAGCTTGTATGACAATAGGAGAAATTCCTAGCCTGAAGTCACTTGAAGGCTAAGACAATTGTTCCACTTAGGATAAAAATCTCTATTTCAGTTGCCTTTTAAATATTAGTCTTTAGCTTTCAGTGATTAATGGAATTTCTCATTGAAAAGAAAAGAAAGAAAGCTGTTTGCAGTTGAAAGAATTTCACATGCAATGGCTCAGAAATTTGAAAGTGCATGATGAAAGCAGAAATCCAGATGAGCAAGGCAATTGTCAAGAGCCCCTATTGATAAGACAGTACCAGGTATGAACCTATATGTTGCCGGGCATTCTACAGCTCCCTCCAGGGAGCATCCTCCAGGTTGTAACTCTGAGCCATTAGTTACCCTTATTGCAATAGCACCTGCAGAAGAACTAACATAATTTGAGCCAATCTATTGAGAAAATTCAGTGCTGTGCCTCATGCTCAAAGTGAACAGTTGCCTCTTGCCTATTGATAGATGAGCAATAACGAGCATACAAAATTATACACACTGGGATGTGGAGAGTTACGAATTCCTAGCCTAAGGTATATCCAGTTACACTTTTAAAGTTTGGCTTCAACCATTCTCAGTCCCTCCTCCATTTCCTATCACTACGAAAGAGAAACCTGTGCTAAATTACAGGTGCTGCGTGGAACTCCATTTTCACACCTTACTAACTGCTTCTAGTTCTGTCTAATTTGGAGTCTGCTCTTCTTCCTATTTCGTTCCTTCAGCTGCTCCAGAATTTCAGCCAATACAGTTTGGTTCTTGGCAATCCCAAGGCCTAGATGCTGAATAAATTTTTACAATTAACTCTTTATTAATGTCATTCTTTTTTCTTTTTTCTGGCTCAGCCCACCCTGAGGGCAAGGCGGGTGCAGCATGTGGTGCTGGGGATCAAACCACTATCCGCTGAACCTGCTTAAGCTTGCCTAAGCAGGCACTTTAGACCACTGAGCTACCTCACCAACCCTATTAATGTGATTCTGATACCAACATTTTTGAAGAAGCTTATGAAAGGAAAGTCTATGACTGGGATGTTGATTAACTAACTCACTAAATTCGCATAGTTGCAGCAGAGGTAACTGTGTGAATATTTTTTCATCAGCTATATTTATATTATAAATATAAATATAGTCCTTTTTATTACAAATGGGTGATTATTTCCCAAGTAGTTGTGCTCTGAGGCCTCATAAGATGTCTGCCTTTTTTCAACACATGATTGTTTTCTCTAGAGCTAATGCTTCTCAGCATTGAAAAAACAATGTTTTTGAGGCATATTCCCTCAATTGTTTCTTCTTCTGTCTAGAACTACTAAATTAAAATGTTTTATATTTCCATAATACCCTCATATAAAAGACTTTAAATTATAAACAAATTGGGTCCTGACAACCTATAGAAGCAGAGTCGTATAAATAAATGATTCCCATCTCTGAAAATCAAGTAGGTCAATAATTAGACTAGTGGTACACACTAGACTGGAGGATTCTACAGTTATTGGAATCCAGAGGTTTCACCCTCCTACCAGGATGACAAGTACCCTGGTAACTGCTGAAGCTTCCTTGTGGCAGCTTTCCCTCTGGTGTCCCCCCGCAGGCTCAGAGTCCTCCACAGCTCAGCTCCCCATGCCCACTGCAGCCCCAGTGGGCTGGTGAAGCTGGAACTTGGGTGCTCACTCTGCCCTGCAGTGTTCCCAAGAGAGAAAGACAAAGGAGAGGGTAAAGGAATAGACAGAGGAATTAAGTTGTGTACTGTACATGCAATAACATTTCTTCTGCAGCAGGAAATGTAAACACTGTGTACTTCAAGCATGTAGTAATAATAATAATAAATGGATAGTCCTAGTTGTTCAATTTTTCAGACACTGGCGGCGATCAGCCACTGGATGACATATTTATCGATGAACCTTCATCCCATAACGTACATCTGTAACTGATGTGAGGGATCTGAAGACACTTGACTTGTTGGAATTATCAGATACGACACAGTGATTTGCTCCAGTGCTTCTGTGACCAAGATCAAAACAGCCTCAAAGAGTCTTCTGTTTTGTTTGAAAATAGCCTTTTTGATGGTCTGAACTGTGGGCCTTGAGGAATATTCTCATTCCCCCCTTTTTTCTCTATTATTATATTAATGGCTCTGAAACAATGATAGCATTTCATCATGAATTTTGTTTCTTTACCTGTTTAGTGCATCAGAGTAGACTCTGCCTCTCTCTTCCGTTCTCATCTCTCAGTATAGCAGTCAGTATTTTTTTCCATAATTTTATTGATAAACAAATAGCAATGAAACAGTTTCAAACCAAATTGGTAGGACAGTATCAATAATTAACACATTGCATACATTCTTCCTAGTGGTTAATTGCTGTACAAGATGCAGACATGATACCCTATCGACAAACACCATTAGAACAAATCCCTCTATTCATTAAGAGAATGTAACTATATATCTATCCTAACCACTTTGAATACACAGATACAAAATGGGCATTCATCTGTATCCTCTTATTTTAAGTTCCATTATTTGAATATTATAGGTGTGTTAACTCAGCAAAATAATCTAAAAGAGTTTAGTAGCCCATAATAGTATTGGGTCTTCCACTTGACTAGCAATGTCAGAAATTGTTGACCTGAGTCCCCTACAGCTCAACATAACAGCATGGCTTTACTTCTTATATTTCATTTTTATACTTTTCTGCTAGGTGGTTAAGACCAAGGTAAAGCAGGACCTATGCAACAAGAATTGTAGCTTTTAGGTCTGATAAGGCCAGTGAAATCCCCTCAGGATTTATCCTTAGATCCTGTACCTCAGATTGTTTGTCATTGTCATCCATGTGGATGAGTCACAGCCATTGCTTGGCCAATGTGCTCTCTGTGAAAGACTGAGAGAATGTTTTCTCTCCATGTGACTCTCCTTAGGCTAGCAGTCAGCCCTTTTAATGGTGTAACTCCTCAGAACCATTACTCTAAAATCTTGGGTGACAGTATTTTCATACAAGGTTATTTTTCAGGAATGGACAACCTGGATTCCCACCGTGACTATGCTAATTGATGGCTGTGTAGCTTTCTGTAAATTACCTAATCTCTGATTGTTAAATGAGACAATATCCGTGCTTCTCTTGTGGGTTGTGGTGAGGATTAATTGTAACAAAATGTAAAAGGTAGTGGTCCTGGTGATGCATGCCTTTAATCACAGCACACTGGGAAGCTGAGGCAGAAGGTTCACAAGTTCAAGCCCAGCCTGGCCAAGTTAGAACAAGACCTTATGTTAAAATTTAAAGAGGGGCAGATGGGTGGGAATGTAGCTTAGTGTGTAGACCCTGGATTCAATCCTCAGTGGTGCAAAATACATACATACATGCATACATACATACATACATACATACAAATGTCAACAGGCTTCCAAGGTCCTGGTACATAGCACATACTACCTAAATGCCAGCTCTCCTCACTCTGCACCTACTGCTGCCCATCTAATGCCAGCACTTTCACCAGGAAAACATTGCTTGTAAGGATCAATAGGACAGATTCAGTAAGCATTCAGAGTAAACCCACTCTCATTGCCCAAAACAATAAATTAACCTATTTGGCGGTGGGGAGGGATGTTGAAGAACTACATTATAGTATTTGGGGAACAAAGTGCATACCGGTATTCATATTTGATAAGATAGAATTTGACATTCAATTTGTAGGAGACTTATCTTCATAAGAAACATTTTTGTAAATAATTAGAACCTTTAAATCCGATGATAAAAAGATTATATTTTCTATTTTTAAGTGTATATTGATTTTGCAAAAATGCTGTGCATCTGATTATATATTTGCTTCACCTTTGTATATTCTGGTGGATTACAGTTCTTTAGTATGATATCAGCCATCAAATTTTGCAACTAAATGGTTTTCTATTTAACTTTTCAAAAAAGCTAAACACTGATGGAAATTTGAGCCTACATTTCTTATTTATGTGACACAATTTTTTTGAACACAAATTATTTATAGTTAAAAGGAAATTCATGAAAAATACAAAATCAGTTCAGAAAGTAAAGTAATGCTATCTTTTTGAAATATATATATATATATGTATATATATATATATACATATATATATATATATATTTATAAAATTTACAGTGGAAAGAGGCATTAATGTTATAATACCTGAATTAAAGCAATATATGCCAGCCAGTCAACACTTAAAAAACTAGTTCACTGCACAACTAGTTATAATTCTGCGAGGGAATTAGTGACCCTATTTGATTTTTGAAATAGCCCTTGACCTAAATCCATTTTTTAAAAAACTGCCTAACTTGAAAATGGGACACTGTGATTAAAAGATCATTCAAATTATTTTCTGGAGAAGAATAAATCACCAAAGCAGTGATATTTTTCTGTATGCACCAAGCTTTTTAAATTTCAGATATTTGCTTAATACTACACTTAGTAGTTAAAATGAACTTCATCTTGGGAAAGGGAATGTCAGACTTAAAGCATGCAGGTGTTACTTTTTCATTCTTGGCATCTGGAGATAGATGATAGACAGATAGATAGATAGATAGATAGATAGATAGATAGATAGATAGATAATAGGTAGATAGATAGATTTGTGTTACCTAAAACTTAGACTTTTTCATTATAATCAGGGATGTTTTCTTTGCCTTAATGCACATATTATTTGGCTTGATGTATCTGAAACACTATTTGATTTGGAAAATAAGAAGTCGTGGGCTTTAGACACAAGACCCTTTTTAAACAATGGAAAATGAAGACCCATCTATATGGTACTTTATCAAATTAGTAGTTAGTATGATTATCTCATAATTTTTCTTCACTAAAAATGTGCATGTACTTTTAAGAAAGAAGTTATTGGTTTTACATTTCATTAGTTATGCAAATACATGTATTTCCATTGAACAGTAGTGCATACTGTTGGTAAACGAATAGAATGCTTCATTCTAAATGGGGCATTTTAATTTAGAAGGTTGTGTGTCATGAATTAACCTAAGTTGTGACTTTTTCCATAACACACAAAAGGAAATTTGACTTCATTGTACAGCTACTATTAAAGTTACCATTTTTAGCTTTAAGGTAGGACGACAATCCGGGACACCAGTGACTTTCAAAATGAAAAATACATCATTAAATAAATACATTGTGAGAAAATAAGCCCAAAGTGGATTTTTAAAAACATATACATCTTAAATCAAAATACCAAATCATAGAAAATTTTCCAGTGTATGCCTGTAATGTTAGCACTCTAAAAGCCTGGGACAGAAGGAACAAAAGTTCAAACAAACCTAGTCTGGGACACTTAGCCCTGTCTTGAAACAAACAAACAAACAAACAAAAATTTTAAAAGGATGAGCATGCAGCTCAGTGGAAAGATCCTGGGCTCCTCTGGAAGTTGAGAAACAAAAAGAAGGAAGGAGGTAGAGAGGAAAGGAAGAAGAAAGGAAGGGAAAGGAAACCAGAAAATTAAATCTTTAAGTAAACTGCTGATGTGATTTTCATGTTTAACATTAGTTACCAATGTTTTGTGTTGATCCTAATTGCTTTTCATTTTATTTTATGAATTTAGGACTGGGTCTACAGGGTGTACACAGTCTCACTACATAGATTGGACTTGTAGTGATTCTCCTGCCCTCAGCCTCCCAAGTGCTGCGATTTCAGGTGTGCAACACCACACCCAGTCTCAACTGCTATTTCAGTGCACCCCAGGGGCAGGCTGGCATGCCGGGGATTGAACCCCAGCTGCTACGCTCTACCGAAACAGGTGTTTTAGTCTGCTGAGCTATCTGGCCAGCCCTTATTAATCCTGATTTGAATACAATATGTTGGTTTTTTTAAAAACAGTTCATTTTGTTTTGGTTTGGTTTAGTTTAATACAAGGCCTTGCTGGCCACAGTGTAGGCTGGCTTTGAACTAAATAGCCTATGTTGACTTTAAACTTCCAACCTTCATTCTGCATCAGCCTCCTGATAGGATTGCAGGTGTGTGCTACCAATCCTGGCTCATTATAACTTAAAAGTGAACTTACTGACAACTCCCTGTTTGTAGCTAAGTATCACTCTTCAACTAAAAAGCCAGAGTTAATAGTACTCTTCTCTCAAGAAATGTACCCTACACTACAAAATTTTGCATGGAATTCAACTTCTTCCAGTTTGTTTTCATTTGTTTTTTCAAGACCTATCAAATCATATCGTTGCCAAAACACAATGATTTATTTTTTGTTATTCTCAGCTTCCTTTTCAGATTGCCTCATCTTTACGTTATAGGGCACACTACTAAACATTTAAAGTATCAAGAATTCTATCCATGCTAGCTCATCACTATTAAAAATTCCCACTCCTGGCTTAGAATGCTTAGGTTTTTCATATTTATAAACCTATCGTCTATTCCAAGAACTCAACACATTTTCTAAGTCCTCCCCTCTTTCTGCTTCGAAGTCCTCATGGCCCATCTGATTCTCCTTGTTTTTACACTGTTGCCTCTTGTTGGTCCTCCATTCTCCCTCCTCAATGCATTCTCCAGCCCCAACTTCTTCCATCCCTACTACCACTGGGCCTCTGCATCACCAGTGTCTGACCTGGGGAGGACTGGACAATGTTTTACTTGTCCTTTTGCAATAATAACCTCCTCAGTGGCCAACTTTCTTCAGATTGTTTAATCATTTGTGAAGAGTTTCATAGTTGCATGTATTTTTATTATCTTTTTCCTTGATCTATCTAATTACCTTATTGTATAGGTTTCCTAGAGTTACTGCACAGAAGAAAAGTAAAACTTAGGAATGAATGACTTAAAATACTAGAAATGATTCCTTCACAAATACACAGCAGGGCAATCTCTGCCACTCTTTCTACTGAAAATCTACCTGTGTGACTGTGTTTCCCTAGCTGGCTTCACCCAAACCCCCTTTAATAAAGAGACCAATACAGAGTCCTTCGCAGCCCTTGGTTGCAGCCCAGGAAGTTTATATTTGAAATGCCATGGAAAAGTAATTGGAATTGCAATGAGTTAATTCCAATCTACCAGACCCAGTGTAATCCACGGCATAAATTCAGACATGATGATATAATGGTGGGGAGTCAAGGCAGTCCTGAGTGTGGTCACAATGATGACTATCCAGAACACAGGCTTCTGCCCAGGCCTCAACCAGGGTTTTATTAATTCATGAAGAAAGGAGTGGCTTGAGGATGAGTGACTATGAGAATGGCAGGAAGTAGCTGAGTGCTGTGAGCTGGGATGGTAGAAGGCCTGAAATCACTTCTGCAATATGCAGAGAGAAGAATATGCAGAAAGAGCAATCTGCATAACACAATTGAGATAGTATCTAATGTTTTGGGGTCTGGGCTTTGGCACAAGTGTGTAATATTTCAAACAGCAGAAAGTCATAACTTCTATCTGGAGACTGGATCCCAGCCAACAGCCTGGGGCATTGGCTCTTCATCCCATCTCCTCAGGGCTCATACATGGGAATAATGGGGAGGGGTCCAGGGAAAAATGGCTAACTGTGTCTTCAAAGACGACCAACAACACCTCAGCTAGACTGATATGCCTTACTTAAAGCCAGTTGAAGGGATAAGGAAAAGGCCTAATCAGCTCTGTTCATGTCAGTACATGGAAACAGGGTCAGGTTCAGTCAAAATGGACACAGTTGCTCTCCTCCAAGGAGAGTTGCCCCGTGGTCCTCCACATTAATCAAGTTGTACCAAGGATACACCCTACTTGGACATGACCTCACTGCAATGATTTACATCTGTAATGCTTTTATTTCTGAATAAAGTGACATACTAAAATGTTGGGGCTATGACTTCAATGTATTTTCTTGAAGGGAAACTATCCAATGTACAACATTTATCATTATCTGTTTATACTTTCAGAAAGAAACATAAACAAATCTTTTGCTCTAGATTTAGTGCAATTTTAGGGATTAGTAAAAGTCGTATGTGACCCTGAAGTCTTTCATGACCTTTTAATAGTAATAGTGCTCTTCTGAACTCTTTTTATAAACTAAAAGTTTATAGCTTTTTATTGAACTTTAGTCTCCAAAATTTCACTTTTCTCTGTAACATCAGCCCTCATGATATCTCTAATTAATACCTAATTGTGGGCAATTGGATTCCACTTAATTTGTATTGGTCTGTACTCAAACAGCACTAAAATATAGTTAACATTACAGAATGATAAAGTATTTTTTAAATTTATTTTGTCATTTCTCTTTCAAGAAAAATAATGTTATCAAAAAGCCACAATATATCATAGAATACCCATTTTCAGAGGAAAGATCTTTTTCATAATAGTGTAATAAAATTTTCATTCAGCAAATGACTGACCAAAATGCCACTCTTATTGTATGTTCCAGTCTTAGAGAAGTTATGAGGACTATTCTTTGATATATAATAAAATCATGGGAAAAGTAATAACACTAAAGTGTTCATATTATGAGCAAGATTTAACATCAAAGATAGGTTATGGAAGAGATAGTTAAGCACATCATAAGAATAAATGCTAGCAATGATGGTCTACCTCCTCAATGGAATAATTCTAAAGTGTATCACCATATTAATTAAACAGGCTATTGCCTGGATGCTGACTAAGAGACTAGTATTTCAAAATAAGCTCCTACCACAGTCATTAATCGACCATCTATCTAGAAAACACTTCAATAAATTAACTCAGAGATGGAAGGCTATAAATTATCATCAAATTTACAACTTACAGATCCTTTGCTAATTCAGTGACATTTGAGGTGTTACTTTTTGTTTGTTATGAAAATTAGATATTTATACAAGGTAATGTGCATATATCTGACTCCCACATCACCTACACGAGAGAGAAACATATTAACAGCTTCATTTCTTACAGCATGCAAGGGTTAGGCAGTTGCAAGCACTGTCTAAATATTTTATATATATCCACTTTAATCTCTTCATTTGTCATATATGCTTACATTCAAAGAATGATCAATTTGCTTAGGCAGGCACAGGGGTCAGGGTTTGATCCCGGGGAACTGCGTACAGTGACCGACTCCCGTTGTGAGGTGCGCTGAGTTGGCGATGGAGTCCGGGCGTGGTGGTGCACGCCTGTAATCCCAGCCTTGGGGTGGCAGAAAACAGGAGGATCACTATGAGTTGGAGCTGCGTAGTGAGACCCTGCACACACACACACACACACACACACACACACACACACACACACGAATGATCAGAGATGGCTCAGTGGAATAAGCGGTTCCCCAGCAAGCACAAGAGCCTGAGTTCAATCCCCGGTTCCGCCAAAAAAAAAAAAAAAAAGGAATGATCAAACTGAATCTACCACTATGTTTACCATTTTGATAAATTTATCATTAAACATCCTAGATATGTGCAAATGAAGTAATACTAAGTAGACTGGAAATAGAATGAAACTATTTTTATCCAAGCATTCCATATATACCATTGTCTCCTACTTTTAGGGGACTGCAGGAAAAATGGTATGCCTTCAATGATATTGAAGTTTATATCTAGATGTCCCCGTAAAGCTTTACACACCCTTAGGTGGAGCGTTTGGGAGATGACTAGCTCTGGGATACTTATCAGGGTTGAGTCAACTGATGAGTTTATAGCTAAATTCGACGTTCGGAGGTGAAGCTTCTTCTGAAGAGGTTGGTTACTGAGGATGTGGCCTGGAAAAGTACCTCCCTTCCACCTCTTTGATCCCTCTCTCTCCTTCCAGCTGCCACGCTATGTACTTTCTCCCATAGTTGCATACTCCTGTAATCCCGGCACTGGAGAGGCTGAAAGCAGGAGGATCACCACAAGTTCAAGCTGCATAGTGTGACCCTGTAACAACCAAATACATTTAAAAAAATGGTAAATGGTTCTCAATCTTTAGCCTGTATCAGAATTACCTACAAGTCTCCTCTAAACACATGTCCTTTCCTCAGACTTTCTGATTCAGTAAGTTTTCAGTGGCACTCTAGAATTCTCATTTTTAATAACTTTTGACTATTATGAGTTTTGACTCATATCCAGGAGAAGGTGACCTAAGAAACAGCAGTTTGAGAATTATAGATATAAGTCAATGACTGGTTAAGAGTCAAGGAATTCTAAATCCAAATCTATTTCATTCCTGTTCTAAATGTGTATGCCTAAGAAGATACTGTGTATTTGGGGTATCTTTTGCTAAATATTCCTAATTTCTTTGTAATAGTGAGACTACAGCTGGGATAAATATTGAGTAAAGGTTGAAATGCAAATGACAATTCTCAACCCTATAAAGTACAGAAGTTCTTGATACAGACTCATTTATAAGTAAATAGGCGGCATGAATTCTGAATGGCCTTTGCAGTCAAATGGAAACAACCCTACTTTGTTCTGGGCTGACAATACACCCATTGAAGGACTTTGCCCCCAAACATGAGAAGATTTTTTTTTTTTATCAATGTGGTCATGGACAATTAGAGCATCTCAGATCATACTTTAGTGCCATACAGACCCAATTGCACATCTACTTTTCAAGTTTCTTCTCAATAATACATAAATTACTTTCCTGTAAAGAACATGTTTTAGTGTTTAAAAATGTAGACTTTTATTGGTTTGCCATGATAGATGCAAAGATAGATAGGTAGGTAGATAGATATAGATATAGATATAGATATAGATATAGATGTAGATGTAGATGTAGATGTAGATGTAGATGTAGATATAGATATAGATATAGATATAGATATAGATATAGATATAGATATCAGAGTTTTTCACAGGATTGATGTATGAGATAAGGCTTGTGTTTGCTAGGAAGACAAGAATTCAGCTTAGTGATGTCATCAAGATTAGCAGCCCCACAACAGTAAGCATAAAATAAATGTCCTGTTCTGAAAACTGATATTTTTATCTGTAAGTGTACTCTCAAAGTACACAAAATAAAATGTCCTTTTCCTTATTACTCATAACTTCATTTTGTTTCCAAATGCCTTTCAGTCAGATGATAGAATTAGAACAATGAGTATATCTTTCTAAGCAAAGGGAACATTTTCTGTCTTGGATAAATAGGGAGCAAAGTCAAATTTCAATCTTCCTCCCAGGTTGTCTCCTTTATCTTTTTATATTTTTATTAATATATGTTTGTAATACGTGATGCATACTCATCACATCTTAATCCTTTCTGCTTTCCTTCCCAACTCTAACTCCTCCAAGATATTGCTTGGGTCCAAAGAAAAGCTAATGGTCTCCTGGCATTGGATGATCAGAACTTCAAATGGTGTCCACAGAATTACAGGTTCATTTGCCTCTGGGCATCTGTAATATTGGCGTGTCCACAGCTGATATAAGTAAGTTGTGAATTTTTCCTCAACCTGAGTAAATAATGATGATTATCACATTTTCTTCTCTATGGACACTAGATTTCTTTACATGAAAAAGTCACAATTTTGAACCGTGAGTTTGCTCTGCGACTGTCAGCCTTATTCATCCTCCCTGATCTTGTATAAACACCATAGGATACAAGGGATTTGTAGACTCTGTGAGTTTCATTTGAGAGCTGGGATTTCTCAGGAACATTGCTTCATGCTCTCTTTCTGTCTAAACCTCCCAGGTGCACTCCATGGCATGTTGGATTTGGGATTCCTCGGACAAGAATCTCCTCCTTGTTTGCAACGTGATGCAAACATGTCTTTGTTAGACAAGACAATGTCCTTGTCTACTTTCAGTTTCTTTCTTCTTTGGCTCATACTCAAGGCAAGACAGGAGGATAAGAGCCAGAGACCTCTGAGTGTGGGGTGGGATGGCTTCTGTTTTCCTGAGGAAGTAGGAAGAAAACCATCCCATCCACCTTTTCTTGGAGTCCTTGCCTGGAGTCCATTTATCTACACTGTAACTACAAGAACTCTTGTTAACTGGGGCATAAGTTAAGTTTGGCTTCCTATTGCTTAAGATCTCACATCAGAAGCCTAACTTTTTATATCTATATCTAGACATAGATATAGATATTAAAATATAAACATATATTATACATATTTTTAAATAAGTTTTTCTTGTAACACAGCAAGGCTTTCAGAACCATGGTCTGGCTATGGCTATGAAATCCCATTGTGTCAGTTACAGATTGAAATTGACTCTTAATTTTTGCCTTCCTCATTATATAATTCATGGCTTCATGAGATAATGGCTATCTCTGAAAAAGTATTTTAAAAAGTTGAATTCAAGCAAGAATGAAACAGAAAAGTTTTTATATATATAATGTATTTGTGAAAATATATATGCAAATATCTATAGTTGTCTATTTATCTTTCTCTATATATGTATATATAGATGTAGATATATGATACCCCACTAAAGATGGAATGTTTTAGGAATTTTTAATTAAAAACTGAGAATTAGGTAAACACTCTTGATGTGATCACCATCCTCTATGCTGTTTTTATTCCTTTAGAATTATCAGTTTAATTTTTGTAGTTCACCCACGGGCATCCAGGCTTGATTAATTCCCCCAATTTAAATTCATAAAAGTTAACTTTGAAACCATAAATCCAATAAGATAATTTGTATTGTGATATACATCTTCTTTGTCACTGAGAGACTATTCTTAAGAGACTAAGGTTTAAAAAAAACAAACTGCAGAAACAACTATTTCTATTTACAGAAAATTTGATAATTTTTATAATTTATTTTATTTATGTATATTTTCTATTCATGTAGCACATAATTGTCTTGGGGAGTGGTTCCATGTACATGTGACAGCACATTTCTTCTTTTTTTAATCCCCTGCCCTTTCTTTCTCCTTCCTTCTACCTCCTCCAGTCTCCTTATCCCATTTTTCATTCTTGTTGATACTATTTGTCTTAGCTCATGTTACAGAACATAGTGTTTACATTAATTGGGGTTATTAGGCTTCTGTTCATGGTGCAATCTTTATTATTCTTATTTCCCCTTCCTTTTTCCTCACCCTTCACCCTTGTTCCCTTGGACTACTTCTTTACTGCAAGAGATCCATTCTTTTGTCCCTTTCATTCTTTATCATTTTCATTGAATTCTGCCTCACTTAAGTACCATATAGTGTTCAAGCTTGTGTGTTTGGCTTAGCTCACTATATTATATTTTCAGTGGATCTACTCTCCTACCACGGTCTCAAAGGTGTCAATCTGATAGCCCAGTACTATTTTATTATACTCAGAATTTTTTAGCCAACTCTCTGTTGATGAGAATACAGGCTGCTTCAGGAATTAGCTATTATGGATTGTGCTGATATAAACAATGGTGTGCATGCATCACTGTAATATGATTAATTTAAGCTCTTTGAGGAAGATACCTTGTAGCGGACAGCTGGGTTATTTGGAATTTCTAATGTCAATTTATTGAGAGATCTCCATACTCATTTCCATAATAGTTGTACAGTTTTTCATTCTAACCAATAATGGAGTGCTCCTTCTTCAGCACACCAGCATTCATTATTGTTTGATTTGTTAATGATTACCATTCTTTCCAGAGTAAGGTGAATCTTACTGTTGTTTTAATTTGAATTTCTCTAATCATTAGAGATATTTTCATATATTTGCTGCCCACTTGTATTTCTTCTTCTGTGACGTGTCTATGCACACCTCTTGCTCATTTGTTGAGTCTTTAATTTTAAGTAATCTATTTTTTGTGTTTTCTTTGCATACTCTAGACATTAGTCCTCTGTGTAAGTGGTATCTAGATATTTTTTCCCATTTTGTATGCTCTTTCTTAACCATGATAATTGATTCTTTTACTGTCCTGAAGCTTTTTAGTTTAATATGGTCCTGTTTGTTTAGTTTTGCTGCTATTTCTTGTGTGATTAAGGTTCATTCTAGAAAATCCTTTCTTATGCCTGTATCTTCCAGTGTTTTATCTATTTTATCTTCCATTAGGTTAATGTTTCTGTTTTAATGTTTAGATCATTGATATGATTTGATTTTAATTTAATATATGGTGGGAGATAAGGGTCCAGTTTCAGTCTTCTGCAAGCAACCAGTTTTACCAACATCACTTGTTGAATAGGCTAGCTTTCCTCCATCATATGCTTTTAGCCCTTTTGTGGAGGATCAAACAATTGATATGTCTATAGAAGTTTCTGTATTCTTTGTTCTGTTCCCCTGATCCATGTATCTGTTTTCATTCTAAGTCCCTTGCCATTTTTGTCAATATTGCTTTGCACTATATCCTGAAAATTTAATATTTATAACTTCCAATTGTACAGTTTTAAAAGCTTAATCAGGTCTCAGACCTTTTCTATTTCATTTATACAATGCAAATTACCTTGGAGAAATCTTATTTTTTTTCTTTTTTGTGGAACAGGGGATTGAACTCAGGCCCTTGTACTTGCCAAGGAAGTGCTTATTATACTGAACCATCCCCCCAGCCCATGAGAAATCCTATAGTCTACATATTTCATGTTATAAATATGGTATTCTTAATATCAAACATTATTCATGTTTCCAAGTATTCACTGCAATAAAATTAAGGGGAGAAATGTGACAAACTATGCACAATTAGTTAACAATATAAGTAATTAAAATTTAAGATTCCTCATACCAGGCCAATACATTATATTGCTTTATACTTCTAATTAGATGTATTCATTTTAAAAATAAAATAAACCAGGCATCTCTACTATTATCACTCCTACCTGATATTGTGCTGGAGATTTTACAAGAGAAAAAGGCATAAACATTAGAGAAGAAAAATGTCTTTCAAGTTAACACATTAATCTAAAAAAATTCAAATCATTACAAAATTATCTAAAACTAAGAAGTAAATTGCACAAGAGATTATGACAACATATAAAATTCAAATATTTGGTGCTTACTAACTGCAACTAGAAAATTTTAAGGTATAATTTACAGCAATACAACAAAATAATTATAGGTTTTAGAGCTAAAACCACAAAATTATGAGAAATTTAACACAACCTAAATAAGTGGACATTATATCTATAGATTTGAAATAAATAATATTACTAATAATCATCCATAAATTGATGTATAGATTCAACATGATTTAAAACAAAATCTCAAGCTAGTCTTTGATAGAAATTAATAAGCTAACTCTAATTAAATGGTAAAAAGTAATTTTGAAAAAATATGAATGACCTGAACTACATATTTTTAAACAATAATGATGTAATGTGTGAAAATGAAGACCGGAAGCACACATTATTTGCTGATGTATACATACGATCAACTGATCTTTAACAAATGATGTTAGAACAAATTCATCAGGAAAGGATAGTCTTTTCAAGAAATGGTGCTTTTGTATACAGATATCAACATACAAAAGAATTTTTAAAACTCTTAGCCTCTACCTCATATTGTAACAATAAATCCACTCTAAATTGATCTCATGTTTAAATGTAAAATGTGAAATTATACATCCATTAAAAGAAAATATTAAAGAAAAATCCTTTCTTGGGTTAGAAAAACCTTCTTAGATCCAAAATAGAATATGTCACTACAGGGGAAAAAATCATTTGGTAAGTTGGAATTAATCAATTAAAATTATCTGATCTTTAACAAGATTACTAAGAAAATTAAAGGTAAAGCCACAGACTGAGAGAAAGCATTTGTAACATAGATATCTGATAAAAAGCATTTATCCAAAACACATATACTTAGAAAACTTCTATAACTTAATCATATTTTACTTTACTGTAGTATTTATATGCTATACATGTATATATATATATATCAATTATAATTATCTTTAAATTCTATTTTAATTATAGATATCAACTCAAAGTTGTCATTGTGATTTTTATAGTTTAAAAAATGGGTTAAGAAATTTGAACACAAAATTATAACAACACAAAACCTGAAGAATAACCATATGAAAAATAATAATAAATTTGTCATTAAAGAAATGGAAATTTAAGCCACAAGAAAATATCACTGTACATGTACAAGCCAGGAAAAATTAAAAATAAAAAAACCTGATGGTGCTAACAAGGGATCATCAGAACTCTCATTTATTACTGGTGGGAAAACAAAGTGGTGTAGTTCCTCCTGAAACCATAAGGCTGGCACTGTTTAACTATGCAGCTGCTGCACAACTAGTTTGTGTACACAGAAGTTTATATCAGTTCCACTTACAATTTTCAAAAATTGCAATATGTCAAGAAATTATGGTTTATGGTACATGTGAATACCATGTCCTTAGCAATACAAACTACTTACATCTGCAACATCAGACTCAAAGGCATTAAGCTAAATGTGAGAAATCAGAGGCAAAAGTTTCCTTACTGCCTGATCCACTTATGTGGCTTTCTGGAAGGAAAACTGAAGATAGATCAGTATTTGCCAGAACTGAAGGGAAGAGGTGAGGGACATGGACACTAGAACCTCTCAGGTGTGATAAAAATGATTTCCATGGTGTCCACACACTTGTATGTATTTGTGAAAAGATTTTTTAAAAAACTGTACACCTAAAGAAAAAGGATAAATTTTAATGCAACCAAATTATACTTCAACAAATCTGACTTAAGAACAAATGAAGTAACTATTTTTTATAGTAGCCATTACCTCTCAATCATTTTCTGGTGGTGTTCAATATCAAATTTACCTGAAGAGTTTTCTGCATGTCTCCCCGTAGGTGGTGTTCCAGATTCCCACTAGTTGTTCATAAGAAAAATCAATGGCATGTTACTTAACTCCCCGCTCGCTTTTGAGTGTCACAGCATCAATCACTGGGACTGCTAATTTTTCTCAGGAGAAAGAAAGGACTGGCTTGACAGCAGTTGAGGTGCAGCAGGGCTCTGAGGTAATGGTTCTGGATAATGATGAGGGAAGATGAGGAGGAAATGAGGCATGATCACAGGTGAAAGATGATAATAAAAGATGAGAGGCAAGGCATGCGGCACAGGCCTAGCCTGTGAGGGCTAGCCCCAAAGGGAAGGCTGCAGACCAGGCTTCTGTTTCCAGTTTACTCTTCTGTCTCTTCCTCTCACTTACTCAGGCAACACGTACCACTAATTTTCAGTTGAGGAAGGTAGTGTCATACTAAGTGAGAACAGGTAACAGTAAAATTTAAAAATTTTGTAAACATAAATCAACAAACATTTTATGGTCACTTTACACTGAAGAAGCATGCTGCTTCTCTACTCACAGAAAACTATCAGACCTTTCGTAAGTTCATGGAATAATAAAACAGAGCAAGATTTAGATCTAGGTGTCTTTACAAGGCACTTAAATAACTGAGCTAACGGCCAGGCCCCTATGTGTCTTATACACACAGAAAGACAAGGGATATGACTGCCTAGAGACTAAATGTGTTTCTCATGACTTTTACATTTTCTAAGACAAATTTTTATTTAAACATTCTACTTTAGCAAGCAGGCACAGGGGCTGGGGTTCGATCCCGGGGCCTGCCCTGCCGGCCCCACCCCTGAAGTGCACTGAGATGGCAACTGAGACTGGGCCTGGTGGCGCATGCCTGTAATCCCAGCTATTGGAAGACTGTAAACAAGTGGATCACTACGAGTCCAATGTAGTAGTGAGACCCTGAACATCCTGTAGACCCTTCCCTAATAAATTAATAAATAAATACATAAATACGTAAATAAACATTCTGCTTTATATACATTGATATTGCATGAGATGTATTTTCTATCAATTTATAGAAATAATAATGAAAATAATAATGATTGAATGACAGCACACGTGGAAAGTGTGAGGCAAGTATGGTACCACAAACCCAACAAGCTATGGGTATAACTTTGATAAACTCAGGTCTCCCATCATATTAAGTAAGCAAAATAATGAAGATGGCCTTTTTTTTTCTATCCAGAATAGATCTCTTCCCAACAAGTGAGTGCTAGAAACTATAGAATTACATTATTGCTACCTCATTTTGTTTTTCCCAAATGAAACACCATCTTTCAGTCTGTGCAGAGGTGGTAGGTACAGATTATTAAGTGCTATAATGGATAGCTAGAGTTAGATTTTATACCCTGTTCATAGATTGTATACTTCATCTGACAGTTTTCTAGCAGGTGGCAGTACATTGTCTGAAAGTCAAGATAAAGTGTTTCTTCTAATGTGTACCAAGAGGGTGTTTAATCCAGCAGCCTGCGCTAACAGATTTGGAAATTCATTAAAATACAAAGTAAACATGCTCAGCACCTTTTATCATGATGGAAATGCAAATTGAAAACCACAGTGAGATATCATCACCTACCTGTTAGAATAGCTCTTACAAAGGAAATAAAGATAACAAATGTAGGCAAGAGTGTGAAGAAATGGAAACCCTTATGTACTGTTGACAGGAACATAAATTAATGTAGACCTAGTGGAAAACAGCACAGAATGCAACCAAAGGAGGAAACCACTATGCTCAGGAAATCGGCACTTTGCTGCTCATTCCAATGTATTCACAATAGCTAAAGTATGGAATAAGCCGAGGTGCTCATCACTGCTTGAATGATAAAGAAAATTTACAATGCATACACAGTGAAATGCTGATGAACCTAAAAATAAGAGAAGTCGTGTCATTTATGACAACATGAGTAAACCTATGAAAAATAAGTCAGGCACAGAGAGAAACACAGTGTGACCTCATTTGTGAAATCTACAAATGTCAAGCTCAGAATTGTAGAGGAGACTGATGATTACCAGAGGCTGGGGTGAAGAGTGGATCCGGAACAGGGAGATGTTGAACAAAGAATACAAAATTTGAGTGGGAAGGAGCTTTAAAGATCAACAGCATGTGACTGTATCAATAATACTGTATTTTATATTTCAAAATTGGTAAAAGATTAGATTTTAAATGTCTTACAAAAATTAATAAATATTTGCAGCAAAAGTTTATTAATTAACTGAGTTAGTAATCCCCACATTATAAACATACATCAAAACACTGTCATATATATATATATATATATATATGAATATATGAATTCTTTTTTTCAATGAAAAGTAAAATTTTAAAAATGCAAAGTATCAAAGCATGGCTTCCAGAGTGACACTGTAAGGAACTGTGTGGACTTCTCCCCAGGGAATGATGAGGATGATGAAATTTTAATTAGACATGAAAAATCTCTGGAAATTATTCTGAGGAAATTTAGTCAATGGAAAAACAATTTTTGTTTTAAGATTTTGAAACTGAAATCCTGTGGCACTTGTGCCATGACCTGATCCTCACTTCACTCCAAATCCAAATGACAGAAACCATCTTTATGGCAGCTCAGGCCAGGAACAGGCAGTTTCTTCACTTCACCCCAACCCCTGCTTCCAGAATGTGATCACAGCTTCTTCATGAGAGGGACATCCCTCCTGCATTTGTGTCCCCTCTCTCCAAGCTGTGCAGTCTCTTCCAGGCAAACCAGCTAAGTGGCCAAGGATTCTACTCCTACGCGCAGCCTCATTTCCTTGAGCAGCAGCTCTACCCAGACCCAACAGGCCAAGAATAATAGGTTCCAACCATTCTCACTCCTCGCTCATAACAGAGGTTTAACCCTAGGGAAGGCAAAATGAGAATAGAGGACACCACTTTGCCCACTCATAAACCATGAATGTCACAGTGTCACTCCAAAAGAAGTGATCAGGGACCCCGCCAACAGTCAAGCAGTTTTTCCAAAGATGTCAAGTGTATGGAGAACTCTTATCTCTCACCAAGGACACTGATTTGATTTGTAATAAGCAGTGAAGCAGTTCAATCTAAAGGATACAGTCAGAAACAGTGGCAACTTTGGTGATAAGTATTTAAGAGAAGAAGGCTGGCCAGATAGCTCAGTGGGTTAAAGTGCCTGCTTAGACAGACACAGAGGCTGGGCATTTGACACCCAGCCTTCTGTGCCAGTCCTGCCCACAGGGTGTGCTTAGATGGTGAATGAGACTGGGTGTGGTGGGATGTGCCTGTAATCCCAGAGCTTAGGAGGCTGAAAACAGGAGGATCACTAGGAGTCAGATCTGTGTAGTGAGACACTGCAGACCTTGTACTAAATACATTAAATTTTAAAAAAAAGTATTTAAGAGAAGGCTAGTAGCTCTACAAAACCCTAAACTGTGAAATAGCTTATAGTTTAATGAAGAGAAACAGGAAAAAAAAAAACCAAGCTAAGAGTCCTCTTGGGATTATAACAATCCTCAAGCACTAGCTTTAAAGGCTATGTCTACAAAGAGTCCCACATTTAATGTGATCAAACTGTAGAGAAATATATTCCCTAAGGCATTGTTGAAATAATAGGGCAATCAGTGGGCATTACTGGAGACTATTAGCTGGCTATGATAACAGAGTTAGATAATTTAAAGAAAGATTAGGAATAAGGAAAGATAAAGAACGCTTTCTTAAAATCCTGATCATCCTGTGGTGACTGCTGAAGTGCTCAAGTCTGTGTCCAATAAAGAGTAAAGAGGAGATTGCACACTCTTCATGTTAGGGACACAGCCTCCATTCAAGCAGTTTAAGCAAGACACTAAGTATTAAAAAAGCAAACAATGAAAACAGCAACTCTGGGTGCAGGTGGGTGATAAGATTATGATTCAGTTGCTGCATTATGTAAAAGTGAGTGTTTAGCAAGAACAACAAAAAACACAAAAGATAAAAAAAAAGGAAAGTGTGACTCATTCACAAAGAAAAAGAAAAGGCAACAGAAAGTCCGTGCAAGAAGGTCCTGGTGTTATATTCAGTGAAGACTTTAAGTCGGTTATGCATAACAATGAATGCATAAGGATGCTGAAGGAGGTAAAGGAACATGTGCTGATGGCATCAAAAGTTAATGTCACCAAGTAGAGAACTGTAACTGATAATTTTTTTAAAGAAACAATTTTGAAAGTTTAGTATAAGAAACAAAATGAAAAACTAACTAAAGAGGACAATGTTAGATCTGAATGATAAGAAAAAAATAAATTAATTATAGGATATGTTGGTAGAGATTGTACAATCTGAAGAGAAAAAATTAAGAAAAACAGCACCTTAGAAAACTATAGAACATAATGAAGTGTACTAATATAAATAAAAAGAGAACTAGGAAGAGGAGAGAAAGATTAAAACTATTGAAAGAAGTAATGACAAAAATCTTCCCAAGTTTAATGATAATTTTTATGACACTTGATAAATTCCATGCAGGATAAATGTAAAGTGGCCTCCACCTATCAACACTGCAGTAAAAATAGTAAAGATTTTAATTATGTCAAAGAAAAGAAAAGCTTGACAGCAGAAAGAGAAAATAATTTGATATGTACAAGTAAATGGCAATGAAAGGCACTGATAATTTTCTAATAGAAACTACAGAAGTCAGAAAGTTATGCAGTAACATACTCATGGTGCTGACACGAACCAAAAATTTTAAACAGAAAAATTATCTTTCACAAATAAAATGAAATAAGGACATTTTTCATATGCACAAAAGCTGATCGAATTTGTGGTACTGAGCCCAGACTCATTATTTAGACACAAATATGAAAGCAAAGGATATGAATGAATGTAATTATTAAAGAAAATGTAATTGTACAACTCTTCTTCATTCTATACTTTTATTTCTAGTTCTACAATATGTGAGAATATAAAGTATTTGCAAATAGCAATATAGTGAGAAGGGTAGGGGCAAAACTTGAAATACAAAATGATATCACATAGTTATTCAATTTTCTATTACCATTACAAGTATCTTTAATCAATTTATAAAGAGAAAATGTTTAGTTTTGGATTGCAGTCTGGAGGTTACAGTCTGTAAATATTTGTCCCCACTGCTTTTGGGCCTTTTTGGAGGCAACACATCATGCACCACTACATCATGAAGCAAAACTGCTCACATCATGGCCTAGATAGCGCCCCACTATCTCTTTCAAGGGCACATCCCCAGTGACTCAAAGACTGCAAATGAGGCTCCACCTCTTAAAGATTCTACTCCCACCCATCATTGCCATTGACTGGGGACCAACCCTTTTACATATTGTTCTTTGGGGAACATTCCACATACAAACTATAGCATGTATTAATCCACATAAATAATAGCAGAGAATGAAGAAAAGTAAATGTGAAGATCAATATTACTTGGTAAGATGTGTTTGCTAAGGCTCAAAATTCAATAAAGTATGGGCATGGATTTGGCCCTGTAGATAGAATCCTAATTAAGATTAAAACCCACCTTACATATATATGAATGAAGTTACTTCATAATGCAGTATATCTGTAAAAATTGTACATTCAAAGAACATAGAAGATAACCATGTAACAGGAGAGATGGTTTTATATTGTTTTCTTTTTTGAAATAATTATAATTTCATTTTCATTTACTATGAATTTTCTAGGTCATGAATTTATTTAACAATGAAGTATATTCTTTTGAATATTTTATGTGTGTTCCAAAAGAACTCATCAATGTGGCAATTCTTTCAGTTTCTTCCTTATAAAGACAGGTGGCATCCTGCATGCTGTTCAAGTATATGCCATCGTTTGAATCATTCGGTTATTGGGTCAATTAATTTCTGTAATTTTAAGTAATTTTATACCATATTCTTCCTCTATAATATCAAAGTGACATCACTGCTACAAAAACAACTTCAACCAGGAAAAACAGGAACAGACAATAGAAAATAAGAATCTTTTTGATAGATTTTTATTTGTTATCACTGCTATACTTAGATAGGAGTTTGGTTTGACATGATCAGCACACCTAGGTAAATCTTATTCAGTTGCCTCTAGACTGTAAAGATGGCCTTTGTGTCATGGTGCTGCATTTCATAGCAACCTTTCTACTGTTTATTCATTCACCATTCATTAAACATCGACAGTATGTGAACTAAGGTGCTGAGGTTGAGAAACATGATAAATATTTAATGCCAGCTATTTTTATTCATGTATTCTAAATATTTTTAGTATCTATTTTGTACCATCCACCATACTAGTTGCTGAATACACAGTGCTAAAGATAACAGCAGTTCATGCATTAATAAAACTTATAGTGTGGAAGGTTGGATGGGCTGGTTAAAAGCAATAACAGAAAAAAGGAAAAAATTCTGTTATTAGCATCATCATAGACAGACCTGAAGGACGTTGTGCCTAGTAAAATAATCCAGGCATAGAAAGACGAATGCTGCACAATCTCACTTATATGTAGAATATGAAAATGTTGAATGCATATAAACAGAATGGAGGTTCTCAGAAAATGAGGGATAGCTGGCAAGCGCAAGGGCCTGAGTTCAATCCCTGGTTCCGCAAAAAAAAAAAAAAAAAAAAAAAAAAAAAAAAAAAAAAAGAAAATGAGGGATAGGAGATTGGGGAGATGTTTCAAAGGACACAAATTTTCAGTAGGATAAGTTCAAAATATCTGTTATACACTACAATGACTACAGTTAATGCCAATAAATTATATATTTGAAAATTCTAGGAGAAAATTCTACAAGATTGTACGTGTTCGCAGCACAAAAAAAAATGTGAGGCAATGGATGTTAGATAGTTTGATTTAGCCTTTCTACAACATATATATTTTTCAACACATCACATTTCCCACCAACTGTATACATATATAATGTGATATATATCTATCTATCTATATCTATATCTATCTGTATAATTTTACTCTTCAATAAAAATTGGATTAAAAGAGAAAAGCTTAGCAGATACATCAGCATGGCTAGAAGCTAGAAATTGGGGCCAGGGGGCCTGAGTTCAATCCCTGGTTCTGCAAAAAAAAAAAAAGAAAGAAAGAAACTAGAAATCATCCTACAATAATAATTTATGTGGTTGTTTCTGTCTTTTCTTCTTTTCCAGCTCTATCATTTGTAGGAAGTAGTGTGTTCTGTGTTGTGGGGAATCAGGATTCCCATAGAAAGTAAATGACATGACTTCTTGGCTTTTACTCCAAATGTTTATGCTCCTTGATAATTTCAAAATTAAGAGAAATAGGACAGCCCTGAAATTATAGAGGAAGTTCCCTGAGCTGACAGAGGAGAAAAGAGCTTGCCCTCTCAAACCCCCATGGTGGCTGGCACAAGACACTAATTTGTGGGAGTGCTGATATGGATTTTCATGTTCCACCTGGACATAAAATTAAGTATTATTCACCTTCAAAAGGAAGGAAATGTTGCTACTTCTAACATCATGGATGAACCTGGAAAATGATAAATTAAATAAATCAAGCACAGATATGTACTACATGATTTTATTTATATGTAAAATATAAAATATTCAAATCCAGAGAAACAGAGAGTACAGTTATGGTTGTCAGAGATTAAAGATGTGATTAAATATAATGATGTTGCTCTGAGTTTGAAGTTTTAGTTATACAAGATGAATAAATTCTGAAGATCTAACTATAGCATGGTAGCTATAATTAATAGCACTCTTGTTCATTTACATGAAATCTGTCAAGAGAGTAGATCTGAAGTGCTCTTAGCACAGAAAGAAAGAGGAAGATATGGGGAGGGATAAGGAGAAGGAGAAGGGAACTATGTGATTGACAGTGATTGGGCAGTGACTGGGTTAGTTGTGGTAACCACTTCATCATGCCTACATATATCAAAATATCAACTTTTACCATAAATATATAGATTGTTATTTGTTATTAATATCTTGATGATTAATACATTGTGTATTGTTAGCTACAAAGTAGTTGCTCAGATTACAAGATAAAGTCTTGAAAAATTGATCAAACAGTGTAGGCACAAAGCTTTCTTTTCAATGAATTAATGGAAATTACTAGTATAACTATCTTAACTCATTCTCCTTTCTCACATCCCATTCTATTTCCTTTTGAACAGTTTCTTATTTTTCAGTATCTGTTGTACATTTGGATCTTATTTACTCTATCAGCTTCTTGTGCTAGGGAGACAATATGATGTTTGCACATGGAAGACTGATTTATCTCACTTGTAAGTGTGGTATCAAGTTACATACATTAAGTCTCAAGTTTGCCCTTTTTATAACTAAATAGTAGTCTACTGTATAAAAACACCAAATCTTTTCTTATCCATTGGTTGGTAGATGGACATTTGGGTTATTTCCACAACTTAACTATCACAAATTTTGCTGCTATAATTATGGGTACATATATATTGCTGTGCTCCAATATTTTTAATTCTATTGCAAAAATACCCAGAAGAGGCATGTCTAGGTTGAATGTAACCTCTAATCCTACTTTCTTAAGGGATCTCCACACTGACTTCCATAGTGGTTGTACCAGTCTATACTCTCACGAACAGTGGAGAAGGGTTTGTTTTTTTCCCCAGGCCCCTTCCAACCTTTGTTATTGGTTGATTTCTTGATATTATCAGTTGTTTTTGAATTGATATGGAATTTCTATGTTGTTTTAATTTACATCTCTCATATGACCAATGGTGTTGAACATTTTTCCATATGTTTACTTGCTGTTTCTACTTCTTCAGCTGAGAAATATCTGTTCATTTCAGATGACCATTTTTGGATTAGGTATTTGAATGGGAGGAGGCCTGATTTTGTCAATTCTTTATAGTTCTAGATAGAAGTTTTTGTTAAAAGGATAGTTGGCTAGAATTTTTCCCATTCTTTGGGTTGTCTTTTTGCTCTGCATGTGATTTCTTTTGATGTGAAAGTTCTTGAATAAGATGAGAGTCTAGTTGTTGATTCTTTGAATTATTTATGATGCGGTTCGGGTTTTTGTTCATGAAGTCTCTTCCTACACATATATCGTCAAGATTTTGATCTACTTTCTCTTCCAGTAGATATTGTGTTTCTGTACTAATATTTAGATCTTCAATCCATTTTGACTTTGGTTTAGTGCATGATAATAGTTATGGTTCTAGTTTTAGTCTTTCACATATAGAGAGCCAGTTTTTCAGCACAATTTGCTAAAGATGCTATATTTCTTCCAGTGAAGAACTATATGTTTGGTCCCTTTGTTAAGGGTAAGGTGGCTCAGTGTGTTTTTAATTGTGTCTTCATCTTCTTATCTGTTCCTCTGATCCTTGGATCTTTTTTTTGCCAGTACCATGCTGATTTTTATCACAGTAGCTTTGTAGTATAATTTCAAGTGAGGGGTTATGATACCAGCTGCCTTGACTTTGTTGTCCAGGATAGCTTTTCTTATTCTAGGTCTCTTCTGGTTCCAAATAAATTTTAAGAATGTTTTCTCTGCATCTGTGAGGTGTGCTAATGGTATTTTCATTGGGATTGCCTTAAATCTGTATAAAAGTGTTGGAAGTATAGCCATTTTCACAATGTTTGCTCTTCCTGTCCATGAACAAGGAATATCTCTCCATTTTCTGATATTCTCTTCTATCCCCATTTTCAGAGTTCTTAATTCCTCTGTTAGATTAATTCCTAAGTATTTCATAATTTGGGATGCTATTGTAAAGGGTGTGGTTTCAAGAATCTCTCTCTGAGTGAGTTTGCTATTTGTATGGAGTTTTCTGGGTGTTTTATGTAGAGTATCCTGTCATATGTAAATAATGATAATTAACTTCTTCATTTCCTGTCCTTACTCCTGTCTCTCTTTCTCTGTCTCTCTGTCTCTCCCTCTGTCTCTCTCTGTCTCTCTGTCTCTCTGTCTCTCCCTCATATTACTCTGGCTAAGTTTTTCAGAACTACTTGGAATATAGTAGTGAAAGTGAATATCCTTGTCTTGTTCCTGATTTTATAGTGAAAGCTTTCAGCTTTTGTCCATTTAAGATAATGCCAGCTGTTAGTTTATCACACATAGATGTATTTTATGAGATTGAGGTAAAGATTTTCTGTAGAGTATTTATCATGAATGAGTGTTGGATTTTGTCAAAGCTTTTTCTGCATCTACTGAGATAATGAAGTGATTTTTTTTTCTGTGGTTTTGTTGACATAGTGTATTACATTTATTTATTTGCATATATTTTACCATCCCTGAATTCTTGGGATGAATTTTGCAAGCAAATTTTCTTAAGAAAAAAAAAGAGAGATACAGCTGCATTTCAGTTAATGTACATAAGACAAGATGACTTAGAAAAGGAACAGGGAGATAGCTCAGCAGCATAAGTGCCTACCTCACAAGTGCAAGGTCCTGACTTCAATACCTAATACAAAAAAAAAATCTGATTTAGAAGGCAGATTTCACATCTTATTATTTTAAAGTCACATCACCTTATTTTTAGAATTGAAATAATAATAAACTAAATTGGCAGGGGAAATGCATGCTAAAGAATAAAAAAGAGAAGAGAGGAGAAGAGACACAGTCCTAGCCCAGGCCCGGTGAGTGTGTGGGAGAGCTTCTGGCTATCCTGGAACTGCAGGACCTACCGGTTCCAGCCCAGGCAGAGGGTGAGTGAGACCCTCTTCCACCTCCTTAGGATGCCCCCACAACTCCACAGGACCTCCCCTATCATGCCCGCAGAGTAGGAATTTCTGCTGCATTCCGGGAACCCACAGACCCAGTCCTAGACCAGGCCAGGTGAGTGTGTGGGAGAGCTTCCAGCTATCCTGTGCTGGAGTGACCTACTGGTCCCAGCCCAGGTGCAGCGTGGGTGACACCCTCTTTCACGCTCTTGGGATGCCCCCCATCACTTCATAGTACCCCCCTCACACCGCCCACAGAGTAAGAATTTCTGTCACGTTCTGGGAAACCCCAGATCCAGTCTAGCACTATGTTTTGGTACTAACTAAAAATCATTCAACCTGTATGTAACTATTTCTAATTATCTGTATATTTGACTACTCCAAAGGATTATGAATTTGTATTTTATATTACTCGGGGACAGAAACATGTTTATATTTAAATTGGATCTATGTTTTTATAGTGCATACACACTTAAGTATTTTAAAAGTTATATATTTGTCTTACATTATATATATATATAATGTTATACATGAAATAGTTATTAAAATTACTTAGGTTTTTTAAAAAAGTCGAAGTGCTATTTTTATTTCATAGTTATTTGTATTGGAATATGAATAGTCCAAGGAGAAGACAGAGTTTTAAACAATTGCCAATGAAATGATTTAGATTGCATTCTTTTTTATGATTTCTCATTTTTATCAGTACATGTTTGCAGTACGTAATGGCTGCATTCATCAGGAGGCTTTGGAACATGTGGATAATGCATCTTAATTCTATTCATGTCCTATCCCTCCCCCTCCTTTCACTTAGAATACATTCTTAAAATGATTCTTCATGAGGAAAATGATTTGAAAGACAGACCTACTGATATACAAACAATATTGGCTTTTTCCCATAATTTTATTGAGAAACAAATAGCAGTTCAAACAGTTTCAAATCAAATTAGTAGAACAATTTCAAAAATTAATACATTGCACATTGTTTTCTTAGTGGTTATTCACTGTACAAAATGCAGACATGATATCCTGCTTACACTTTTAGAACAAATCTTTCTATTCATTGAATTAAGAGAGTGTAGCAGTATATCTATCCTAACTATTTTGAATATATAGATACAAAATGATCATTCATTTATATCCCTTTTTTTGTTTAGTTTTGTCATTTAAATGTTATAGATGTGTGAATTCAGCATGACATTCCAAAATAGTCCAGTAGTCCATAATAGTAGTGGGTCTTCCTTATGGCTGGTAATGTTAGAAGTTGTTAACTTGAGCCTTTTACAGCTCAGCGTAATAATATGGCTTTAATTTTTATACCTTGTTTTTATACTTTTCTGCTGAATGGTTAAGACCAAGATAAAGCAAAACTTATATAACAAGAATTGTAGCTTTTCTATCTGATAAGGTCAGTCATATCCCCTCAGGATTTATCCTGAAACCCCACACTGCAGTTTGTAGATCCTTTGTCAGTGTCAGCCATGTGGATGAGTCACAGCCATTGCTTGACCAGTTTGCTCTCTGTGAAAGCCTGAGAAATGTTTTCTCTCCATGTGACTCTCTTTAGGCACACACTACATCATTGATCATGTTCCTCTGTGACCCTATAACTTCCTTGATCAGAAAATTTGGGACAAACTGAGTTACATGATATTATAGTACAGGATCTCCTATGTCCTGAGTCTTCACTGACCTTGGAAAGCTAGGACCAAAATGTTGGCCGCCCTTGTGGACCTCCTTTTTCTCTAATTTTTGGTCTGCAAACTTAGGTAGTTAACCTTCCTGAAGAGAAGCTTATTGTTATTATCCTACAACCTAGGCTGTTGAGCTTAATCTCACTATCTGTCTGAATATCAAACATCTTAGGCATAACATGGAACAGGTATTTTTCATTAAATATTAATGTTAAACTTTAAGTCCCTACAGAATATGAAAAAAAATTTTAAATTACAATATATTTTTAAAAATAGGAGGGCTGGGGAGATGGCTCAGTGGAATAAGCGCTTCCCTGGCAAGTGCAAGGGCCTGAGTTCAATCCCTAGTTCTGCCAAAATAAAATAAAAAAATAGGAATAAACAATTACATATTTTTACACACAAGTTTAGAAATCTAACCATATACAGCATACATGTTGTTTGTCATGACACCCCGGCTGCGACTGTGCTGTCTCTCAGATAGATGTTTGTTTAAAAAGGAAGAGGGTGGTGAATGAAGGCAGGAGACTGTCCTGCAACAATACTGTTAAAAAGAATAAAATTCTACAGCCCCCTATGTATGAACTAGATATTCAAATAAATGACTCTCAGGATGAATTGTGGCAAATTTATATGTGACTGTTTTGGAAACAATGTATTTACTTTTGATAAGTTAGAAATTCATTATGTACAAAAATGCAACAAAAGTCTAGGGAGTTTGTATAATGAAATCATTAATTAAACACTTAATTCCCTGAAGATACTCTGTAATGGAGTTATCATCAGGAAGAAACAGGATGACTGTTTTACTTCCCATTAGAGAAGTTTGCATTCATAATTCAGCATGCTTTTCAAAGGGACAATTGAAGATCCTTGTGCTCATCCGGTTATGTAGGCAAAGGCCTGCTCACTACCTGACCCACAACCATCCTCTGGTTTCATAAGAAATCAATAATCCTATACTTAATCTAATAAGAGATGCATTTTAGACATTTTATGAATTAAAATAATGTCACTGGATTTTCAAAAATCTTAGGAAAAATTATTGTTGGGCATTATTATCTGCATAGGCAAACTTTGGAGAACCTTACATGTGTGAACTCATCAAATATTTGTAACCTCAGAAAAGCATTATGCTTTCTCCAGGGAGGAAGCTGGAACACAGAGGAATGTGTTCAAGTATTTGCAGATCAAGTTAAAATTGAGATCTAATGAGATGTGTCTAGGGGTACATATTTCCAGGCTTCAATTTTGCTTTGGAAAAATTGTAATACTTTCTCTGAGATTACAAACATTAGATGAGTTTAACGTATAAAGTACCCAGAAGAGAGTTCAGGCAATAACAGTGCCTAATAATGATGATTATCATCAGCACAGATCCTGCAGCAGGAAGTGGCCTCAAAGGATCACCTAGATCAGGCAGCCCTCTTCAGCTTCCTCCTCCTCCTCCTCCTCCTCCTCCTCCTCCTCCCTCATTGTCGTGGTCTCCTTCTCTTCTTCCTCTTTCCCCTCCTCCACTTATTCTTTCTCTCCATCCTGCTCCCCTCTCCTTCTTCTCTTCCCTTTCCTCTTCTTCCTTGTCCCCTTCCTTCTCCTCTCTTCTTTTTATTTTTATTTCTTTATTTCTTTATTTATTTTCCTCATTTAAAAAATTTTAAGTATATACTCCATGTCACACATTATTCTAGGGACTGAGGGTACAAAGTCAAACAACTCTTCTCTCACAAAAACCAAGGGAATATATACAACATAATGTCAGGTAGGTGACATGTAATAGGATGATACTAAAGCAGAATAAGGAGAGAATGGAAGAACTAACAGTGCTGTTTTAGAGAAGTTGACTAGGAGAGATATTTGAAAACAGCCACAAAGAAATGAGGGAGGTCACCATGACCAATCAATTGCAGGTACAGAGAACAAACAGCAGGTGAAGCGCCCTCAGTCAGGAGCATGTTTGGTGTCAGTGAGGAAATGCAAAGAGGTACCTGTTGATTCTTTAAGCAGATGCCCCATGAAGGAAAATAGAAGCAACAGCAATGATAATTAGAGCTAATATCATAGATGTGTTATGTGCCTGGCACTGTGCCAAGACCTCAATGACAAACCATCAGATTCAATCTTTATAGGCAGGAGCTATTATTATTCCCATCTTAGGGACAGATTAAATAACTTCCCCAAAGGTGGCAGTAACCTGACCTGCTGGGATTCAAACAGGCCTGCCTGTCATGAGAAAGCCATATTACTTATGAGTGGCCAGGGGGCATGTTTTGCATGGAAAGAAAACAGATCTTTCCAGGAAGCTACGGCACCAAGAATGAAACAGTTAAGGCCACTTCTGAGGACCCTGCATGAGCCTCCCCTGACACATTACCATACCAGTGGCCCAGTGAGCTACCTGCCTGGAGAAGACTTCTCCTCAGGGCACAATCCCTGATTTCAGGTTGGAATGTCTTCTTTCTGCAGAAAACTCTGAGAGGAACCAGAAATTTTCTGTGTAGTCTCTCCAGAACCTTTTCATATCTTGGTTTTCATCCTGGGCTGTGTTCATCATCCATTTTCTACCTAACTGTATAGGTCAGACCTTCTCTCTCTCTCTTTTTTTTTTTTTTTTTTTTTTTTTTTTTTGGTAGGACAGTTTCAATAATTCACACATTGCATACATTCTTCCTAGTGGTTAATTGCTGTACAAGATGCAGACATGATATCCTA
>NW_004524589.1:21258769-21267169 GCF_000260255.1 Octodon degus | reverse complement strand
TTTTTAGTTAGTACCAAAACATAGTGCTAGATTTTTATAAATCCTATCAGAATAACAAGAAAAGCTTTCCTTTTCTTCAAATTCCACCAAAATCTTTGGATCCCAGAAATAGGGAGTAGCCTAATACTATATATTTTAGCCATCAATCTAATTCTTAAGACCTTGGGAAAAATCATTCAAGTATATATGCAGGATAGATGAGGTGATTGCAGTACTAATTTCCATCAGCTTTTGAAAGTAGCTGTTAATATTTAAAATTTTCACTTTGACAAACTCTGTGTGCTGATATCTGCAATTGGAGCAACTACATCAAAAACAGTAAGGTGTAATACAAAATCCATGGTTGAATGACTCATCTTTTTCTTCTAAATGCGTACCATTTCTAATGTCCTATCATTTATTATTATACTCTCTGTAAAATAAACCCGTGACATTGGAAAACACTGATTGGGCTGTTTAAGAATCCAGGTAGAGAAATCTGTGAATTATCTCGTTCATTATATCTCAAGAATTTCAGCCCCTTACTGCTAAGATGCATGATGTTGCTAGATGGAGGCATGTAGAGATGAGCTACAATTTCTCAAAATCATACAGATCCTACCTGGAAGGTAATTTAAAGGTCACCAAACCCAATCTTAAGTGTATTCTTAATGTTTCTTTAAGTAGTCTTACCCTCTAGCCATCACCCCTGCTCATCAACCCCTTAGTGGAACAAAAGTGCCAATCGCACAAAGCTAACTTAATTCAATAAGGAAGCACAATATATTTAAAGAAAGAAATATATTTCAAAAAATTACCCAATCTCCCAATCACTCATGTTTGGCCTCTCTCACATATTTTTGGATTGACAAGTGACTCTAATGATTCACACATAATTTGCATGCTTACTCATTCTCTAAGGCACAAAAAATTCAAATTAAGGCTATAGTATTACTGTTTTTCAGTTATCACCAACAGGTGTTATCCAAGATACCATGTGCACAGAAAAAATGAAATTTTTATGAGGCAATTTAATGGGTTGCTGTTATATCTATTTAAGTAGACAGTTCACATCAGTCTTCAAAATTGCATTAGCAACTAAACATGCTGTTGTGATTATTGATGGATTTTAGGACAAAAACGACCCTAAATTATTTAGTCTGTGATTGAATTGCACAGTATAACTTTGTTGTATTGCAACAAAAAATGTCCTGTAATTCAAGGTCTGGGAGACATTAAGCAGTTATATATTGATTCCTTTTCCCCATTCAAGTAATCAATTCAGCTACTTGGTCTTCATTTCTCAAAAGACTATAATCTCTATAAAAAGATTATTTCTATAGTATAAAACTCTATACCGAAAATACCATCAGATGTTCTTGAGGTCCACTGGTCTATCTATATTATTGCAATCTTAGAAAAAGAGGTGGTGACAAGACTTTAACCCCATAGAAAAATAGATCTAAAAAGAACACTGAACATAAGTGTAATTGTTTGTATCTGGATAACTGCTAGATCTCATGTTTGTTTTCTGAATATGTGTATAGCTTGTGTCTAGATGTTCTCCCAAAGCCTCATGCAGTCACAGGTGGGGTTTTTTCAGAGGTGGCTAAATTTAGAGTGTATTACTGCTTCATTGTGCAATGCTAGCATTAAGGATGCTAGGATTAAGTGTGGATGATTACTATATCAATCAGCTCATTGGTTTGGCACCACCCTAATACTTATAGCCTGGATATAATAAAAGTGGCAGAAAGAGGCTTGCCTTGTCCCTTATTGCTTTGCTGCCTTCTGCCTACCATGAACAGTTTCTCCTCCCCTGTGCCATGCCACTCTGCCCTGGAGCCAGCTCACTATGAACTAAAACCTCTACAAACTGTGAGATAAATAAGTCTTTATTCCTTTAATTTTGGGTGTTGGGTACTGTTATTTCAGCAATAGGAAAAGTAACTAACACAACAGGATGAGAACACATTACTATTTTTAACTATTAGCTATCCCATTGACTGGAGATTTGTCCTTGACCATAGGAAACCATAACATTTTAGCACTAAAAGAATCAGACTGTCTAGTCTCAAGTTGATGAGTAAATTATGGGCTACCTGTTATTAACAGTTCATTCAACAATACTAATTAAGAGACTAGAATCCAGGGAACCAGACAGAAAGCAATGAATAAAATAAAACTCTTTTTTAACTTAAAAATTTCATTCAAGTAGGACAAAATACAAGTGAACAAATACATCAAAATTTTCTCTGGATTTTGTAAATCTACAGAGAAAAACAAAGTGAGGTGAGGTGATAGAGAGAAGTGAGGAGAGCTGTCATGCTCTAAGAAAGATGCCCCCAGAAGGGTCTTCTACCAGGTGACACTGGAGGGTGACCAGGGAAAAATGAAGGATCTAATCATGCACATGCCTTCTGACTAGAGTTTTTACCACTTGAAGGCATAAACACTAGTTAAATTTCTTTGACTTCTCCCCACATACTCTTAGTGCCTTTCACACAATAGAGTTTTGACAGATATGAGGAAAAAAGAGAAAGGGAGAGAAATAAAAGTTATTGTGATCAAGTATAGACAATTTAGCTAAAGACGTACCTTGACTTTGTGTAATTGTCTTACATGTTTTATATGTTTGTGGACTACTAGTTTGGTTTTAAATCTGTAATATGATAATTATTTTTATAAATTCTGATACGTGAATAAATGAATGTGAAGGTGGTAAATAAAAGTGGGTGGAGGGAAGGGGGAAAACCAGAATGAGATGTGTTATGTGAGTGTGCAATTATTATGTATTACAATCCTATACTAATAAATGTCAAAGCAAATAAAACCACTTAAAATATTTTAACTGTTCAAAAGTTCTTTCTCTGGTATCCTGTGTAATCACTAAGATCTCTTTCTATCTTTAAAGAATATATATGACTACTAACCTCATGAGAAAGCAACAGAAGTCCTAACAGAACACAATTTTTCCCAATTCTACTTGCCTCCATCAGCATGAGAAATTTCATGGAAAATATGGGGAACCTACATTGACAAATGGAAAAGAAATTCATTTTACATTGTCCTCAAACTGTAATGTATAAGATCTGTGGTCTTCATTCATACCCTTGATTTATCAATCCCAGAAGAGGGACAAATATGTAGCTGTTTTAGTAGTGATCATCTTGTTGAAACTCACAGATAACTACTTGAGATGTGAGTTATAACACCAGCCCATAATAGGCTTCATCCAGCAAAACTAAGCTACCTTTTCTTCACACAAAAAACACTGGCATACTTAACAACATGCCAGGCTCTGAGACTCTAGTGCAAAGCATTATCACCCCACCTCAAGGATTTTATTTGCTGGTGCATTTCAAATGACACATTCTCTGAAGGAGTTGACCAAGTAGATGCCTGGCACCTCTGTTACCCAGCATTTCTGAGGGAAATAAGACATTCAGGGTGAAAGGGTTTGCCGAGAGGGAGCTCCAGGCTTCAGTATTCACTTGTTCCCAAAATAGTAGACTCCTTGATATGTAAATCTCACCCCATTTAATTTTGGAGACAGGGACAAAAATGTTAAGAACTGAGAAACTCACTGAGCTGAAGCTATCAGGCACACGCAAGTACACATGCACACAGACACACACTGGCTAGGATAGTACAGCTCTGTCCACCACTGTCGCTCCCGTCTGGAAGTTTATTTACCTCCTCTACTACTTAATGTTTTAGTTGTATGCTTTTCCATGATGTGGATGTGCTGGTATCCTCAGACCACTGATTTCTGGATGGACCATTAAGGGAATTCTGTTCTCTAAACTGAAGAAGCACATGGATATGGAAGAGAAAGAACTGCGTCATAATTTGGACATATTCAAATCACTAATTTTCAATTATGATTCTAGATTACTGGTTTTAGTAAGTCTTCCTTTTATAGTGAAAAAGAGAAAATCTGTCATGTCTGCATTTGCTCATTTACACTAGGTCTTATGTCTCAGATCACCAGTACAGCAGGACACTGAGGGCTAAGGCTGGCCCTCTGCTCTTTTCAGAACCTCATTGGCTTGAAGGAGGAATATATGATTGAATGTATTTTCCATCTCATTTGTCCTTTGTGCCCTCTGCTTGATTGTTTTGTTGAGGCAGCCGGCATTTTTAATAACTTCCTAACTTGACACTTCGCAAGAACAGATGTGTCAAGTTGCTGTCTGATCTTTCCAGTTTTATGTCTTTTCTGTCCAGTTCTGATGGGAAATTTGACAGACATTGTGATCGTGCTGTAATTCTGACAAGGGAAATCTAGCTGAAAATACTATTGTCTCCGCACAAATAACACAGAATTTCTCTCTCTTTTCCATCCATAAAACAAATGGCCATGCTAATTTGCAAAGTACAGCCACAAAAAGAATGATATATAGTGCTCAGCCAAAACAATACAAACAGAAGATGGTGCATCATTGGGCATACAAACAGATATTTTTTATTTAGAAAATCACTTTCACTTTCTCAAAAAGTAGCATACTCTTTTATTGCTTCCTGATTAAATAATGTAAAGTGTACTACATTTTTTTGGTTTGTTTATTTGATACAATAAACAGCCCTCTGTGCAGCTCAGACTCCTGGTGATCCTCCTGTTTCAACCTCCCCAGCCCTGGGATTACAGGCATGCACAACCACACCGGGTTTCAGATCTGGTGTGGTGTACCCAGAATTCTGCACCCGCGTGGCATGTGGCAACAGGGATTGAACGTGAACACTTGTGCTTGCCAGGCAGGTGCTTAAATAGCCAAGCTATCTCCCCAGAATTACTATAGTCTAATATAACTAGAAAATTTAATGTCTGGGCATACAGCAAAAGCATTTGTGCAGGATTATGATCTAGGCTCTCAAAACAAAAGTCAACAAAGCAGAGTAAAACAATCAATACAAGTAGAAAGTAGGTTGGATGATATCCTGTTTCTCTTAATCTACCATCTGGATTTATAGGAACACTAGAGCAAGTTTTATGTACATTGCATAGATAAACTCAATTACATACACAAATGTATATTGCATATACACATCTATATATGTCACATATGCAAATTTGTATATATTACATGTACAAACTACATTATGTTCAGTATTACTAACTGTATTACATAATGTATTACTAACTGTATTACATAATATATCATTAACTGTATCATGCCTTCTGTCCTGTAAGTTGTATGTGTCTGATTCTTTTTTATTTTTTTAATGTATTTAGTTCAGGGTCTAGAGGGTCTCACTACAGAGATATGACTCATAGTGATCCTCCTGTTTTCAGCTTCCCAAGCACTGGGATTACAGGCACCATGCCCAGTCTCAATCACTATCTCAGCACAGCCTGAGGGTGGTGCCGGCATGGCATACTGGGGATGGAATCCTGGTCCCTGTGTGTGCCTGAGCAGGCACTTTAATCCACTGAGATATCTGACGAGTACTTTCTTTCATTTTTAAAATTTTATTTTATTATTTTTCTTTTTTTTTTTGGCAAAACCGGGGATTGAACTCAGGCCTTTGCGCTTGACAAGCAAGTGCTTATTCTACTGAGCTATCTCCCAGGCCCCTTTTTAATTTTTTTAAATTTATTTTTATTTTTTCTTTTTTTAAAAAAAATTTTATTGACACAAAAAAGTCATACATATTGTATAACACTTTCCTCAAATGTAGTTTTTGTGTGACAAAAATATGCAAAATCTTTTCTTTTATTATTTGTAAAATTCTGTATCTCTTTCACAAGAATAGAATAAAGAAGAATGATTAATAAAATGTTTATAAATTTTTGTTGCAGTTATGTTGAGGTTTTTTTCTCTCATTTAAGATAGAAATTGTAAACTGGCAAAGTGCACCTGCCCACCAGCACAGGCTGACGCCAGCTTGCACTGGGCCCTACAACCTGACTATGCCAGTGCTAGTCTCTGCTGCAGGTCTTCACTGGTTACTGGTATCTGCAGCTCTTCGGTATTAACAGCTCTGAGTATTTGCTTTTCTTTGGAAATGACTGCCCTGTCCACAGCACATGAGGGAAAATTCCCAAGTAGATTCACAGGACTTTTGGAACCTGCACTGCCTAATTAATAAACCACAAGTGGGTTTACAGGAACACCATAGCAAGTTTTATGTACAGTATTACATAATCAAACTGTATTAAACATATAAATTGTATATTGTATATACATATTTATATGTTACATATACAGATTGTATTATGTACAGTATTATTAACTGTGTTATACAATATCATTAACTGTATTATTCCTTCTGTCCTATAGGCTATATGTATCTGCTTCTAAGAGATATGAATTCTAATGTTTGCCAAAAGATAACTAGCCAAGCCAAGGTTGATAAAATTTACAATAATAATAGTTAACCTACCTAGAGTATTAGAAGTTTGGGATCCAAAAATAAAAAATCTACAAAAAAAAGAGAATAGAATAAGTACTTTTCTAATATTTGTGTAGTTCATAGGCTTTGAAAAGATAAATACTGCACAAAAAACCAAAATTAGTTAAGGAAAGCCTTGCTAGGCTAATACCTTTTTAAACTTTCATTTTATGAAATCTAACAGTTCTCAGTGCTATATCTATCTCTCTAATAAAGACCACATTAGTTTAATTTGAGCCAAATGAAAGTCCTATATTTATTTTACAAAAAATCAATTATTAATAGCTGTTTGATTTAGTCTCAGTTAAGATGAGAAAATGGTCGCCTGTGCTTTGCAGTTCCTTTTTCTATTCTAAGTTTTACTTTTGCTTTGCTTCCCTCTGGTTGCTTGACACATTGCATCTACTCATCCTATGCCCCATTTTCCCGCCAGATGCATTGACAATTAGACCGTGTGTCATCCTTGCTAAAGACTAGAAAACTACATACTCTGGAAAGCTTCAAGAACTCTTCAGGATTCAAATCCAGCAGAAAACTATTCTCTCTAGACTTGCGTTTTACAATCCATTATTTATTATGGTTGCTTGCCCTCCCCAAGCATTGTTTTTTAATGTACCGTTGTGAGCAATACACAGTCCGCACTCACCATCATTTTCCCTTTTTCTCCCCAAACCTAAAACCAAAGAGAAGACTCACTTTCCATTCTGCAGATGATGTTGGCATGGCCAGAGGATTGATTACACTGACATCCAGTCCATGCATCCAGCAGACCAAATATCTAACTTCTGGTTTCATGTGTCTAGTGCATGTCACTCACGTAAATTCACACATCAACCTCTGCTGCATCTCATCTCCCCAGGATCTTCATGTCTGAGTGAGTTGCCTCAGTGAGAAAATAATAAATGAAACATCAAACAAATTGTTTTCTAGCTCTCCTGGCTCATACTAATCTTTATTGTTCCAGACACTTCCAATATATATCAACACAATCAAATTCAAGACACAGAGCTCTCCTCCATAATGTTAACTGCTAAAGAACACTTTCTCTTGTTTTACTATTTCTAAGATTAACTTGCTTCCCTTCCAAAAGGTCTTTTATTTATTACTGAGGGAATAAGAGAAAAGTAATTGTGTCTTTTAAATCATGAGATACATGTTATCCAGCAATGTGAAAAATAAGAAAACAGAAATAAAGGTCATGGAATGGAAGACGCACACAAGAAAATCAATTCTACTCACATAGAGTGGGTGTTGTTTTAATCATTCTGTTTTATTCAGGCACTAACCAAAAAATCACTCGAAGTCTATCTCACTTTCCAAGTTTAATGGTCTACCAAGTAGCATTTTCAATAGGGACTTGCTACTATTTTCTCAGCTGAATTAAGCTGTGATTTAATTTAGGAAAAATCCATCATGGTAGATCTGCCAAAAAGTAAGATGTTACATATAAAATTAGCACTTAGGGTAAGATTTTAAAACCCTAAAAGAGACAGATTTACCAAGCGTGCTTCAAGCAGTGGGTGTAGGGAATCAACATGATAAATAAAATTATTATCCATAACAATAAACTATTTCCCCTTTTAAAATGTTATATAACTGTCTGAATAACATACATTATCTGGGATTCAACTAGTCCAGTAAATATAAGGCCATAACCCAAATCTACTGACCTATGTACATTTTGACAGATAGTTTGTGTTAGTAGGTTATTTGTACTAACATGAAAGTTTAGAAAGATATTTATGATTAGATTTAGATTTCTTTTCTTAAGCTTATTCCCAGTGTGTTTTCTAAGGAAATATTCTACTGTAATTAGAATTTTTAACTCTAAGAATAGAAATAAAAAGGTCAATACATCTTGAAAATTAAGGCAGCACACATTATTTGTTGGGGTTTTGGGGGTGTCATGGTTTACTTTGATCAGGAACTTTAGAGTTTGGTGACAATTTGCAAAATCTAGATGAATGTGAGAGTTGACTGATTGTGTTAACTGATCGAGAGTTAACTTGAGTAAGAAACAGCAAC
>NW_004524589.1:21251065-21257942 GCF_000260255.1 Octodon degus | reverse complement strand
TGCCTTTGGCATTCTATACTGTAATTACTTTTTGCCCTAGTGCGTGGACACCTTGAAGACCAAGACTGTGCCTTACTCTACAGTACATCTCTGCTTCTTACAGGAATAGGGCTTGGGAAGAGGGCCCAAGATCCATTGGTGATGAAGGAGGACAGCAAACAGGAACATTAGCTAGTGAAAGCAAAATGACAGTCTCCCTTCTTAGATCCTAACAGCTAAACTGAATGTGAACCAATTTTGGTTATTGGTTCTATTGGTCTTCACTGTCTATCACCTTCTTCATTCTATTAACTTGAAAAAGAGAGAAATGGCTTAGCAGCTCAATGACACGGAGTTTGAGGGAACAATTCAAACTTTTCTCAAAATGGATGAGTGGAAATGATGTAAAATGCGATGGACTGCTCCAGTGAATACCAAAATTAGTGATCTCGAGAAAGTGAAGCTCTACAAAGCCCCCCCCCCAGAATGTGACAGTGAGCCAAAAGTAGAACCCAACAGCAAACATAGTCTCATGTAAAAGCAAACTAAGTACTTCAAGAGTATAACTTTTATATAATGTGATGGGTGTAGAGGTTTTAAATTCTAATCTTATGCTTAAGAAAAGTTTAAGTAGGTTTTTAATTTTCAAATATTTAATTGATACATTTGTACATACTTATGGAGTATGGTATGATTATTCACTAGATGTACACACGTGTAATAATCAGTTTAGAGTAAGATTTCCATCTCCTCAAATGTTCATTTCTATGAGTCTCTGTGAATTTTTTTTTTTTTCTTGGCAGAACTGGGGATTGAACTCAGGCCCTTGCACTTGCCAGGGAAGCGCTTATTCCACTGAGCCATCTCCCCAGCTCAGTGAATTTTAAGAATAGGAAATATGAGGACACTCACAGCTAAGTACACCACATCAAACATAAGCCAAATTATGAGCAGCAGTGACAAAGAGAACCCAGGGAAATAATTTCTGTGGCTTTGAGGTAGGCAAAACTTTTGTATAAACTAGAAAATCACAAACCATGAAGCAGAAAATAAAATTAGATATCAAATTTTAAAATGTCTCTATACAAATGATAATGATAAAAAAAATTGAAAAGGCGAGGCAACTCTGAAATATCTACAGTGCTTACATCTGAAAAATGCATTATATTCAAAAGGTAGAAAGATTCCTACAAATCAATTACTAATCTAATTTCTAAAATCAGCAAAAGGAAGCCAGGCATAGTGGTGCTTGGCTGTAATGCCAACACCTGAGAGAATGAACAAAGTGGGTTGTAAGTTTGAGGCCAGTAGCCTGGACTATGTTGCAAGGATTCCTTCTCAAAAAAGAAAGGGAGAGAGAGAAGAGAGAAGAGAGAAGAGAGAAGAGAGAAGAGAGAAGAGAGAAGAGAGAAGAGGAGAAGAGAAGAGAGAGAGAAAGAAAGAAACAAGCAAGACTTGAAGCCTCATCAAAGAATAGATGCAGTTGACCACTGAACGTATGAAAAGATGTTTAGTATCCTAGTCATCAGGGAAATGCAAATTGTGGGTCTATGGCATTAATTAATGTGACAAAGAGCAAGAGGGGACTTTCTCTAGTGATGGTGAACTTTTGTGTCTGGCTTAGGTACTGGTCACAGAAAATATATTCAATTTGAGATCTGTGCATTTTACTGTTATAAAGTATACATCCATAAGAAGGTATTTATCACTTCATTGTTTTCAAAGCATATTCATATACCATATCATTTGCAGATAGGACAGCCAGGTTAGTCATTACTATGGACTTTATAACTGAGCACATGAAAGCTTAGAGAAATGTGACATACTGAAGTCTCTTGAGCCCCCGTGGGTCTTTGGACATTATTCAATTGTCTTTCCACTATGTTTCCATTTCCCCTAGCAATAAGCAGGACCTGGGTCACCATTATTGTCATAAAAAAGTTGATGACTTTGAAAGTGCTGAGAAAAATTTTTCTGCTGGGTTAGCTCTCTCTGAATGGCAAATGTAAGCTTTGCATATCAAACATTTTTCAGCCTCTTGACCCCTGTGCCACAGAATGGAGCAGCATTCCACAGAGGGAGCTGGAGAAGACCATAGTAAAACCAGCCTATTGTTGTTAGGGAAGCAGGCTTCCTTTTCGGCTTTGACACTCTTTTCTGCTTGGAATCATGGAGAGAAAAGAGAAAAACATTTTGAAAGCACTGAAAGATGAGAGAGAAACTGGAGATTATGACATCAGAGCCAACCCAAAGAAAGAAGAAGGGCCACAGTATCAACTTAGCAATGTGTTCATTTTTATAACCAAGGTATCAGCAAGCAAACAAAAGAGCCAGGCCTGAGACTGTGGGTTGGTTGGCAGAGGCCAGAATAGAGCTCCTCACAGGAAGAGTTCTCTAGAATTTCAGGCTGCTTCTGAATGACAAGATGCAGCCATAGCCCTCTGACTGGCTCTCCTCATCTCCAGCCTAGTAGTGAAGGGTATGATTTATTTGTTGGAGCTAACATGTGTATGAAACTTCTATGCATGGAACAAGCTCAATTGTCCCTTAATTGGAGTAACTGATAATTGAATATGAAGGCATTTGGGAGTCATTAATCACAATTAAGTTTATGTGTGCATGGGTGGTAGACTTTCATATTGCTGCTTTGAATTTTTTCAATGAGCCCAACATGTACACAGGGAGGGGAAGATGTTAAGAGAGGCAGCTCCTGCAACAATTTAAGGTGGAATTAATTGGCCCAGTTGTTGTCCAGCTTGGATCACACCAGAAGACACTGCCATGCCAGAGATCCTCAGTAATTGGCCTAAATGGAGAGTAAAGCGCATGCAGCATGAATTGTTGTAAAAGCTCCCCGTGTAGGTCTAATGTTGTGTCCAGGAATGAGTACTATTTAGTTAAGCAGAGGAATAAGAATAGTTATTCAAAATGAAGCCCCCATTCATAGACTGGCACTCCTAAGTGAGTTGACTTTGTTTTCCTAGGGAAAGAAGACATGTTCAAAAAATTATCTCACTTTCTAGTTATATGGAAAGTCAAAGGTAGAAACAGCAGAGTACTTCAAGCTGTGTATTTCAGAAATTCTCCTAAGTGAGATGTAACATCAGGGGAGTTTTACTGCTCTGGCCTGCACTCTGCACAGCTCATTCTGCTGTTGCTTAGGCAAAATAAACATGACTTTGCTGTTGGTGTGCAACCTCCTGCCAGTTACTGCCACACTCCCCACTTCACCCCATGTCAAGAGGAGCCTTTCTTCTTTGGGTGGCCTAGATAAGTTACCCAGGCCAATTCTGAGTACCCTAGTGAAAAGCTTTCACTTATGGTCTCCTACACTACTATTCAAATTTGCACAATCATACCTTCCTAGTGATAAAAGAAATACAGCTTGCAAGTATAAAATCCATTCTAATACTCACATTAGAGAAGGTTAAAGTTATGACACTTAATATTGACAACTACAGCACATAATTTTCTGTCAAAACTTTAAATTTTCATTGAGGGTGGTGGCACTTGCTTATATAATCCTATACCTTTTGGAGGCTGAGGCAGGAAGATCACAGGTTAGAATACAGTCTGTACAATTTAGTGGCTTAGTGAGACAGTCCCACCTAGTTTCTCTTAGTTCATTTAGAAGAAAGTTTTGTTTTTTCCATAATTTTATTGAGAAACAAATAACGAGACAGTTTCAGATCAAATTACTAGGACAGTTTCAATAATTAACATATTGCATACTGTCTTCCTAGTGGTTATTTATTGTACAAGATGCAGACATGATATTTTATTTACAAACACTATTAGAACAAATCCCTCTATTCCTTGAATTAAGAGAATGTAGCTGTATATCTATCCTAACCATTTTGAATACACAGATACAAAATGGTGATTCATTTGTATCCCTTTTTTGTTTAGTTCCATCATTTAAATATTATAAGTGTGTAAACTCAGCAAAATATTCTAAAAGAGTCCAGTAGCCCATATTAGTATTGGGTCTTCCACATGACTGGCAATGTCAGAAGTTGTTGACCTGAGTCCCCTACAGCTCAACATAACAACGTGGCTTTACCTCTTATACTTTGTTTTTATACTTTTCTGCTGGATGGTTCAGACCAAGATAAAGCAAGACCTGTTTGGACAGGATATCATGTCTGCATCTTGTACTATGAATAACTATTACTAAGACACAATGTGTAATGTGTTGATTGTTGTAGCTGTCCTACTGCCCTGTTTTGAAGCTGTCTCATTACTATTTGTTTCTCATTAAAATTAATTAAAAATAAATAAATAAATAAATAAATAAATGAACGTTTTGTGGGACTGCTTGTGTGGGACCATGGGTCTCTGGTTCTTTTCTCTAGCTACGACTTAGCCCAGTGCCACTGAGGCACTTAGCCCCGAGCATCCACCATGGACACTCTGTTTGCAGGAATGCTCATCAGGGCTTTAATGGAATGTGGATCATAACTATGGCCCTGGATCCTACAGGGGTAGAAGATGCATGGATTGCGACATAAGCCAGTCTCATGGTGCAGACAGTAAGTGGTAGGGTGGTAGCAGGTTTGGACTTTATGAGTCTTATGACTGTAGGTCTTCTCTGGTTGGGCAAGATCTGAACAGATCTGGCTATGATTTTAATGAACTCAAACAAAACCACTTCAGAGGTGGTTATAGTGGTCAATTTGAGAGCTCCTATGGAATAGTCTTGACTCTTTCGGAGTTAGAAACCAGGGTGGGTCTAGCTGGGAAGCATCTTACTTCCTTTAAAAATTGAGGCCTGGAGGACAAAGGAAGGGAGAATTACTCTTCCTGCAGTAGTTTTTTTTCACCTGATATGAAGCCTGGTTCTGTAGGTTCTCGAGGGAGAGGAACCCTTGTTTATCCTGAAAGTACCTTTGGAAGCAGAAACTATGATGCTTTTGGAGGACCACCAACAGGCAGAGACCAAGGCCAAGGACAAATGGGTAATTTTGGAAGAATTCATAGACCTGGAACTGTTGTTGACTATCAAACCAAACTCACCAACATGACTGTTGTGGTTGCAAGAGGAATAAAGAGAAAAGCATTGTAGCCATTTGATAAGCCTGGTGGAGCCTTTATCAAGAAACCTACTCTAGCAAAACCTACAGAGAAGGTGGGCTCCAGCAAATCACCTACAAAAATGAAGAAGAAGAAGAAGAAGAAGAAGAAGAAGAAGAAGAAGAAGAAGAAGAAGAAGAAGAAGAAGAAGAAGAAGAAGAAGAAGAAAAACAACAAGTTTGAGGCTCAGCAAGAAAAACAAAGTTGCCAAAGAGAAAAAAAAAATAAAGAGAAATTCTGAGATGGATACAGAATGACATTCACAAGTTCATTTTGTAAATTCGAAACATTTGAAGAAGATATTGAACTGCATCTGGAAAGACCTTCATACCAGGAAACATTAGGTCAAAAACAAATTTGGTAGTTATGGAATCCTTGCATGAACGTATGGTGAATAAATTCGAGAAAATATCCACCCCTAAGCAACAGACAAATAATCAAACAGAAATGAAAATTATTGAAAAAGATGTTATGGAGTGTGTCACTGCTGATGATCACATGGTGATCGTAGAGCCTGCCCGCTGCAGTGCTTGCAATGTGTGTGTCCCTGCTTTACATAGTCCAGGTCAGCAGCACTTAAACTCTCCTGGTCATGTCAAAGGGAAGTGGGCTTATAAGGAACAAATAAAAAGAAGGAGTGTCTTGACTGCTACAAGTGTTTTAAATACTCCAGCAGTGAAGACCTGTTATGAATGTTTTTGTCAAGGGTGAGAAGCCCTTTGAAAATCAAAATCATTCTCAGTATGAGCAAATAGAAGGCATTCAAGAGGGTGAGGAAAAGATTGATGAGTCTATTGAAGAGGAGGAAGATGAAGAGAAAGAAATAGAGGAAAAGGTGGAAGCAGAGGGAGTAGAAGAAGTGGAAGAAGATGAGAGAGTGGAGAGGGAGGAGGAAGAGGGGGGCAGTAGGGGAGGAGGGGGGAGGTGAAGGAGAAGGAGGAGGTGGGGGAGAATATAGTGGAGCAAGAGCCTGCTGACTTTCCTGGTGAGCAGCCTGAAGCAAATTGATGTGAGGTATTAGACGGAAAAGGAGCTTTAGGTTTTTGTCCTGTTGTGAGAAGTGGTAAGCGTTTTAATAGCTTAAATTAAGGAATTAACACCCATGCTATACGCATTCCACACTTTGAAATTGTTTTATATAATTTCTAAATATTTGGGATTTGTTTAATAAAATGGAGGTAATAATACTATTTTTAGTTTAGTTTTTATAGGTGCCAAACTAAGAAGACTCAATAGGTTGCTTGTATATGTTTTAAGCTTAATTTTTATTACCTTATTGTTGTTAAGGATAATAGTTGTGTATTGTTCACATATCTGTTCTAATCATTTGAACTTAAATGCTGCTCTTGAGTGAATTTTCAAGTATGCATTGATTTTTTTTTGAATACGTACCATATTGTTGACCATTTTGGACATTAATTAGTAATTTGTGGTAAGATAGCTTAAAGACTTCTTTGTGTACATTTTTCTTTGTAGCAATAAAAAAATTTTAAACCAACTTTCTCCCTGGATTAGCAATTCAAATTAAACAGTTGATTAAATGAATACTTAAAATCATTATTTGCCTTAATGTAAGAATTTAACTCAAAGGTATTTCCCCAATGATTGAGAAGAACTGAATTTAAAAAATCTTCTCAATCATTATTTATTGTATTTTTTTTTTGTATTTTAGGGAAGGGTCTACAGAGTATTCAGGGTCTCACTACTAGATCAGTTTCATAGTGATCTGCCTGTTTGCAGCCTCCCAAGAGTTGGGATTGCAGATGCGTGCCACTACACCCAGTCTCAATTGCTGTCTCAGCATGTCCAGGGGGAGGGGCCGGCA
>NW_004524589.1:21246504-21248647 GCF_000260255.1 Octodon degus | reverse complement strand
TTTCCTTTCCCTGTGTCAAATCTTGGAATCTTCCTGAAAATGCATTTAAATATAATAAAAAAGAAAGTTTGTGCTATTATCTGTTTATCTTTTCTTTGTAAGAGAAAATCTTTTTTGTTTATATCTTCTATTCTGAACAACTACTTTGAGGATCATGATACAACTACTTTGAGGATCATGATATAACAATTTTGTTAAGAAATTTTGTTTTTTAATAAAATTTAAAAATTATAAAAAAGAATTTAAAAGACTAGGGTTCATTCTCCAGTATTGCTAAGCAACAAATAAATAAAATTAAACTAATACTGTGAAACTCTCTAGGTGGAAATTTCTTTTAACCTCAAAAGGAAACTTGACAGCTCATAAAATGTTCTGACATGCCCCTCTGGAAATTTATCTAAGGAGCTAACTATGGATGCATCAAATATGTATCTATGAGTTAAACCATACCACTGGAACAGATATACATATCTATCAACAAGTTAATGAAATCATTAAAAATCTGCTTTATTAAAAATGTGAAATGATGATACAAGAATTTTATAAAAGTAATATACTGTTAAATAAATATTAGGCACAAAGTACTACTTTTTGGTAAACGTAAGCATAGGAAAAAATAAAGATTAAGATAATTATCTGAATAAACAAGCACTTATGCCTGTACGGTGGCTTTCTTTTACTTCTTATTAAATTATGTCTAGTTTTCTATCCCTTATTTAAGACATAAGCATAAAGGAACTAAAAAGCTATAGAGATAAGATTAATGGATGTGATTTCCTGGAATAGACTTTGTTAATTTATATTTTCAAGATTTATAATAAAATGCAACATTATATTTACTGGTATAAAAATATGCTCCAGAGTCCTAGCCCAGGTCCCCTGAGTGTGTGGGACAGCTTCCTGCTACCCTGCGCCGGCGGGACCAGTCCCAGTCCAGGCACAGCGTGGGCCGGACCCTCTCCCACCCCACTTAGGCCACCCCCCAACACTCCGCAGCACCTCACCCACCCCGCCCGCCAAGGAGGAATTTCTGCCGCGTTCCGGGAACCCCCAGACCCAGTCCTAGCCCAGGTCCTGTGAGTGTGTGGGAGAGCTTCCTCTCCCCCCTACTTCACCTTGCCCCCTCCAGGCACAGCTCAGGCCTGGCATACATGCCTGGAGTGTAACTCTGCAGCTGCAATCCCTGCAGAGAGTGTAGAGGATAGATCCAACCAGCTAGTCCAGGAGCAGAACATCTTGCCACAGGAGCACAACAGGTTCACCCGCGAGGGCAGCAGAGGGAAGGAGCTGAGCACAGCAGCCAGACCCAAGCTAGACACAGCTGGGTAAGTCCAAACTTTGTAGAGCTGCACCAAAACTTCAGTACATGTGAAGGTTATAATTACAGCAAAGATCTACAACAAAGGTCAGAAGACAGTGCTACACAAAATGATGAAAAGGAACAAAATGCAACCTCAGAACCCAAGCCTACCTGTAACAAGTGCAGAGGACACTAACACAGAACAAATTGGAAATCACACAGCTGAAAGCAATGAATCAATGGCTTCTGAAATAAAGAAACAGCTGCAGAAAGATATAGAGGACCTCAGATTGGAAATAAAAAAGAAACCCCTGAATTAATAACATCTGCACTAAAGAATCAAATGCAGAAACATATGGAAGAAACCGAGTGCCCACCCAGAACAACTGCGAAGGACACTAGCTTAGCTCAACTGCATGAATTAATAGCATCGATAGTAAATAAGCAATAGCAGAAAGATATAGAGGAAATCAGAGCGCAATTCTTTTCTGAAATAAAAAAAGAACTTTCAGAACTCATAGATTCTGAAGTAAAGAAGCAACTACAGAAACATAGGGAGGAAACCCAATCTGAAAAAAAAACTGCAGTAAAAGAATTTATAACTGCTTCTAAAGAAGATATTGATAAAAAATACAAAGGAGATTAGAAAAATGATGAATTCCTTGAATGAGCAATACAGGAAAGAAATAGATCGCATGAAGCAGAGACAAAGAAATATAGAGGAAATTAAAATCCCAATCACAAGCTTGCAAAACCGTTTAAGTCAATGTGAATACAGAGATTCAGATCTTGAAGATGCTGGTGCAGCTAGTGAAAAGGTAAGAAAGGATCTCTTAAAAACAA
>NW_004524589.1:21240912-21245348 GCF_000260255.1 Octodon degus | reverse complement strand
AAAAAAAAAGTATACAGATGAATGTCCATTTTGTATCTGTGTATTCAAAGTGGATGGGGTAGATATATAGATACATTCTCCTAATGAATAGAATGATTTGTTCTAATGGTGTTTGTAAATAGGATCTCAAGTCCACATCTTGTACAGCAATTAACCACTATGAAGAATGTATGCAGTGTGTTAGTTATTGAAACTGTCCTAGAGATTTTATTTGAAACTGTCTCATTGCTATCTGTTTATCAATAAAATTATGGAAAAAATATGCTCCAAGTGAACTCTGCCTTTCAAATAATTTAGCTGTCACCTAGTGTATTTCTTTCACTAGCCTCCCCCCATTTTAAAATACCCAAAAATAAGCACAACCACCATTAGCCCCAGTTGTTTTCAGTTTATAAGAAAAGAATCTGTTTGGAATATGAGAATTACACTTGTCACATGTTGTCTGAAAGCAAAACAGAAGTTCCTTGGAATTTAGTCTGCTTAGAGACCTGCATGTTTTTCAGTGATGTTTCTTTCTATGTTTGGAAACAAACGAACTTTGCTAACAAATTTTTTATAAGACTTTTTCTATGTGGAATTGCACTTAGTTCTCAACAACCTGCATCCTAAAACCACCAACTAGCACTCTTAACTACATTGTATCTGCAAATGTTCAAGTACCGTTCAGCACAGGAATTCACATCAAATTTCAAGTTTCACATCACACTTTCAAATTTCACAGTCAGAAAAGAAGGAAGATATTTCAAGATTCCCTAGCCTATTATCTTCAGGTGCCAAAAGCATTTCTATGAGCAAAGCAATTGCTAACAACTGCAGACTAATAGTATCTTTTCCCTCCCACACTTCCTCTATGGAAGAACAAGGTATAATTTCCTGTGAGATTACCTACCACTTCTGCCTCCAAACTGGAAAATCCTTTGCAGCCTTTACCCTACATACTTTTAGCGGCATATGTTCCTTGACAATATTTTGCAGAGAACCTAGGCAGACAGATTAAGGATACATATGGAAGAAATCAGGGACTGTGGTTAATGCCCACAGCTGGCCAGCACAGCCATGAAATGACTATACCAGGTTCATGAGGATAGGTCCTACATTTGGTTGCCCAACTGTCCTCAGCCCCAGACATACAGAAGTGTTTGATAATACATTTAGGAGTAAGAGAATAAAAACAGAAATGGGTGAACATACGAACAAATGAATTAATTGATGATAGCCCATGGAATTTTTCAAAGAAGTGAAAAAACATAAAGAATAGTTAGCACAGGCTAAGAAGACAAATAAGCAAAACTAAGACCACCTGAAAGATAAATAACTGATACCTGATGTTTTCTTAAGAATGAATTTTAACAGATAAACAGCAGTGATTGTGCAAGGCCCTGAACAAAAATGGGAGACCCCTCCATTAGAGGCCGGACCTCCAGGAGCACATGGAGGCAATCCTCACCCACTTTAAACTCTTGGCTGGAGAACATGCCACCCACTGCTTCTTTGTATATCAAATAGACCTACAAATTCCATAGGAAACTTAAAGATCTGTCCCGTGGTTTACCAAGGTCTACTTTGATAAAGAGATGACTCAGAAGAGGAGATACATTTATGTAGAGAAGGGGAGCTTCTTCTGCTTTCTTCAGACTTCAAACTACACAAATCAAGGTGGAATTGAACTTCCCAGAAGGATGAAAATAGAAGGAAGCAAACTTCAGATTTTATCATGGAATTGCTGCCTAATCCACCTGTCTTCCTTTTTTTTTTATGCCTTACCTATTTAAGATTGTAAGATAAATGATCTGACAATCTACCGCTGTGTAATAAAGTTTAGAGTTAACTTTATGGCGTCTCAGTTTTGTTGGTCAGTTCAGGCTCAGTGTAACTTCTGCCTTCCAAAGACAATATAAAAAGAAAGGGATAGATACAAATGGGGAGAAAAAGTCATTAAATTAAACTTTGTAATCATCATTCCAAGCTCCAGTACTAGATTTAGAGAAGGGACTGTAGGAATGTGCTCCAAATAAATGTCAGTACAGATCTATGAGAACAAAACAGGTTTGGGCTGTCACTGCAGTCAACAGAGGCTACTTTATTTTATTTATTTTTTTATGTATTTAGTATGGGATCTACAGGGTCTCACTATACAGATATGACTCATAGTGATCTTCCTGTTTTCAGCCTCCCACATTCTGGGATTTCAGGTGCACACTACCACGCCCAGTCTCAATCTCTTTCTCAGCATGCCCTTTTAGGCAGGCCTGGCACAGTAAGTGGGAGATCGAACCCCAGTCCCTGCATTGCCTAACCAGGTGCTTTAATCCACTGGGCTATCTGGTTGGCTGAGCCTATTTTATTTTAGATAGGACATTTTATTTGGATATGAACCATGTATTACCAGAGTGATTTCCATCAAAATCAAAGAATCAGATGAGAAAATCTGTGATTGCCATCCTTATTACTCACAATTCCAACCAATAGAGAAATAGGATATGAACCAATAAAATGTCTTTGGTTTCAAATATATAAAGCACAAAAAAATTAACATAGGAACAATTTTTTATGAGTTAGTGTTTTGGGTGCCAAATGAATAATTAAATAAAAAAAAAAAATATATATATATATATATATATATATATATATATATATGAGAAATCTTTAAAGCCTACCTAAAAATTTTTAAAAGCCTACCCTATGGAAACATGAAAGTTGAGAGACAAACCATAAAATGGACTAATGTGAAGATCTCTAACAAATTAGTCAGAAAGCTACTTATGTACATTATTAGTTTCATATGACTGCATAACAAATCATGCCAAATTTCAGTGACTTGAAATAATCATTTATCTCTCACAATGCTATAGGTCACACATCTGGAAGGGGATTGCCTGGTCACAGCTTAGTTTGTAGGTCTCTCATGATGTTTTCCTCAGAGACTGCTGTTGCCCAGAGCATTGGCTATGCTTGAAGAATCTGTTCCTGGGCTGGCTCTCACCTGTGTTGGCTGTTCATGGAAGCCTGACACTCCTTCCACACGAGGCCTCCACAGGAAGCTTGTATATCTTCTTGTGCTAGAGATCGAATTTAGGGCCTTCAAGTACTTATACCACTGAGCTATCTCCCTGGCCTCATCTTGTATGTCTTCTTGTTGTGATGGCTGCTTGCCTTCAAAACAAGGGAAAATCAGTAACACAATGCTTTCTGTGACTATGACTTTCTTACTCCTGTATATTCTCTTGGTTACTTAGGCCAAGGTCAATTTCATATAAAATGTAAAATACAAGAGAATAAATACAGAGCAATGAATGCTTGTGCCCCTCCTGAAGGCTAGCAACCATTCAAACCAAATGAAAAAGATGGCCATAAAATATCAGTGGACAGTTGTCATGGTTTGTGGCTTTTGCAAGGGGAACGACATCATACAGGACACATTTTATAATATTAGTTTTTAAGGAATCACCCAAAGAATCATATATGAGAAGTGCAGGAAATCTGTCCACATGCTAAAGACCAAAGAATCCAGCTGAAGACCTAGATTATATCCTGCCTGAGTCCAGCTGAAAACCTAGAGCCCATAACATTGCCTCCCACAAGTCCTACTAGAGGCCTAGAGCCCACGACAAAGTTTCATGCAGGCCCATTTCATGGTTCTGCACTGGAAAGGCCCAAAGGTCAGTGGTGGAATCCAGAAAGTCTATGCCAAGGGGATGAAGGATCTGTGCCCGCAAGCTGAAGGATCTGGCCTGAAGCCAGGAAGCAATGCTCAAGCACCAGAGCTCCCCCAAAAGTACCACAGTCATCCTCAGCAACAGTGAAGTCCTGAGTTCCTACAGTGATGAGGAAAGCCAACTTTTCATCAGGAAAGCCAACGTGAGAAGCTTCTCCACAAAGCTGGGCAATGCACCATCTTCCCCTCCAGAGCCAGGAAGTGATGCCCAAGATGAGGACTAGAGCACCTCCAAAATGAACTGTAGCCATTCTCAGTGACAACAAGATCCCAAGCTTGTCTTCTGACAAGAACAGCCAGGTTCACCAGGAAAGAGCATGACAAGGTCACCCAGCAGAAGAGCCCAGGAGAACGAATGGTTTCCAACAGCTTCTCCAAACAGCATCCCTAACAGTATACTAACAGCTTTTCTTGTTCTGCCTCTTATGCTGCTGGCAATAATCCTCAGGTGGGTCTTCCACAGCCATTACCATACTAGTTCAATAAACCTGGGTGCAACAAGTTGACCATCAACCATTAATACAAGAATAAGCACAGATAGCTAATCATTACTTGAAAAAAGGCAATCTTGTTAAATGTATTATAGAGTAATGATGGAATATAATGCCCAGTTTTTATACATTCTCTTAAAATAGGTAATGCCAAATAAAAATTCTTAATCATAGCAAATATTATACAATGGAAAGTCTCTCCATCTCTTCCACTCTCCCAAATTTTCTTC
>NW_004524589.1:21237645-21240477 GCF_000260255.1 Octodon degus | reverse complement strand
TATATATATACCCCAGGAGTGGGTATTATCCCCATTTCAGTCTGTACAAATAACAACTCACACTGGCTCAATCAGAATGAAGCTCAGGCATCTGATGAAGCAGGGAGTGGCTCCCTCTCTCCAGGAGCCAGGAAGTGTGGAGCATGTGGCTGGCCCCAGTAGAGCCAGACCTGCATTGCTACGGGTTCTGTGGGAGAAATGACAGGAGCTATCTTTGGGGAAATGATAGCCATGAAGTTAAGATTCACAAATGCTCATTCTACCTCTTAGCTTTCAAATTACCAATGTATTTTCATAAAATGTAAGTCATTTTGAGTTACATTTGTTATTTTTAATGTAAAAGCTCTAATTGAATTGGTAATGGGTAGTATGGCTGTATCATATTTATATAATCAACCCCCTTTAGATAAACTTCAGCTTTTACAAGCAAGGTGATTGTAAATATGTCTGTACACATAAATTTGAGAATAGCTTTAATATATCAAGAAATCATCCCTAGAAGTTTATTTTTATCAAAAGGATGATGATTTTTAAAATTAGTGGGACATTCCAAATTTAGCTGCATGGACGTTTTAGCCATTTTTTATGTACATTGATAAAATGTAAAAATGTCCTTTCTCTAATAGTCATTAACACAGGTTTATCAAAGTTTGACCATCAACTATTTGTTTCCAGGACTAATATTTAATCATGGCCTAGGGAAAAAGTCTAGACAACCTTGTGTAATTTTGTTAGACATGTTAGATTACCTACACGCTTTTTAGAAAGCAATCAAGCAATGTGAACCAGGAGAGTTAACAAGCTCATTCTTTCTAAACCCACTATTTCTGCATGAGAGACTCCAGTATGAGGAAATCACACAGATGTAGAACTTGATTTCTATGAAAGTATATTAAATTCTTAGTTAAAAGAAAATAGTGGACGTAGAAAAGAAAATGGTAAAATATGAAATAACTATAGGGTGACTGTTATCCAGTCATAAAATAGGATATTCTTGAAAAACATTTTATTAAAATGTTTTTATTAAAACATTTTATAACAGTGAAACATACCTCTGATATAAAGGTTGGCAGAAACAGGCACTCATTTAAAATGTGCTGATTTTGAAAAAATACTCACAATACATACACATACATGCTTTTCTCTGTATTTAAATATATATGTATATAGAGAAATTATGTTTGTACATATGCATGTAGAGAAATTATGTTAGTATATATGTATATGTGTACACAGGTATTACAAGATTTTGTGAATAAACCAATTCTATTTCCTCTTTTTTCTGATAGATTTGGCAGTGAATGACTCTTAATTTATTCTTAATAATCTTTGACATTTCTAAATTTTCAGCTAATGAACATGTGTTATTTTATAATCAAAAAATGTTAGCTTCCTTTACCATCCCTTAGCTTTGGCTTGACAAGGAATTTGAATTCATAATTAATCAGAAGAGTGGAAGATGACTTTTGGTTCATGAAATTTTCAACATGAATGAAAAATGAATACTTTCTATAAATTTCTGAAGTGCTGATCTTTCTGCTTGAGACCTTCAGTTTATTAAGTTGTAATGCCATGAAAATATTCATTAACTATTTCAAATTCTTTTACCTAATGCTCATTTGAAAATTTTTCTGAAATAATTTAACCTAGCCATGCAAAATTCCAAGATAGATTAGATAGATGAAGGGAAGTTAATATCCAAAATAGAGGATCATGCCCTATTTTGATAATGAATTTCTTATGTTCTTTTCATTTCTGGTTACATCATGTACCATAGTAATAAGTAAAATAATTTTTGTGCAATAGGGAAATCTGCATTCACAAGTAATCACACAAAGAAATATACATTGTGACCCTGATAAATGTCACTGAGGGAGGGACACATCATAAGTGGCTAAAGTATGGACTCTGAAGTCTGATGCCTAGGTTTGATTCTAATTGCCACGTACCAGCAGTGTGGCTCTGAGAAAGGTAGTTAGCATCTAAGTAGAAGGTTGTTTATATGTAAAATTGGAATTTAAAAAATATTTAGGATTACTGTTAATGCTACTAGTGCTGTGTAAAGCACTGGTACTGCTATTTTACCCAGAGTAAAGCAAGTATTACAAACAAATAAGCAGAATTATATGCATCTAGTAAGAACATTTAATAGGAAGATATAGCTAAGGTGGGCAGAAAAGGTTTCCTGGAAAAAATTTGTGCATGAATACCAGCACCACCTCTGTGAAAGGGGTAGGGTGAGCAGTTGTGTAAGATTCAAACAGAATGTGAAGGAACGCAAGAAGAAATCATGTTCAGCATATCTGGTCATGTTAAATATCTGGGGTTTTATTATTAAAATTGTTCTATGGAAGACATGACTTTTAAAATCCCTGTTCACAGAGTTGTTCAGTTTGTTTTGTTTTGTTTTTTATATTTTTGAGACAGAGTCTCACTGTACATTTCAGGCTGGCCTTGAGTTCACTTTGAATCCCAGACTGGTCTCCAGCTTGCAGTGATCCTCCTGCCTCAGCCTCCTGAGTTCTGGAATTATAGGCATGCACCAGCATGCCCAGTTTGTTCATGGAATATTGAAAACAATCAATTAGAAGCTACTAAAATAAAATAGGGGAGAGAAAAGATAGCTTGTGAGGTCTCTTGTTGCTTTGCTACCTTCTGTCTGCCATGAAAAGTTTCTCTTCTGCAATGCTAGGCTGCATTGGAGCCAACTGATTATGAATGAAATCTCCACAAACTGTGAGCTAAATAAATTTTTCCCTTCTTACAAAAAAGATAGCATGTGAAGGCAAAGACAGTGCAAAACAAGAAAAGAGATAAATTTAAGAAACGTGG
>NW_004524589.1:21232113-21237545 GCF_000260255.1 Octodon degus | reverse complement strand
AAGATTTATCTCCTGTATTTCAGAAACTATGGAGACCCAGGGAAAAGACTAGCTTCATGAAATACTGCATGACTTTGAACCTAATAAGTTGGGTTTGAGATAACTTTGAATCATCCTAGTAAAAATGTCAAGTAGAAAGCTGATTCTATCCATCTGGAGCTCAAGAAAATTGCAAAATTAGTGTTAGTCACTTTTTGTCACTGTGACAAAATAGTTGAGATAAATAACTCAAAAGGAAGAAACATTTCCCTTAACTATCACTTCAGGGATTTCAGTCCAACGCCAGTGGCTTTTTCTGATTTAGGTCTGGCAAAGCAAGACATCATACAGAGTGTATATTTTTTTTCTTTTCTTTCTTTCTTTTTGGTAGAACCTGGGATTTAACTCAGGCCCTTGGACCTGCCAGGGAAGCACTTACTCCACTGAGCCATCTCCCTGACCCCTCAGAGAGTGTACTGTTGAGTAAAGCTGTGTACATCTTGGCTGCAGTGACACAAAAAGAAAAAAGATGAGGGGTTGTTTGTGGTCCCAATATATTGCTTAAGACCTGTAGTAGACTAAATTTCCTCTAACTGGGCCCACCTCCTAAAGATTCTATCACTTCCCAGCAGTATCAAGCAGGCAACTAATATTTAAACACATGGTCTCTGGTGAACATTTAAGATGTAAATCATAACAATTGGAACATAAATCCTCAAACACTTCTGAGCATCCAACTGCAATTGACAAACAAAGCAAAGATATAAATTAAGGAGGTCATTGTTGACCTTATAAAGAAATTTTTTTCAATACATAATAAGGACCTAAACTAAACTGAATTTTTTGTTGTTGTTGTTATGGAATGGATGTGGGACTAGCCAGCTCTTTCTGTGACATAAACGGAGAAAAAAATATAATAATCAAAAGATTAGTGACAGGCAAAGATTGGTGAATTCTGTTTTAATGGAGAGCTTTAAAACTTAATGAAAAATCACTATTTGATATGATGATGTTAAAAATGCAAGACAGAGAAAATATGATCAATAACTCAAGATTTCTAAATGAGTAGGTAAGTGAATTGGTATAAAAAAGAAAAAGTGAAGTTCTGTATTAAGACCAATAGAGGAGAATGTGTGAGTCCAGATGTAGAGCTATTTAGTATGCCATCTCTTGCTCATCCTGCCCAAGAGGCCCAATGTCTTTGACATAACACACAAATGTGGCCTTCTGTGGACTGCCTAGTCCATCCAGATCTCCCCATACCCCATCAAGAGAGAAGAGAGGTAAGGTAATTAGCCTTAGGTAAAAGGGAACCTGTTAGTAAGTATTTCTGTACTTCATGTAAATGTGAATTGTCACTGATCCCCTTTTCTTATTGAAATACCGATACATTCATTTTGCCCCTAGGTGATATCGCTGAGGCTATATATCTTCTCTTGCAACAGTGAAACATGTGGTATAACAGCTATAATCATGGTGACTATTTCAGTGACCTAGTTATTGATCAGGATTCTTCAATTTCTGAAGGAGCCAACTTGTCAAATTAAAAGAAAATAAGAAAATTATAGGGACCACTGCCTACTAATCTCTGCCATGCTCCCAATACACCCTTTCCTCAGAGTGCACACATTGTGCTGTGGGAAGCATTTTAGAGACTTTTGTTTGATTCCTTATATTTTGCCCAAAATGCCAAAGAACCAGTGAAAGTATTATTCCAGTTACCCAAACATACACCCCAACTATACTTTCAGGAAATGAGGCATGGTCTTTGTGCTCCCACTGGAACTGGATTTTGGTTAGAATTTCATAAATTTTATAGCCCTAACTGCAGCACAGAGACACAATGAAGCTTTGATTTCCCGAGTGTCAGATTCAGCTCCTAACTCTGTCCAGCCATCCTTGAACTCTCTGGCTGTTTCCATCTTCTCAAAGTATAGTCAACTAGGTAGATAATATAGGTTCTTCTGGGGAAAGACCAAGAAAACACTATAAAGAACTCTTGACAGAGTTGCTGTGGTTGCCCTCCCAGGAATGAGCGTGTTTTTCAGTCAGTGGGCCCACGATCTGTAAATTGGTTCCTGTGCAGGAACAAGCAAGGGACTGTGCCTTTGTACCAGACCAGCTGCTGTCAGCTCTTTTCCTTCTTTGTGCTGCTTCTGACTGTAGTTGTCAAATAGCAAAACAATTTTATTTCTGTACTAGCATACTCTGTTCACCTTTATCCAGAACTTCCTAAAACACTGTTTTCTCAAAATGCTAAGTGTACATCTACCATGTAGCTATTTACTGCACTCTAAAGAATTTTCTCAAGAGATATAAAAGTGTGCGTTCACAGAAGAGCTTGTGCATACGTTCTCATAGCCTTGTCAGCAATGAACAAAACCAAAAGCAACCTAAATGTCTTTTAACTTATAAAGGTTAAATGGATTGTGCTATATTTGTACCCAGCCATAGAAACATTAATACAGGAAATTAATTAAAATATAGAACTCCATGAAAAAACCTTCAAAATTTTGTTAAAAAACAAAAGAAGTTAAGAACAAGAGACCATAAATACTATCACGTTATTTATATAAATTCTAGACAAGGCAAAAATCATAATTCAAAAAAATCCTCTCATCACTCACAGCTGAGAATTACAAGAAAACCATGGATTAAAAAAACACAAATTAAAAGACCTTTTACAGCAATGGAAGCATTCTACACCTTGGCCATTATGTGATAACTGTAAAGCTCATCAAACTTTAACTCATAATGAAATTGCCCTCTGTAAATCATGCTTTGGGAAAGCTCAAGAAGAAAAATGTGCCTTGTTAAACACAAAAATAAGATCTAACTACAATATTCCCACACTCAAACAGTATATAATTTAGTAAGCAAGAAAATGAATGCACATCAACATGTTTGAAAAATATACAATGTGAGGCATACCATGAAGGAACAGAAAAGGTTGTGGGGATTTCAGGGAGAAAGAGGGCACTTTTACTTCAGACAATCTGACAGCGCTTACTGGACGAGGCAGTGTTTGCGTCAAGTCGACAGATGAGGTGGAGGGCTAAAGGGAGAAGGAATCGCAGAAAAACTAGATAAGGGAAGCATTCACATTTATACTTTATTTACTTGTGTTTATTTATATTATAAAATTGAGGAATGTGTTGTGAAATATTTGTCTTGAACACAAAATAAGGTAGGACAATACACAACATAAAACCATTGTTTCTCTCCTACAATCTTGTTTTGAAATCTTTTATCATTGTTTTTATTTTTTTCTTTTAAAAAAGACAACATAGGAATTTATTCTATTATAATGTAGGATAAAGCAATAAAAACCAGTTGGAAACAGACCGCAAATACCTATGAATTCTAAGGTATAAGCAACAGAAGCTATTGAGAGTAACCAAAATTTTCTTCCTATGAAGATTACACTGATATATCAATGTATAGTGAGTTAGGCAGGACTACAGGAGGAGGCTAAGAGACTCTTAGTGTTTATGGAAGTTTTCTGTTTAAAAATGTTGAATGGAAAGGAATTATAAATGAAACACATATTGAAGGCTTGTAGAACAAGAAACTGGGAGCTCACTGTATTTAGTGACGGAAATGAAAAGTTATAAAGATGCCCCCCAAGGCATGTGTGGCCTCAGTAACAATCATATTGAAAAAAATCATAACAAGAGTCTTTGAAAGGTAAAGGATGATGCCAGTTGGAAAGAGGCTAATGGAGTAGGGAATCACCTAGTCATGTGCTGAATAGCTATAGAGCACCAAGCCTACCCCACCAAAAGTAGCAAGGAGGCACAGTGTGCAAATGGACAGGTGCATTTCTATCCTCAAGGGTCTTATGCCATTGCTTGGGAAGATGAATAATAAGCAATGCACATGTAAGATTCATTTTTTAAATAAGGTAATTCATTATAATTGAAAGATTGTCTTCAAGAGAGTATTTTCCCCAATGTAATGTTAAACATTACTTATAACTACTGATGTAAACAGCAGATAATTTTAAAAGTTTAATGGATATGGACCATGACTTTTAAAAAGCAGCATAAAGAACAGTTAAAATGGGAGACATAGTAGGATAACTGGCAGAAAGAATAAAAAATTAGAAACAGGGTGCTTGAAGTTGTGAAATAAAGGGAATAATTGATGATGCTGGTCTAGGACTGGAGAATAAACCATTAGCCCTGAGAGGAACATAGATCTCATTTCTTCATTGTAAAATTTAAGAATTTATAAAAATAAGGTGATAAGTTAAAAATCTCAAAGAAAAAATAGGTGAAGGCATATGAGCTGGATTTTTTCAAAGGGTGTTACTAATTTGGTAAAGATGAAAGAAAAGGGTTATGGGTCCATTTTCAGGTTGGAAGAGAGAAAAAAAGAACCTGGGATGACAGCTCAGGGGAATACGACTTTACACTGCAGCCATTGGCTAGCAGAGTTTTTTGAGGGTCCATCAAGAGTTATAATCCATGAATTTTTCTTTTTATTTATTAAATAATTTTATTGAGAAAGAAGTAGCAATGAGATATTTTCGAAACAAGTTAGTAGTGCAGTTACAATAATTAATGTATTGCATATTGTTGACTTTGTAGTAGTTATTCCTAGTACAAGGTGAAGACATGATATGTTGTCTAAACTATTGGTTCAAAACTTTCTTCTCATTGAACTAAGAGAAAGTAGCTGTATATTTATGCTATTTTGTATATACAGATATATATTTTTCTGCTATGAAATTGTCCTTCATTTATACCCCCTTTTTTGTTTACTTTTGTCAGAGATGGGTATTCCATTGCCATTCATGTTTTTTGTTTTTGTTTTTGTTTTTGTTTTTTTTTTTTGGCGGAACTGGGGATTGAACTCAGGCCCTTGCGCTTGCCAAGGGAAGTGCTTATTCCACTGAGCCATCTCCCTGGCCCTGCCATTCATATATTATAGGTACATGAATTCAGCAGAGTAATCCAATGAATGAATTTTTAGAGTCTGCAAACAGCATGAATTTCTCCAACACTGCAATACTAGAGGACATAGAAAATTTAGGCTGTGGTCACAAATACACTAATTAGTTAATTAGAAAAATATTATGAACATCAAGGGCAATAGGAATTTGCAGTCCTTATTGAAAGATGTTGATGTAGCTCAAAGACAGAAAACAAGAGAAAAATTAAAATCTGAGGGGAAAAGTCACTGATAGTCAATGATAAGGCAACCTGATGAATAAGCAGCAGAATAGAAAAGCAAGAAGATTATAGACAGAAAAGAGGAGCAAAAGCCTTAAAATGGGATTATAGAAACTTCTAGAAATAATAGTCAGGATAATGTGTTAGGTTTTAATTAAAATATTGTACATGGTAAGAGTTTCAAAGATACTTTTTAGATTTCAATCTACTGTTTATTTACAAATATCTGTATGTGGAATTACAAGGTGCTCATTAAAGCTTTTACAAACACACATC
>NW_004524589.1:21229904-21231140 GCF_000260255.1 Octodon degus | reverse complement strand
CTTTTTGATTTTTATTTTAAAGCTAAAAGACAAAAACTGAACAACAAAAAGCAATAAAAATTATACAGAATTTCAGGACAAGATGATAGGAAATCAACAATGATTGTTATATTACATATTATTATCTTCAAAGTAGTTGCTCGGATTGTCAGATATAGATAAGCAAGACTGATCAAACAATTAAATATTAACTGCTTCTTTCAATAAGTCAATAAAATTAGTGGTATAGTTATGTGTGTATCATATATATTTTCTTTTCTCCTTTTACCCATCCCAGATATTCTTTCCTTTAATGAAAGATAAACCTAACAATGAAACCAAATTTAAAGAAACGTTATTAGGACAGTTATAATAGTTGATACATTGCTGTTATAGTTTGTGTCTAGTTGTCCCCCCAAAGCCTTATATTAGTTATGGGGCTGGAGGAGAAACAAGTGACTTGAGGGGTGGGGATATCCTGTGCTTCCTCAGAGAGGTGGAGAGGGTCATCTTGGACATGGCAGTACCTCTTTTAGTCTCTCCTCCACTGTTTTAAAACCTCCAGTAACTGTGAGCTAAATAAACCTTTCCTTCCCTCATTTTGAGTGTTGGGTATTGGTCCCAGGAATGAGAGAAGAGTAACTAGAACAATTGAGGATTGTTGTCTTTCTATGAGTTATTCAGAGTAAAACATATAGACATGTTATCTTTTCTATACAATATTACTACAAAATTTCTTTTTAATGAACTAATAGGTATTAACTATATAATCATCGTAACTATCTTGTATATACATATACTTTTATATTCTTCATTTCTCCTTTCCTAACATCATAATTTGTCTTTTCTTTGGAACAGTTTCTTCCCAATTCCCTATATCTATTGTACATTTTGGATCTTATTTACTTATTCATTTTTTCACAGTAGTAAGACAATATAATGTTTTCACATATAAGTCTGTCTGATTTATTGGTCTTGAGTTGCATCCATTTACCTATAAAAGACTATTTTGTAAATAAAATCAAACAGTAAAATAGATATAATGAAAGGAAAAGAAACTGTTCAAAGGAAATGAAGAACTTGGATGAAGGAAAGGAGAAAAGAAAGAATTAGAAAAAAAGGGAAAAACATATGTATATACACAGGATAGCTGAGATAATTGTACTGCTGATTTCTACAGGTTTATTGAAAGAAACAATTAATGCTTAAATTTCTTTCCCTGTTTTTAATTTTTTGATCAATTTTGCATGCTTGTAT
>NW_004524589.1:21227560-21228504 GCF_000260255.1 Octodon degus | reverse complement strand
CATCTAAGCTGTTTAACTGATCCTAACGCCTGTATTTTGGTGAATACCATACTCATTTTATGGCAATACCTTTGTAGTATAATTTCAGGTCTGGGGTTGTGATGCTGCCCGCACCCTGTTTCCCTTTGCTGTCCAGAATTGCTTTTTCTAATGTAGGTCTTTTCTGGTTTCAAATGAATTTCAGATATGTTTCTTCTAGGTCTGTGAGGTATATTAATGGTATTTTTATTGGGATTGCATTAAATCTGTATAGCAGTTTTGGGAGTGCAACCATTTTCACTATGTTTGTTTTTCCTATCCAAAGGCAAGTAATATCTTTCCATTTTTCTGATATCCTCCACAATCTCCTATTTAAGGTACTATAATTTTCACTGTGCAGATATTTTACATGCTTTGTGAAATTGATATCTAGGTACTTCACTTTTTATAATATCAAATTTTGATGATTTTGCTAATTTCTCTATGAATTTGTTGCTTGTGTATAAGAATGTTATTGGCTTTTGAGTGTTAACTTTGTATCCCACTACACTAGTGAATTTGCATGTTAACTCTAGAAATCTTTTAGTGGAGTTTTTGGGGTCTTTTATATGGAGTAAAATGTCACTTGTAAATAATTTAACTTTTTCCTTTCTTGACTTTATTCCCTTTATTTTTCATTCTTGTCTAATTGTTCTGGCTAATGTTTCAAGAACTATATTAAATAGGAGTAGTGATATTGAATATCCTTGTCTGGTTCCTAATCTTAGAGTGAAAGCTTTCAGTTTTTGACCATTTCATATTTATTTTATTAGCTGTTGGTTTGTTGTAGATGGTTTTTGTAAGATTGAGATAAAGACCATGTGTTCCAATTTTCTGTAGGGTCTTTACTTGAATAAGTTTTGGACTTTGTCACAACCTTTTCCTGCATCTATTTAAATGATTATATGGTTTTTGTCTTTGATTAT
>NW_004524589.1:21219456-21226475 GCF_000260255.1 Octodon degus | reverse complement strand
CTAGCCTTCCAAGGTCAATTAAGACTCAGGACATATGAGATCTTGTATTGTAACGTCATGTAACTCAATAGTGTCTCAAATTTTCTGATCAAGGAGATGATGGGGTCAAAGAGGAAAGTGATTGATGGCTGTAGACTGTGCCTAAGGAGAGTTCACATGGAGAGAAAACTTTCTCTCAGGCTTTCACAGAGAGCACATTGGACAAGCAATGACTGTGACTCATCAACATGGCTGACACTGACAAAGGTTCTACAATCTGAGGGACAGGATCTCAGGATAAATCCTGAGGGGATTTCACTGACCTTATCAGACCCAAAAGCTGCATAATCTTCCTGATGATTTTCTGCAGTCTGTTTGCAATTATCTTATTAAGGATTTTTGATCTATGTTAGGAATATTGGCCTGTAATTTTCTTATTTTTTTTTAATCAGGGTAATTCTAGGAATGACTTTGGAAGTACTGCTTCCCTTTCAATTTCTTTAAAGAGTTTCATCATTAATTAGTGGTGTTTGTTTTTCTCTAAATTTTTTATGGAATTCCACAGAGAATTTGCCAGGGCTTGGGCTTTTATTGGTTGATAAATTTTTAATTCCATTTTCAAATTTATTGGCTGTTATTGGGGTTGCTTAGAATTGTTATATCTAATTGATTTAGTTTTGGCAAATCAGTTTTGCTTAGGAACCTGTTTATTTCTACTATGTTTTCCATTTTATTGGAATATAGGTTTGCATATTTGGTGTTCATGATTGCCTGGATTTCTGAGGGGTCCATTGTGATTTTCCCCTTTTCATTCCTAATTGCTTGAATTTGTGTTCTTTCCTCTTTTTGAAGGGGGTAGCTAATAGTTTATCAATTTTATTTATTTTTGTAAGAACCATTGTTTTTGTCATTTTTAAATTAATTTTATTGAGAAACAAATAGCAATGAGACAGTTTCAAAACAGGTTAGTACGACAGTTACAATAATTAATACATTGCATATTGTTGTCTTCTTAGTATTTATTCATAGTACAAGAGGCAGACATGATATCCTCTCCAAACACTATTAGTACAAATCTTTCTTCTCACTGATCCCCTTTTCTGTTTAGCTTTATCAGAAATGAGTATTCCATTGCCATTTAAATATTGTAGGTGCATGAATTCAGCAAAATGATCTAATATAATCCAATAGTCCATAATAGTAGTGGGTTATCCATAGGACTGGCAATTTCAGAAGTTGCTGACTTGAGCCTTTTACAGCTCAGCATTTTAATATTGCTTTACTTTTCATACTTCATTTTTATAATTTTCTGCTGGATGGTTAAGACCAAGATAAAGCAAGACCTATATAACAAGAAATGTAACTTTTGTATCTGACAAGGTCAGTCAAATCCCCTCAGGATTTACCCTGAAGCCCTGTACTGCAGTTTGTAGATCCTTTGTCAATGTCAACCATGTGGATTAGTCATAGCCATTGCTTAACCAATTTGCTCTCTGTGAAAGCCTGAGAGAATTTTTTCTCTGTGGGTGACTCTCAGGCACATTATACATCATTGATCACTTTCATCTGTGGCCCCATAACCTCCTTGATCAGAAAATTTGGGACACCACTGAGTTACAGGAAGAACCACCTTTTTAATTCATTGATTTTGTTTTGTTTTGTTTTCTTAGTTTCTATTGCACTGATTTCTGCACTTATCTTTATAATTTCTCCCTCATATGGGCTTTCAATTAGATTTGTTCTTTTTCTTGGGGTTTGAGGTCAACATTAGGTTGTTTATTTGAGCTTATTTTGTTTTCCTAATGCATGACTTCATCACTATAAATTTTTCTTGTAGGATTGTTTTCATTGCATCCCATAAATTTTAGTATGATGTATGAGTATGTCATTTAATTGTATACACTGTCTAATTTCATCTTTAATTTCCTCTGTAACCCATTGGCTGTTCAGAAGGTTATTGTTTTATTTCCATGTTTTAATGTAGTTTTGTGGTTTCCTTTGTCTTTGTTTTCCAGTTTCACTGCACTACGGTCTGATGGTATGCATGAGATTATTTCAATCCCTCTACATTTACTTAAACATGATCTGTCAGATAATATACAATCTATTTTGGAGAATGTCCCATTTGATAAGAATTGATATTCTCTTGTTTTGGGGTGGAATGTTCTCTAGACATCTATGAAGTTCATTTGCTCACAGGGTTGGCTTAATTCTAATATTTCTTTGTTAAGTTTTTTGCCTAGTTGATTTTCCCATTTGTGAAAGTGGGGTATTAAAACTCCTACTATCATTGTGTTAGTGTTTACTTGGTTTTTCATGTCACTTAAGTTCGCTTTATGTAGTTAGGTGAGCCTTGTTAGATGCAAAAATATCTATGATTGCTATTTCTTCTTCTTGAAATTTTACTTTTCTATTGTGTAGTGACCTCTTTTTTGATCAGTTTTGGCTTAAAGTTTGTAGCTTTTACAAACATAACAGCTATTCATGCCTTTTTCTGAGTTCTTGTGGCATGTAGAGTTATTTTCCATTCCTTGACTTTTAGTCAATGCATTTCTTTTTGGGTTAAATGTATTTCTTGAATGCAACATAGTGTTGGATCTTGCACCTTGATGCATTCTGCATGTCTGTTTCTTTTGATTGGTGAGTTGAGATCATTTATGTTGGTGATTATATTTGATATATATTGCCTTTTCTTTTCTATGTTGTTTCCCTGTTGTTTGTCTGCTCTTTAACTACTTTCCCTGCTTAGCAAATTCCTTCTATTGGTTTTCCTGTGTATGTGTCTTTGTTATTTCTTTCTAATATGTCTTTCAGAACCTTCTATAGATCTGGTTTAGTGGTCATAAATTTCTTCAGCTGCTCCTTCTCATAGAAGTATCTTATTTCTCCGTCAATTTTGAAAAAAAATTTTGCTCAATACATCAATCTGGGTTCAAAATCATTTTCCTTTAGGGATTGAAATACTTCACTCCAAGCTTCCTTTGGCTTAAGGTTTGTGTTGAAAATTCTGCTGTGATTCTGATGGGCTTTCCTTTATACATTATATGCTTTTTTTCTCTAGCTGCTTTTAATAATTTGTTTCTGTGCTGAATTTCTGGAATCTTGATCATTACATCCTTGGTGTGGATTTATTTTGGTCATGGTTATTTGGAGTTCTGCATGCTTTACTAATATTTTTGTCAAATTATTTATTCATGTTTAGGAAGTTTTCTGCTATTATTTCTGAGAAATCTTAATGGTTTTTGTGCTGTCAATCAGCTTTCTCACTGATTCCAATCAGTCTTATGTTGTTCTTCTTTGCTTTATCCTGTAGCTGTTGGATGGATTGTTTGTGGTCTCTTGTGATTTTTAAAATATCTTTCTTTTCCTGCTCACTAATTGTGTTCCTGCCTTCTAGATCTGATATTCTATCCTCCCTTTTATCCAATCTGCTGCAAATACTTTCAGTGCAGTTTCTAACCTTGTGCATTTCTGTTTGGATCTGCTCCATTGATTCCATTTCTTGTCAATGTTATTCATTCATGGTTACCATCATTTTTTTAAGATCATCTATTTGTTTACCTGTGTCTAACTTAATGTGTTTTATTTTGATAGTAATTTCTCTTTTGTACCTTAGAGATTATTTTTTTCAATGACCTTGTCCATTTGATTTTTCACTTCTGCTGCTATGATTTCAGAGTTTTTCATTTGTTGGCTTCCAATTTCCTCGATCTTCTTGTGTTCTGGCTTTATTTTTGGTTGGATGGATGTTTAGGATTATATTTTTCTTCTTCATCATGTCATTTTCTACTTGCTACTTTATTTTATTTTCTATATTGTTTCTTTTAGCTTTTTAATATGTGGCATCCTTAATTGATAATGTTGAGGCTTTTCCAGGAGGTATCTGTTCCTTTTTACCATCACACTGCTGGGGAAATGGAGGTAGGAATCAGCATTAATTTACATTTCTCTTACTGTCACTGGTGTCCCAAGGCAATGGAGAAAGCACTAGGCATGGACCTATCCTACTATCAGAGATACTAACTTCATTATTCTCCCCAGCACCTACTTCACTTTTTCACATAGAACCAATGTCCCAGGAAAAAGGGGGAGGCATAGAGCATGAGCTTACTCTATTCCTGCCAGCACTCCTGACCTGGAACAATGGAGAATTCATAGAGTTCAGACTTATACACTTCCTACTAATACTGCTTTCAACCCTTCTCACAGGAACTGCCATCCTTGAACAAGCTGGAACAAGGGGGAAGATGCAGGGTTCAGACTCACTGTCCCTTTTGGTACTGCAAACCTGAAGCAATGGAGGATGCACAGAGTACAGGATTATACTCTTCCCTTTGGAGAGAATATTAATTTTCATTTGTTTTGTAGACAATGGAAAATATTTTTATCTTTTCTGAAATGTAGGGAGGAAATTTCTCTTCCTAACATGAGTTGCAAGTCTGCACAATCCTTGATGAAGTGCTCTGATAGTAGATGAAGTAGATGCATGAAGTAGATGAATCAAGACCTCAAAATTACACATCAAGAGATTTTTGTTTGTTTGTTTGTTTTGTTTTTTTTTTTTTTTGGTGGCATCAAGGATTGAACTCAGGACATTGCACTTGCCAGGAAAGCACTTATTAAAAAAAAAGAAAGAAAGAAAGCACTTATTCCATTGAGCTATCTCCCAGGCCCAAGAGATGTCATTCTTGAAGAACACAATATTATGTTCCAGGGGTGTCATTCACATTAGAGTGTATCTTGTGCAACATGGTAGCTTTGACGAATGCATTTGACAGGTAACTGTGCACCATCAAATATTTGCCATAGAAACAGGTCATCTAGTGATTATATGAATGACAGTAAGGACTATAACTTTTACGTTCCAATTTTTCCAGATGTTCTTATAGCCTTAGGGAGAAAATAACACCATTATTCCATTTTCCCCTTTGCATATGAGGAAGCTGAGATGAAGATAGATCATGTATCATCTTAGAGCTAATACCTAGCAGAAGTAAGAGGTGAAAACAAGTACTCTCTTTCCAGAGTCTGGATATATCTTCTTAATAAATAGAGACTTTTCTTTTTTAAATCTCCAAATAAGGAGAAATATTTGGAACTGATGTTATTCAATGAAAGAAAAATTTGGAAAAGTTTATTTTTTGTCTTATTTTGTTTTATTTTTGAGACTGGGTCATACTATACATCTCAAGCTGGCTTTGAACTCAATATGTAGCCCAGGCTCATATTCATAGCATTCCTGTCTCAATTCCTGATTGCTGAAACTCTATGAGAGAGAGAGAGAGAGAGTGTGTGTGTGTGTGTGTGTGTGTGTGTGCACGCCACCACACAGAGCAGGCTTAAGTTTAAAAAACAAACACTATATCTATTTTTTGGTCACTTTTGCAAATATAAGGCAAAGTAAATTGCCAGTGGCATTTGAGAGAGAAAATTTAATTATGTAATGTTTGTTCCTTCCCTCTTAATACGAGAATATCAAATTTGAACAAAGCATAAAGAAACAACAAAAAGAATTTCTTCAGAGGTAATTACCACAACCTGTTTTTCATTTATTTCTCATCTCTCCCTCTAAATGAAACTTAGTAAAAGAAAATTACAGGCTTCATTGTGCTATAGATTTACTTTACCACAAGGATGAAGTTAGAGTAAATAAATGATCAAAAAGAAATACATAAAACATCTACATTGATGAAGAATAAGCCAACTATTCCAAATATAAAACAACTACTTGTATGTTTATTTGACTATTAACTTTTTTCATATGCTTCCAGATTATTCTATAACTGATTTTGCTTAATGTCTAATTGAACTACGATTTGCAAAATACAAATTCTCAGTATGTTAAGTGGAATTTTGCAACATAATTTGGCTTTAGCAAAGATGGAACTAATTTTCCTCGAGTTAGAATAAAGCACTACTGATTTTAAACGTACCAGGCAACTGCATAATATAGACTCTTTCCCCAGATGTATTTTCCTACATAATTGCATTGGTACATCATTCACAGATCCTGACAGATAACACAGTCATACTACTGAACTAGTAAGGTTACTTCAAGACACACCAAAAATCTCTTGCAATTAGAATAGGCTTCTCCATGAAATGGGAAATCCATATACCAGAAATAGCTATTGTTAAATATTGTGGATCAAGGTGCTTGGGAGGAAACTGCATAGGAAAGTCAAATGTAGCAGACTTGAAGATTTACTTCAGTCCTGCTGCTTCAAGAAGAAAGTCACAAACAAAAATGAAGGCATTATCTTCAGAAAACAAGGACAAAAAATGCCATCTTGAGAGCTTCTAAGAAAAAAGACTTTTTCCTACCTTATAACTAGCTTTAAACCTGCCAAAAACAAATGCATTAAAGAGAACTAAAATTGTTCCTAAATTTTTTTCAGATGTTTCTGGGAGTTGACACAAAAAGCTCAGTGGCATGGCTCTGGTCCTGAGTTCGATTACCTGTACCCAGAAAAAAAAAAAGTTCACATTCCCAGAACATTTTAATTGAAGAATCTATTAAGCCACTTTTTTTTGAAAGCTGAAAAACTACATGATTGTTTCTATTGATCAGGAGAAAAAAATTGGAGGCTGTGTACAATTTGTTTTGCTATCTTACAAAATATTTTGCATAAGACTGTTGAAAATACTGCTAGCATTGATATTTAATTTAATAACTAATGTTTGCAGATATTTTAAAATAAGTGACACTGTTCTCCAGTGAGAAGGAAGAGAATGCCATGGTCCTAAAATAGGTTCTCTGCTCTGAAAGCAAATTGAGGATGCACTTGAGGCACTGCTTCTCATGTAAAAATTGTTGGTCTGTACATTAGAGTATATTAAGAAATGTGTAATGTTTGATTTTCCCATTACCTTGTCTTTTATTGATCTAGCAAGTAATTCATATTGTGTTAAATATAAAGTGAAAGAGAGATTTTAGTTAAGAGTGGGGAGTGATTCTGAGAAGCAAGGGAGACAGACAGGGGAGAGAGAGAGAGAGAGAGAGAGAGAGAGAGAGAGAGAGAGAGAGAGAGAGAGAGAGA
>NW_004524589.1:21198166-21219356 GCF_000260255.1 Octodon degus | reverse complement strand
AGACAGAAAGAGAAAGACAGAAAGAGAGATTACTTATCATTCTATTGCTGTAAGTGGGTCCAAGAGAATGAAAGATACATGGCTTAATAAAGTATTATCAATTTGAGCTTTTCTTATTCATTTCCCTAGATAGACTTGAAGGTTGGTGTATTTTTTACCGAGAAATGCTGTGTATGAGAATTCATTGATAGGCCAAGGGCAAAGACTATCAGCCAGACATAAACAAAAAATGAAGGAGTTGCAGCACCTGCCCTGTGCTTACCCATTTGCCTCTTCCCACCTTCTTATCTAAGCCTACCTCCCTGAGACTTGTGAATGAGAGAACAATTTCTTAGGATTTTGTTCTTTTGTTTTTCAGGTGATAAAATGCCTCTTGGGTTATATCACTATCTGTAGGAAAACAGAAGCTGAGTGTGAGGGTGCTTAGTTGTAGCGTATAAGCTGCTGTGTAAGCTACTCTTTCTTTTTCTAGCCGTCTTTCTTGATTACCACTTGCCTCTATACTTTTTTTCACTTTTGCCCACCATATTGTTAAGACTTACCTTTGCCTGACATACTCACGGTCTACAGCAGTGGTAGCAGATATGTGGCATATACGCCAAAGCAGGCATGCACAGCCCTCTCTCTTGGCACTCAAGCAAAATATATGAGTTGTTTTTTTTTTCTAAACTAAATCCTCAGTATCAGGTTTAATTGCAGAGTTGGTACTTTGCAATAAATAAGTGGGCTTTGGGTTGCAATTTGGACACTTGCTCTCTCAAAGGTTCACCATCATTGGTGTATGACATCATTACAAAATACTTTCAATTCCAAATCCCAAGACAAGCAATAAGATTGGCTCAATTCATTCTTTGTGTTCAGACATGATTCATAAATTTTGGTCATAATTATCAGTTGAATAATGTCCTCCAAAAAGACTTATTGAAGTCCAAATTCCCAAATCTGAATGTCAGCTTATTTTGAAATGGGATCTTTATAGATATAATCAAGTAGATAAAATTAAGACGAGGCCATCAGGGTGAATACTTAATCTGTTTTGTGAATGGCTTTATAAGAAGAAGAGGGGAATTTAGACTCAGGAACTGAAAGAAGGTGGATGTAAGAAGATACGGGTAGACATTGGAGTGATTTTTCTGCAAGCCAAGAAGGTTTAGGGCTCACAAAAGCTGGAAGAAGCAAGAATGGACCCTCTCTTAGGAACTGCTTCTGAAACCCTTACTCTTGGACCTCCAGCTTTTATAACTATGAGGGAATTCTTTCTGTTATTTTAAGTTATGAGGTGTATGTACTTTCATAAGCAGTTCTAGAAAACGAATATGGCCATGTTAATTCATTGTCCAGCCCTGATTCAAATAGTTGGAGGGTGTAATGCACCTATAACATGACACTTATGCCCTTTGACTGAGCTTGTGCAATGACTTTTCCCTCCAGAAATCATAAAAGTACATTGCTAATACCACCATCTCTTGTCAATAGCATACCTAGTGACTAATGTTAATAAAAATCTCACAAAATCAGAAGCAGAAATGGTGTTTTCTACTTCATTAGAGGTACATAGTTTATTCTCTATAGCAAAGGGCAAAATTTCAAAAGGAAGAAAAACCCAAATCCAGTTTCCTTCTAAAGCTAGACTAAATGTAGTTTTCTAAATGTACTTTCTCCATTTTCACAAAAGTTGTCGTTTTCTTAAAAGAACTTAAATACAAGAAGGAAATTATAAGTGCCGTTAACTGTCAGCCATCATTGCTTGGAGTCTTTGGCTTTCATTAGCATCATGGAAGGTATGGACTCTGGACATACAGCCAAGAAAGAAACAGGCACAATATGTTATCAACATATGCTATTTCATTCTTTTGAAATGGACCCACATGGTTGTGAACATCACTGAATGCCTGAAGAACTTCCTTGGAAGACACCACAATGGGGTGCATTTATCCTCTATAACAGAGTTTGGCAAACTATGGTCCAATACAATCCATTCCCCTTGGTTTTTATAGTTTTTTTAACATAGCTGTGCAACTCATTTATATACTGTCTATGGTTGTATTTGTGCTACACTTTGTGACTGAGATTATATGATTCAGAAAGCTAAAATTATCTATTATCTGTCCCTTTGAAGAGTGACTCCAGGGAACTTGGTTTTCCTCTACCTTCTCACTACACAGCTTAAGCTCCTAATTCCTCTGCTGCTGCATGTATCTCTATTTGGATCCCTTTCTCTAGCTTAAATCAACCTCTTTTTTTTCTGTATTAGTTTAGGGAAGGGTCTACAAGGTGTTCAGGGTCTCACTACTAGATCGGACTCTTAGTGATTCTCCTGTTTACAGCCTTCCAAGAGCTGGGATTCCAGGCACGCAGGCCACCATGCCCAGTCTCAGTCACCATCTCAGCATGCCCTGTGGGCAGGGCCAGCTTGCAGGCCTGGGGATCAATTCCCTGGCCCCTGAACCTGCTTGCAGTCACTTTAATCCACTGAACTATTTAGCTGGCCCTAATCAACACTCTTTAGATGATATTCAACTTACTGTTTAATGTTTAGAATTTGGTCTTCAACACACTCTAGATAATAGCAGTGTAGTTCATTCTGTCTTGGAAGATACCCACTCTAAGAACCTCCTCTCTTCCCTGTTTCTCTAGGATAGAGGTCTCAGCTATGGTCAATAATAGTGACTAATACATTGGTTGATCAGAGATAGACACTTCAGAGCATGAAGGCATATCCCAAAGGAACCTGGGTCCTTGAAAATGGGTTAAGATCTATCTCTGACACACCAGGAACAACTGAGAAACTCTCAGAATTTCAATATGTACTGGAAATCTTACTTCTTTTCTTTTTTCTTTTTTTTTTTTTTTTTTTTTTTTTTTTTTTTTTTTTTTTTTGCAGAACCTGGGATTGAACTCAGTCCTTTGTGCTTGCCAGGGAAGCGCTTATCCCACTGAGTCATCTCCCTGGTCTTTTTTTACTTTTTAAAGAGAGTACAAATTAGAATTAAAACAGAAAAATTACAAGTGACACAGAATTTCAATTTTTTGAAGTATTACCATATGAATGTCCTTTTATATGGCAAAAGCAAAATGGTAAGGAAGGAGAAATCCTTTCAGCAAGTGTATCTGCACATAGAAACTACTATAGGCCAACAGCATCCCGCAGCTAATAGAGGTAATTTTATGTTACTAATTAATAATTACTCAATGATAATGGGGTGAATATGTATTTCATGGATTTCTATCAGCAAAAGAGAAGCTGATATCACATTCCACAAGGAGGGAGCACACAACTCATGACATCATCCTGCCCAGGCCTCAGAGCCAATCACATAGCCCACAAAAATTAGATTGGCCTCGTACTCACCAACAATTCTCAGAAATTCATTTATAAGGTAAAAGACAGACCAGAGGTGTTACCCCTCAGACTTCCCCAAGAATAGATACCATTTACCTAAAGTACATTTTACTTCTACCTATTAGTGTGCTTGCCATAGCAACTGTTAGTTAAGGCTTCAGAAATTCCATAAGCCATTTGATATTTCATCAGTAGTTTATCTCAGCCATCTTGAAAGTATTTACTATATAAACATGGTAAGATGCTACAAAACAGGCTCTTTTTTTTCTTTCTTTTTTTTTTTGAGGGGGGCAGTTACCAGGGATCAAACTCAGGACTTGCTATTTCCCTGGACCTTAAAATAGGCTCTTTCTTAATCAAAATACCTCTGACTCCATTCCACCCTTACTACACCAGCCAATATTTTCTTGTATTTTTCTAAAAGAGATGTTCTACATTTTATAGCTATCTAGCACTTTATCATTAAATTCCAGTTTCTGAATACCCTTCATTTTTAAATCCACCTATTTATCATCCTCCTCTACCGCAGATGAACAATGAAACAAAGGAGTTCACCTCTTCACCTCCTAGCAGTAAGACATCTGGTTCACACACCAGATAATTCACTCTATGCTGCTCATGATTCATTATCATTACTCTTCAACCCAACTCCACCTTCTATTGATCCTCCAGAAGGAGTGATAATTTTTTGAAAGGCATAGTAAGTTTAGAAGTGAGCATCTGAAAATATCTGATGAAAATATTTTGATTTTAGAATAATCCAGAAGAGCTACATCCTCCCTAAAAAATATAGAGTGGTGCTGATTCCTCAGAGAAAGCCCTTGTGCAAAGTCACGAAGAAAGAACAGCTGTGAATATTGGCCTCTATCCAGTTTGATAAACTGGGGATGGTCTGCTGCTGTTTATGGAATTTTTAGTGTTCATGACTCCACTCTTCAAGATCTCTAGTGGGGATTGCTTATCCCTTGTGAGTTTTGGGTTGATTTCTCTCCCACAGTTAAAGAAATAAACTTCACTCTAGATGTGAGCCTTTATTGGCTACCACAATAACTTAGAATGATGAATCTTATTTTTCCCTAATTTGAAAACTGCATTCCTTTTGCCCATGGCCCTACATTTTGGGTGTCCAGTGAGTCAGAAAGAAATCCAGCAGTCCCCTTTCCCTCTATTCACTGATTTGTTTTCTGTGGCTTCAGGTGCATGTAGTCAGAAATGGTATGAAAATATTAAGGAAATATTTTAAAAATAAACATTTTCATAAGTTTCAAATACCTTATAATATACTGTTCTAATAATTTTAATTTATTGCTGTTGTGTATCTTATATGCTGTAACATAGATTAAAATTTATCATGTCTAAGAAGGAATAGGAAAAACATGATCTAAAATTCAGCACTATTCATGGTTTCAGCTATCCACAGAAGGTTTTCAAATATATCTCCACAAATAGGGGAGTATGTATTAATAAAAGAATTAATTTACTCATATATTTCCTAAAAGATTCATATAAAGTGCTGTTCTGAATTGAAAAAAAAAAATCTCACCTAGTAGCCATAATGCATAAGTGTCTACCATTAATGATATGTTCTTATAGTTTAAAAAATAACTGTAAAACCATTGATATTTTTATATGCATAAAACAAGCCGAAATTTGAAAAACATGCACACTTTGCCCTACACTCTTTACTGAGTGCCTCAGGTTCCCGAAGCCCTGGATTGCACTGAGGGAATACAAATAGGATGCCTGGGCTTGCTCAGGAGGATCTTCATAAGGACTCACTGGACCTTCTCAATGTCTCTGAAGATGGAAGCTGGAAAAAGTTTTTTCCATGTTGTAAGGCAGAAAGCTGTGTAGTATGTCTAAGATCACAAAGTCAGTGACTGGTCGATCAAGGAGTAAAGTCACACTATAATTGCTAAAGCCTAGAATCTGTTCCCTGTATTGTATTGCTTGCAATAGTACAATGAGAGAATCATTCCATTAATATGCAACAATCCCAAGAATATAGGCTTACCTCGGTCCTGAGTGACATCTTTCTCAGAATATTAAAATTTTTACCTAATGTTCCAGTTATTTTTTTTTTGTACCAAGGATTGAACTCAGGATCCTGTGGTTGCTAGGCAGGTGTTCATGCCACTGAGCTGTCTCCCTGGGTGCCTAATGTTTTACAATAATGCATGGTCAAACCATGACCACTTTCTGTTTCTTAAAACCCATGTATAAGGTGGTATGAAGGAAGGTAATCATAATAGTTTTCATTTAATTGTATATGAATATATTTCCCATGGTTGCTATAACAGATTACCACCAACTAGATAACTTAAAACAGCAGAAATGTATTCATTCTCCATTCTGAGAGAAGAAGCCCAAATTAAAGTCTCAGCAGAGCCCTACTCCCTCTAAATGCTCCAGGGAAGAATCTGGCCCTCTGTGCTTCCAGATCCTGGCAGCTACAAGCTTGACTTAGCATGTGAGTAGATCTCTCTACTCTGTCTTCACTGCCCTCTCCTCTGTGCGTCTGAATTACCCTCTGCTATTCTTCTTCAAGAATGCTCACACGGCATTTAGGGACCATTCAGATACTCTAGCATGATTGCTTTGCCTAAACTCTTTAACATACTTGCATCTGCAAGCACATTTCTTGTAAATAAAGTACTATTCACAAAATCCAGAGACAAATTTAACATCTTTGAATAGCCAACACATATATTGCTACAATATTATATTTGTGGTCTATTCTTCACACACATAAAGGAAAACACATGGGAATAGTTAGACCGTATATCTGTCTTTTCTTTGAAAAATGGTAAGGCTACTCTTTGTCCCTCCCCACACTTGCTTCCTATCATTCCCTATCTTACTTTCTTCTTTCCATGCAAAGCAGCCACATTTGTAAGGAAGGAAGATGACCTCTTCAGTCCTATCATTGACTAAACCCATTCTGTTATGCTGTTCTAAAAGGATGGAGTAGCTGTGGGCTGTGAATAATGCCTCAAGTTTCCCTCCCCAGGTAAACTGCAGTGCCAATGTGGATACCCTCACACCGAGAAAGCCCTAAGTTGGGGCTACCAAAGGTGAGGATGCAGTCATATGGGAAGATGCTGATATCCACAGGCGTGTGCTCCAGACCAAAGCCTGGTATGCTAAGTGAGGGTAGGAGCTGATTCTCTGGAAGTCCTCATTTATTTTTTGACCTAAGGCTCTGCAGGTGTGAAAGGTAATTTGGCTGTGAGGACAGAGGTGGAGGCAAAGGCAGGAATGCTCTGCCCTTGGCTTCCCTGTGACACAGCAGCAGCTAAGAGAGCACCAGATAAATAGGAAGAGTTAAGTGACTACTTTGCTAAGTTAGAGCTAATTTCTAATAAATGTCAAAAACACAGAAAAGGTGCTTTAATGTGATCAATGGTCTTATTCATATTTTGACTCAATTTTATTTCCTTGAATTTAATTCTTGAAAACATTTAAGAAATACATAAATGACTTTATATACAGATTTTCATTCTCAGATTTTTTAAGAAAATAAAGAGAAACACCCCAAGCAACCAATAATAGGCATATAGCCAATTAAACAGCAGTATATGGAAATCAATATAATATAGCGTATAAAAGTAATGTTTATAAATTGTTTTAATAACATGGAAAAGCCTTATGAAGTTGAATAAAAACAAAAGAATAAGATACAAAATTACAAATACAATATGGTCTCAATTATGTAAAATTAATTCTAGAAAAAAATGACTTCAAGAAAATAACCAAAATGTTAATTGCCCGCACAAAGTATCTGGACTTTTTATAACTATAATTTATAGTTTGAGTAACAAATTATCTATACTAATATACATTATTTTTTGGAATAAAAATTTTTTTTTGAAAAACCACACTGAAGGGCTGGCCAGATAGCTCAGTGGACTAAAGTGCCTGCTTAGGCAGGTGCAGGACCAGGGTTCAATCCTAGAGGTGTGGAGCCAGCCTTGCCCTGGGGTTGTGTTGAGATGGTGATTGAGACTGGACATGGTGGCACACACTTGTAATCCCAGCTTGGGAGAAAACAGGAGGATCACTACAAGTCCTATTTGTGTAGTGAGATCCTGTAGACCCTGTACTAAATACATTTAAAAAAAAAACCTTTAAAAAATGGAACATTGAGGTCAGCTACACATAGCACATCAAACACATACGTTTATTAGTTCCTTCCCCAAACTTCCTACATAATCGTAGAAGGATTTGTAAAGGCAATGTCTTAGTTACTTTTCTCATCACTAAGACAAAATATCCAGCAGCTAAAGTTAAGAAAAGAAAGGCTTATTTAGCCCACAATTTGTAGACACTTCGGTCCCTAATCAGCTGGCTCCAAGACAGGGCAGCCTACCAGGGGGCATCATAGAGGACAAACAGCTCAGGGCAGACAGAAGGCAGAAGACAGCCATGCAGCAAGTTTTGAGCAACAAGCAACAACAATCTTTTTATCCCTTATATCTTATCCAGGCTACTTACCTTTAGGTTCAATATCACTCACACCCTTAATGCTAGTTCACAACCTTCCAGCATCACACACCCTATATCCAGTCATTTCCAAAAAAGCCCTGCCTGTGACTACATGAGGTTTTGAGGGACATCTAGATACAGGCTGTAACAGGAAGAAACTTAAAAAGTAAACACAATGTGAAAGGACAACAGAAAACAACTTTAGAAGTTAAAAGGCTGTTGCATATGAGATGGCAAATGAAGTAGACCTGAGAAAGATGACTTTACTGTCAGCAATGGAGGCGGGTAGGTTTAATCTTTAGAAAAGCTTAGGAACTGGGTGCACCTCATTATGTGAGAGTGAGAGAGAAAATGGAATATAAAAGCAGAGAACAATCAAGTCTGTACAAAACACATTTAGATATCAGAAGTCTCCCAGACAATAAAGATGGGGCTTTAGTTTCCCAAAATATAGAAGCAGAGAGATCCTAGACTCAGTATAATATGAAGAGCTGAAAATTTAGACATTAAGTAACTGAAAAAATCCTCCCCATACTTTTCAAACTAAATGAAAAGAGCCAGGCTAGCAAGTGGAAAGTCTGCGACAGGCCATTCAGTGATAAGCCTTTGCATTATGCACAATGATTGGCCAACCTTTTATTGATTGATTCTCTAAAATGAGAAGCTAATAATCACAATTAATTTGAGGAAAACCTGTAATGTGAACAGGAGCATCTAAGAGGAACACAAGGTAAAAAATATAACTCCAGGAAAATAAAAACAAAGTGGTAGGCAGAAAAAATCTTTGAACAAATAAGCATTAAAATACTCAGAGATGTAGATTATTATGCCTAATGCATAAAGTAAGAATAGAAAACTGTAGATATAACTTGAGGAGAAAAGGAATATTTAAAATTTAAAAATAACATGATAGGAAAATGAAAATTTCCCTGCAGTGAAGACTGAGGACATAGGAGAACCTCTACTGTAACGTCATGTAACTCAGTTGTGCCCCAAATTTTCTGATCAAGGAGATTATGAAGCCACAGAAGAATGTGACTGGTGATGTATAGTGTGCCTAAGGAGAGTCACATGGAGAGAAAACTTTCTCTCAGGCTTTCACAGAGAGCAAATTTGTCAAGCAATGGCCGTGACTCATCCACATGGCTGACACTGAAAAGGTTCTAACATGTGTAGGGTTACAGGGCAAATCCTGAGGGGATTTGACTGACCTTATCAAATACAAAAGTTACATTTTCTATATAGGTCTTGCTTTATCTTGGTCTTAACCATTCAGCAGAAAAGTATAAAAATGAGGTATATAAAGTAAAGCCATATTAATATGCTAATCTATAAAGGCTCTAGTCAACATCTTCTGCAGATATTGTGGACTACTGGACTGTGTTGGATTGTTTTGCTGAATTCAAGCACCTATAGTATTTAGATGCCAATAGAATACCCATCTCTGACAGGACTAAACAGAAAAAGGCAATACAAAAGAAGGACCATTTTGTATTTGTATATACAGAATAGTTGGGATAGATATACAGCTACTTTTGCTTAATTTAATGAGAAGAAAGATTTGTACTAGTAGTGTTTGAATAGGATATCCTGTCTGCTTCCTGTACTATGGATAACCGCTAAGAAGATAGCAATGTACAGTGTATTAATTATTGAAAATGTCCTATTAATCAACTTTGAAATTGTCTCATTGATATTTTTTTCTCAATAAAAGAAAAAAAGGAAAATGAAAATTTCAAGAAAATATCTGAAAAAGAAAGTATCTTTGAGGGATGAGTGGTAGTGTTGGGCCTCCAACCCGACTCTGAGTTCAACCCCAGAATGCATACCCTGCCTTCCTTCTATGCCTGCCCCCAATTTACTTCCATGGGTGTTGACTGTTGTTTGACCAATTCATCTGCAGCATTCTGTGCCTCTCTTATATCTGCTGTATCACAGCCCTCTGAGTTCAGGAACAACGAAAATTTTTTGCCAGTTTCTGCTACTTTTCTGGAAATCAAAGAATAGGTTTCCCCTGACCTGTATTTTTCCCATCATTCTCAAATACTGCCTATTTGATAATTTCCCATCATTCTCAAATATAGCCTATGTAATAATTTTATGATACCAATTGTTCTCTGACTGTTTGCCTTTCCTTTTCTAGGAGGTACACACAAAATTATCTTGCCTTTGGAAGTAGTAACTCAAATTAGGAAGAAGTACTGACATGTTCCCGGAGGCAATAGGAGCTCCATGGTAACTTTCGTTAGCATCAGCCAGCTCAATCCTCAGACACAGCCTCTCATGAAAAACCCAGCGCTCAATGCTCAAATCCACCTGAGATCATTAATTACTTGCTCCTTCAGCATTTTATGCTACAGTGTAGCTGCTGACAACACAACCCTGACTCTTTTAATGTGGTTGTTTGGAACTTTCACAGCAACTAAAGCTCAGATTTAATCATTTGTCTCTAACTTATTTCCTATCCTAAAATGAAAAGTGTTTAAGTACAGCATGGCCGATATGGGACTACAACACCATTGTACAGAATCCTTCTAGCCAGAACTCCAGCTTTGTAGAAGGTAAAAAGACTTCATTTAAAGGGGGCCAAGGAGATGGCTGGCAAGCACAAGGGCCTGAGCTCAATCCCTGTTTCAAAAAAAAAAAAAAACTTCATTTTAATTTGATTGTGTTGAAGGCATTAACATTTTTTGCTTTTATTGTTGGAGATTGGAGATATATGGATATCTTAGAAAGATCAAGTATTAGCATCTAGTTACAATAAATCAGAATTATTTTCTAAAATATTAGTTTATTAAAATATATACTTTTAAAAGGGCAGAGTGAATGTGTCCTGATGAGAGAAAGATAACTCAACATCTGAACTTATAAAGAGAATACACCAGAGGAAGAAACTCACATCACTGAAATGTCTAGTCAGGTAAAATTTATTGCCAAAAGATCATTTAGTCAACCTAAGCCCAAGCCACATACATCTCAATTTGTGACTATATTTTGGGACATCTAAGTTTATTTTTATGTGACTTATAATATTTACCTGATAGCCCACAAAATAATGTTGCATGTATTGTTTCATTTGATTCTGTTTACAGCTCCTTGAAGTATGCAAAACAGCTCTTATGTTCAATTTCTGGATGGTAAAATGACTCGTAATACACATTTATTGGAAGGAAGTCTTCCAATAAAAGTGTATCCTCTCCCTACACTAATGGCTTCAGCAGTACCTGAAGTCTAGACAAGGAGAACTTTATTGAATATCTAGTAGTTGAACAGATGTTTATGGAAAGCATAACAACCTGAAAAAAAATGTTCACTTTCATGTAATACTTTCCTTATGAGTTTTTAAAGGATGGTGTTTTGTTTATAACAATAACACACATGGTGGGACACAGATAAAGCAAAGTGTTGCCCCACCAGAAGCTCTCTTGAGCATGTTCTGGACTTTACTTGTCCCTTGGAGGGCATGTTGGCTTAGCTTTCTTTATCTTTTATAAAGATAAAAAGTCAATAAAGTATGTAAATAAAGTAAAATCCATTTGGTGACCACTAGGCAGATCACCAACCTGAATTATTATAACTCAAATGATAAAAACATTAAAGAAATAGTTCTACTATTTTGAACTACACAAAACAACGTCACAGAATTCTTACAAAATGACCTTGGTGGGGAAATAAAGTGTGTTATTAGCCAGTGAAGTGTTTTCTTATAATGGCTGGCTTTGTGTACACAGCTTGGTGGCCATTGTCTGATAGTCATCTGTTTCCAAGTACACTAATTCCACCTCCCACCCCCATGCAGGTTCTGGATCCTGTTCATCCCTGTTCTGCCTAAACCTGTCTGGTACATGCACTGTGAGGACTTGATGAATGTTTTATGAATAAGCTAATTAATGAATAAATAAACTGCTGCTAAATGGTTGCTGGATGTCTCTTGGCAGAGAGAAGAAACAACAACAACAACAAAAGGAAAAACAAAAGTTGTAGAGGCAGAAACACTTGGGTTTTCTTTCAGCACAGCCAGACAGTAGCTGTACAATCAAAATTTCTCAACTGCTCAGAAACTCTGGTGAAGGATCTGCAAAAGGCAGGTTTGCTGATGAAGGACAAAGTCCACCTTTTGGGGCTCCTCTCATCAAACAATGGGGATACTTGTGAGATTACCACCCAATTCAATTTATGGTAGGCTAGCATCATCTGTCTTGAAACCACATGAATACTATAAATACATTTTTTCCACTTAAAAAATATATGAAGAGGAGCCGGGAGATAGCTTGGCTGTCTAAGTGCCTGGCTGAAAAGTACAAGGACCTGAGCTCAATTGGCTGTACCACGTGCCATGCTGGCCCCCATGCCATGCACACCACTGCAACTGGGCATGGTGGCCCATGCCTATAATCCCAGCACTGGGGAGGCTAATACAGAAGGATCACTATGAGTCTAAGCTGTGCAGAGAGACCCTGTACAAAATAAATGTATATTTTTAAAAAAGTATGAAGAAAGTTAAATTTCAGATCCCAATATAATTATCAAAGCATAAAATCAAAGAGTGCAACCAAATTCTTTATCTTTCAAGAAAACAAATGATTAATTAGAAGTACATACTAGATACCATTAATTAAAACCGGCACAATGAATAGCGTGCATAAATAATCATCCCTTGAGACGTTACCATGAAGATGGCTTTGTTATCAGTTTGATTATTAATTTCATTGACAATGAACATTCACTCGACTGCTTTAAAACCAATAAATTTGCCCCAATAATTATTGTAATTTAGATTCTGGGGTGATTTAATGACAAGTTCTACCTAGGAAATGAATAGTTCATTAAATAGCTTGGAAGCCACATTTAAAGCCAAAAGAAATGATTGAAAGACCTGAAAACAAAATATGTGTAGAAGCCTCAGTGGGAATTCCCAATTTTCATTTTCACTGAGGATGAAACCTGGCTCAGAGTGATTTCTATTCCCTGCAAGCCCTTCACAATGCAAATGTCATGCTGAAAATTTTGGCAATTTCTTGGAGCAAAGGTAAGTTGCCCAGATCACTGGAAAATGTTTTGACATTTCAGTGACCCTTCCATTGTGTTTTACAAAAGAAGTTCCAATTAAGCTCAGGTCTTTCATCTTATTTACTCTACTGGCCCTGGAATTGAAGGCTAGGGCTGAATGCTCTTTTGCTGTGGAAATAATGCTGAGCTCTGCAAGGAGGAGTAAGAACTGCAGGCCACCACCCAAGAAGACAAGAGCTGATAAAAATTGCTGTTTTTCATGAAGCATACCATTTCCCCACAGAGCTGTCATGTTGTTATTGGGTTTTGTTTTGTTTTGTTTCATTTCCATGGCTGAGACCCAGCACAGATGTTCATTTTGGCTGGCAGTGCACAGGAAACAACCTAATGCTGGGAAGGTCTGATCTCAGGTTGCTGCTCATTTGTCACATGACCTTGAATAAACCTCTTCATCCCTAGAACCTGTTTTCTTTTCTGTTAGTTGATGGGACTACACCAGATGACTTCCCGGGTCCCTTCTGTGATGTGTGCATTTGCTGTCAGGAAGGAGGAAGAAGGCAGTGCATCTGTGTGATGGTGTAATTGTCCCAGTGCAGGCACTGTCCTCTCTTTCCAGTGGAAATTCAAGTATTAGGATGGAGCAAATGAAATACTCTGAGGCTGCAGAAAGAGATTCCATTGATGCTGAGATCTAGAGTTGAGAAATGAGGCAAAATTTTTTTCTCATTTGTAGAGAAAAACTGCCCCTAAATGCAGTTACTAATATCAGGCACATCTCAAAAGAAACAAAAAGGAAAAAAGAAGGGGGAGGGGGAAAATCATATATGTATATGCACAGGATAGCTAAGATGATTGCACTACTAATTTCTATTTGTGTTTTGAAGATAGCAGTTAATTCTTAAAATTTTTATTTTGAACAATTTTACATGCTTATATCTGTAATCTGTGCAATTATATCGAAGACAACAAGGTACACTATAACAACCATTTTTGAATGCCTATCATCTTGGGTTTTTTTCTTTTGAAATTGTGTATCATTTCTACTATCTTATCTATAATTTTTATTCTCTCTAAAGCAAAAAAAAAAAAAAGAAAGAAAGATATAGTGCACAAAGAAAGTGAACAGATCAGGTGTTTATACCTTATATAAATGATTGTGAGGGAAACAGAAACTTCCCTCAGGGGCTTATAAGGTGAAAACAGTTCTAAACTATCAAGTCAAAGACTTAATCTTATGGCATTCTGTTCTGATTTAAGACAAACTTCAGTCACTGGGTTCCATCTGCCCCCTTGAAATTCGTTATATAAACATTCATGTTCATTAAGCTATAGCAATATAATTAATGGCAAAAATATTTTTAAGAGCTGTGAAGGTAGATATTATTTAAGCAAGGCTGTACACATAAGGATAATCATGTTTAAAATAATAGGTCTTTAAATACCTTTCAAGATACTTGGTTTAGTTTCTGCTACTTAGCTACATTAATAGAGAATATTGGACCCCAGAGATGATGTCTTCTGGAATTTCCTCTTGAAATAATGCATTCCTAATCAATATGAAACCCTAAGCTTGAGTTCCCTCATAGGCCATGTTCACAGCCGGTATTCTGTAAAGAATTCACATCAGTGTCAGGAAGTGAGACTAGCTCAAGAGACAGCTTACAGGGGAAAAAGACGGCCAGCAGTATTGGAGCACTTCTTGACTTAACTGTGTCAAAGGAATGATCAGTGATCATTAGATTCTGTGAGAGACTGATAGCCTTTTTCCTTCTTAGCTACAGAGGCACATCAGTTCTTAAGTATTCACTCATTTATTCACCAAACAAGCAGTAACTTGGTGTTTGAACTGCAAAAATAAGTTGCTAATCCTTCCATAGGTAATTGGATTCTTCATTAATTGCCATCATATATTCCTCACTATGCTCGAGTAAGAATCACTTATAAGTAATTAAGCATGCATCTACCATAAATACATTTTCACAATTTATGGTTTCTTATTCCTAAATTTTAAATCAGACATTGTAAAAAAAAAAAAAAAAAACATCACAAGTGCCAGAGAAATGAATAAAACAGAATATAAAATCCCCCTGTAATTGTACCCTTTCTTACCTGTTCTTAATTGAACAGTTCACTTTTAAATACTACCAGATTTTTCCTATGCATATTCTAAATAACCTATATATGCATGTCATTTCAAGCCCACATGAGATATATACATAGTTTTATAATACAATCCACATGTACATATTGCTGTGCTGTGATTACACATCAATGTATTAAAACCATTTATCTTTGCCTAATTCAATCTTTTAAAAACATCATAATAATGAACATTACCCAAGCAACCTTCTAATAATACTTTTTTAAATTTATCATTTGTTTCTGTACAAGCAATGCTACTAAAAATGTTCTGAAATGTGTATCATGGTTTGCTGGATTCAACCTTTCTAAAGAATGGAGTTCTAGAAATGATATTGATCAATCCCAGGCAGTAGTCACTGTGTCAGATTTCTTTTCAGAAAGTTTTCACCAAAGGTATCTTGCTTAGAAGAGAGCAGTGGCACGTGCCTGCAGTCCTAGTAGGAGAGTCACAGCAAGTTTAAGTCAAACCTGGGCTACATAGTAAGTTTATGCTTGGCCTGGACTACACAGTAAGTCTTTCCCTGGCTTCCACGGCAATGACAGAGCTTCATTCCTTTGCTTCAGTGGCAAACTATCTGACAAATCATTTCTCCCTGATCAAATTAAAAAAAAAAGTTTAAATTTGCATTTCTTGGAAAAATATATTTGTCTGTTTGTTTAGATTTCTTATCACGCTTCCAACTTATAATTTTTGCTTATTTTCTATTGGATTAACTTGTAATGAATTAAGTTTATTGGTACATTTTAGGTATACCTAATGATCTCATTCATCATGAGCAAGTTGTACTTATATATGATTTGTCTTTATTTTTGTTTGCCCTGTTCCTCTACCCTCCCTTCAACCTCTCTTTCCATCCCTATTTACAAAAATTTGTTTCCATTTTTTTCTTCTTTGTTTTTTCCTTCTTTCTTCCTTCCTTTCATCCTTTCTTCCTTCCTTCCTTCCCTCCTCCTTCAACCCTCCCAAGTTACTCTTCCCATATGAACATTTTCTTCTTATTCCCCAAGATCTACTATACACTTTCCTTCTTGTTTACACTTTTGGTTTCCCACACCTGAGAAGCTATGTGGTATTTACACATGTGTGTCTGATTTATTTCACTTAAGAGTATATTCTCAAGATGCATTCATTTATCTAGGAATCTCTCAAGATTGATCTTCTTATGGCGGAGTAGTACTCAATCGTATAAATGAATCACGTCTTTATCTATTCATCCGCTGATGGACATTTAGCTTATTTCCAAGATTTAGCTATTGCAAATTATGCCACTACAAACATGGATATGTATATGTTGTTGTGATAGGATGCTTTTAGTTTTTTGAGGAGGAAGATATCAAGAAGGGGTATAGAAAAGACCAATAAGACCTCTATTCCTAGGTTTTGGGTAAAATCCACACAGATTTCCACAGTACTTACACCTGTCTACAGGCCTACCAGCAGTGGATAAAGGTTCCTTTTTCGCCACATCCCTGCCAACATTTGTTCTTGGTTGATTTTTTTAAAAATAGCCATATTTTTGGAGTGAGATGGAATCTCAACATTGTTTTAAATTGCATCTCTCAAGTGACCAGTGACATTGAGCAGTTTGTCATATATTTTTTGTTTATACTTTTTAATCAGATGACTATTTTTGGCTTGGGTCTTTAAATTTTGGGATCTGTTTTTTTAAAAATTATTTATATATTCTATATAGTCCTTTGTCTGAGAAGCAGCTGATTAATTTTTTTCCCATATTATTCGTTGTCTCTTCACTCTGTTGGTGGTTTATCTTGCTGTGGAAAAGCTTTTTAATAAGATGAAACCCCAGTTGTTGACTTTGTGATACTTCCTGTGTGATTAGGTTTCTTCATAAGATCTTTATCTATAGAAATGTTTTCAACAGTTCTATCTGTTCTTCCACCAGATATAGTATTTCTATTTTAATGTTTAGGTCTTTGATCCATTTTTATTTTATTTAGTTGCATGGTGAAAGACTTAATCTTCAGCATGGGGAAAGCCAGTTTTGGGGGAAATACAGTTTTTCCAGCACCATTGATTAAAGACTACCTTTCTTCCAGTGAATGTGTTAGACCTCCTTTGTCAAAGACAAGGTAGCTGAGTATGTCTGGAAGACATTTCACATTTTCTAATCTGTTTCCTTGACGTGTCGGTCTGTGTGTTTGCCAGTACCATGCTTAGAATTGTCTTTGCTATTCTAGGTCTCTTCTAGTTCCAGGTAAATTTTAGGATTATTTTCTCTTATTATGAGGGAAATGCTATTGAAATTTTGATTGGAATTGCATGAAATCTGTTTAACAATTTTGGGAGTATGGCCTGGTTCTTCCTACCCAAAAGCAAAGGATATCTTTCCATTTTCTGATACCCTCTTCATTCTCCTTTTTCAGATTACTGTAGGTTTCAGTGTAGAAGCTTTTCATTTTCTTCATTAGATTAAAGTACAGGTATTTTTTTCTTTCTTTTTTATGCTATTGTGAAAGGTGCTGCTAATTTCTTTCTCAGTGAGTTATCCACATACAGGAAGACTATTGATTTTTGAATGTTGACTTTATATCCAGCTACACTCTGTAGACACATACTCAGTACCTTTGTTATATTGTTTGCTACAGTTCTAATACTTGATTTTTTATTATATTTATTTCTATCTACTCTGCCTATTTGTGACAGTGGGGTTTTGAGATTCCCCATTGCAATTGTATTTGCGCTTATTTGATTTATTTTTTCTCATTAAAATGAATAAAAAATTAAAAATAAAAATAAAAAATATTTTATATAGTTGAGTGAGCTGATATTTGATGCAAAGCTATTTATGATTGTCATCTCTACCTCTGGGATTCTCCCTTTTATAAGAATGTAGTTAACATCTTTATGTCTCTTAATTAGTCTTGGCTTGAAAAATCATTCTGCAAATGGAATGCTACCTCTGCTTTTCCTGTCTTCTTATTACATGGGTATCCATCCTTTGACATTCAGTGTATGAAATTCTTTTTAAATTAAATGTATTTTTGTGCACAGTGTTGTTGGAATTTGTTTCTTGATCCAGTCTGTCAGTCTGTTTCTTTTAATTAGTGAATTGAGACCATTAACATTGATAATATAACTGATATGTATTTACTTATCCTTGTCATGTTGCTTCTTGGAGTTGGCTTCCTTTCTTCCCCCCTGTTTACTTGTTTGCCTTGTCTGGTAGATTCATTCAGTTGAGGTTCATGGAGTTGTATTCCTTATTATCTCTTTCTAGAATGTTCTTCAAAATATTATAGAGTGCTAATTTGGTGTTCATGGATTCCCTTAGGTGTTCTTTGTCATGGAATTATCTTATTTCTCCATCAATTTTGAAAAAGTAGCTTTATGGAGTACATTAACTTTGGTTGCAGGTTGTTTTTTAGGGCTTGAACTACTTTACTCCAAGCTCTCCTTGACTTGATGGTTTGTATTTAGAAGTCTGCTGTGATTCTGATGGGCTTTCCTTTTCAGGTGATTTGTTTCTTTTCTCTAACATTTTTTAGTATTCTGGTCTTGTGTTGAATTTCTGGGATATTGATCATCATATGCCTTGATGCACACTTTTTTATCACAGTTAATTTGAGTTCTATATGTCTCACATTTTTCTGTTTGGCAAATTGTTTTTCCCTGCTTGGAAAGTTTTCTGCCATGACTTCTGTGAACAGGGTTTTTTTTTAAAATGTTGTTTGTGCTATCTCCTGCTTTTTTACTGACTGATCAATCTTATGTTATTCTTTGCATTATCTAGTAGCTCACTAATTTCCTGTGCTTCCTTCATAGTTTTAAGAAATTTTCTTTTCATGATTGCTAACTACAGTCCCATCTTCTGTTTCTGAAATTTTATCCTCACATTAGCTTATTCTATTGTATATAGTTTCAATGAAAATCGTAAGCTCCTGGATATTTTCTTTTTTTTTCTGGTGAGTGGTTCTAATAGTTTGGTTTTTATGTTCATTTTAATGAGAAAAAAGATAAAATAGCAATGAAACAGTTTCAAAACAGGTTAGCAGGACAGTTACAATAAATAGTACATTGTATATTGTTGTCTTCATAATAGTTAGTCATCCTGGATATTCTTGAATCTGCTTCACGGGTTACACTTTTTCCTATGTTGGGCATTCATTGCATCCATTATTTTCCTAAGCTCCTCTATTTTCTACCTGCATCTTCTCTAGAGTCATTAAGATTCTCTTTATGGTCACTATCTGTGCAGTTACCTGAGAAATTATTTCTGATTTCATTTTTTCCCAGATCTTTATGCACTTGTTTGTTACTTTCACTATTACCACTTCAGATAGCTCAGGTGGGTAGCTTTCAGATTGTTCCACCTCATTGCCCCCTGCTTTGCCTTGGGTGAGCTGGAAGTCAGGGGTTTCATCTTGTTTAAGTGTTTTGTCATTTCCAGCTTTTATGTTTGTTTGGGTTTTGCTTTTCTAAAGCTTAATTTCTGGATTGATGTTTATAAATTGCCTATGTTAAGTATCTTTATTGTTAGGATTTAGAACTCTTAGGAAATCACTACCTCTCAGAGGTGTCTTCCATATGTAGGTGGCTTTTGAGTCTTGACTCTGTTGCAAAGATCTTACCTCTCCAATTTATGAGGGACGAGAAGCTGGTACCTCCTTGGCTTAGCTCTTAATTTTTAGGCACTGGCCTCTAATATCTTTATGACATTTAGGCAATTTTTTACCACCAGTAAAAACAAATGGTTAGAGCAATGATGCCACTTTTGCTAAAGTGATCAAATAATCAATAACAATAATATCAAACAGGCTAGAAAATAACATACTAATGTAATTATCAATTTGCCACATTTAACAATATAAACTATGTCTTGGTTACTTTTTCTTCACTGCTGGGAAAAAAAAATACCCAACACCCAAAATTAAGGAAGTAGAGGTTTATCTGTCTCTCTGTTAGTGGAGGTTTCAGTCCATACTCAAATGGCTCCAGGTCAGAGAGGCACATGGCAGAGGGCAGTCATTCATGGTGGCACAAAAACAGCAAAAAAGCAAAGGGAGGAGTAGCAGCTTGGCTGTGGCAGCTAGCAAGCCTCTTTCTCTTCCTTAATTTGTATGCAGATTACCCACGCCAGGTTGGATGTAGCACTCATCCTTAATCTCAGCATTGGATCTTAAGCTAATCACAAACTCTAGAAGCCATCCCCATGACTTCATGAGGCTTTTGGGGGACAACTAGACCCAAGTTATAACAAACTACATATGTGATTATATGACAAAAATCTAAAATCAACCTGAAAATTGCATGCAGTGTACAAGCCCTCCACATAAAGTTATTTTTCCCTCAGAGGAGAAAATTTAAAAAGGATTATTGCCCCCCTTGCCAGAGCTCCTTTGAGTTGCAGCCACTTCTCTTACTTCCAAGGAAAGCAGGCTCACAGAACAGCTACAGGGACTTGGAGAACTCTGCCTTGCTTCCCCCAGCCTCACTGGAGCATGACTGAGCTGGGGCCACTTCTCCACCCCAAGGATATCAGATGCACAGAGGACAGCTGTGGGGACGTGGTGACCCTACTGCACCCATCCACACCCTCACTGGAACTCGGCTGAACTGCAGCCAATTCTCCCACCTGTGTGCAAGTCAGGTAGTCCCAGGAAAGTTGCAGAGACCTGGAAATCCCTGCCCTACCTCCTTCCCCCACCATTGCTGGAGATCAGATGAAATGTAACTGCCTCTAACACCACTGGGTTGGCCTAGTGTTGCTAAGTGGCTACTTGAGTGCCATGAGTAGCAACAGCCTTGGTGAGCCTTGCCCCGCATGCCCACCCCAACTATCATGAGAGCCTTGTGGAACTTTGGCCTGTCCTCACCATCATCAGATCCTTCTTGAGCTGAGACTACTGCTGACACATCAAAGTGGATACCACATTTAACCCCACACAATGGGATATTTGGTGAGCCTAGTCCACCCTCCCACTTGTGTGGGAGTCTTGCTGAGCCACCATCCAACATGCGACCATCTCGACAGTCAGGGTGAACACTGGGAGCTTCAAAAATGTCAAAAGAATGGAACAAAAGGCAATCTCAAACCTCCAGTCAACCCAGAACAACTCTAGGAGACAAAGTCATAGAAGAACTTAGAAGCCACACATCTGAAACTTTGGAAATCATAGCAACTGAAGTAAAGAAACAACTCCATCAGGCTATGGAGGAAATCAGAACAGAAATCTCTCAAGGAAAGAAGA
>NW_004524589.1:21193018-21198066 GCF_000260255.1 Octodon degus | reverse complement strand
AAGAAAGAAAGAAAGAAAGAAAGAAAGAAAGAAAGAAAGAAAGAAAGAAGAAAGAAAGAGAGAGAGAACAACAATCATGAAAAAATTGCTCAGTACATCTAAAGAATACATAGATAAAAAATAGAGGGGAACAAGAAAATGATGCCAATGTTGAATGAACAATACAAGCAAGAACTAGAATGTGTGAAACAGATTCAAACAGATATCTAAGATATTAAAAATTCCATTGAAAGCTGGCAAAACCGCTTGAATGAAACTGAAGATAAAATTTCAGACCTTGAAGATAGCATTGCAGCTAATGAAAATGAAAGGAATGATTCCTTAAAACTAACAAGGAACCAGGAATTAACAATGCAACTGCTACAAGATGATGCAAAGAAAAATAAGATAAAGCTAATAGGTATCAATGAAACAGATGGAGTCAAAACAAATGACATATGCAATGTGTTAATTATTGAAACTGTCCTACCAATTGGGTTTGAAACTGTCTCATTGCTATTTGTTTCTCAATAAAATTATGGAAAAAAAACAAATGACATAAAAACTCTCTTTGCAGAAGTAGTAGCAGAAAATTTCCCAAGCATGGGGAAAGAATCTGACATATAGATAATAAATGTAATTGAACTCCAGTTAGCCCTTATCAAAATAAATCTTTACCCACATACATACTAATCAAGATCCAGGAAATTCAGCAAAAGCACAGAATATTAAAAGCTACTGGAAAGAAGACACAGATCACCTAAAATGGAAAACACATCGGAATCAAGGCTGATTTCTACGCAGACCATCAAATCAAGAGCTTGGAGTGAGATATTTTAGGTCCTGAAAAAAAAATAGCAACTTCCAACCCAGATTGTTGTACCCTGAAAGGATGTCTATCAAACTTAATGGAGAGACAAGATATTTCCATAATAAATAACAACTGAAGAAATTCACGATAACCAAACAAATCCTACAAAGAGTACTGCAGATATTTTAGAATAAGACAAAAACAACTACAACTTCAAGAACAACAACAAAAAAGAACCACCAAGCACAGAAAGCAATTAAACAGATGGGAATAGCAGGGATCCTACAGCAGCAAAAAGAAAAAATGACAAAGATAAACCAATACATATCAATTATAACCATCAGTGTGAATGGCCTCAATCCACCAATCAAAAGAAGCAGACTGGCAGAGTGGATCAAGAAACAAAATCCAACAATATGCTGTATACAAGAAACACATTTACCTCAAAAATAATTAAACTGAAAGTCAAAGGATGGGAAACAATACCTCATGTGACAGGAACCCAGAAAAAAATAAGCGCACATATTCTAGTTTCTGACAATGTCAAAGAGTGATTGAAAGAGATCAAGAAATTCACTGCATACTTGTTAGGGAAAATACGCAAGAGGAAAAGATAACAATTATAAATACATATGTACCCAAGGTAGGAGTTCCAAAGTATAAAACACGAATTCTAACAGACATGAAAAACCAAATAAGCCATAACACAATTGTACTGTGGGACTTTAATATGCCACTGACAAAAAGAGACAGATCAACTAAGAAAAATATCAGCAAAGAAATAACAAAACTAAAACAAACTTGTGAAGAAATGGACTGAGTAGATCTTTACAGAGTGTTCCACCCAACAGCGTCAGAATACACATTCTCTTCAGAAACATATGGGATATCCTCCAAAATACACCATATATTAGCACACAGAGCATGCTTAAATAAATGCAAAGGAATTGAAAGTATCCCATGCATATTATTGACCAGTGTACAATGAAACTGGAAATTATTGACAAAAACAATAGGGAAAACTCCATAAACACATGGAAACTAAATAAAACCCTCCTAAAAATCAACCCTCCTAAAACACATGAAATTAATGAAGAAATTGAACAATATTTACAATCAAATGAAAATGTAGATACAATTTACTGGATGCTGTGGTATGAAATGAAAGGTTTTTGGGGGGTTTTTTGTTTTGTTTTTTTTTTTTGTTGTTGTTGTTGTTTTGCATATTTTAGGAAAGGGTCTACAGGGTGTTCAGGGTCTCACTACTAGATAGGTCTCAGTAATCCACCTGTTAACCTCCCAAGAGCTGTTATTACGGGCATGTGCCACCACACCCAGTCTTAATTGCCATCTCAGCGTGCCCCAGGGATGGGACCAGTATGCAAAGTGATTTTAAGAGGAAAATTTACAGTGGTAAATTCTCACATTAGGATAACAGAATGAGCCCCAGTAAACAATCTTATGCTGCACCATAGGCTCCTAGAAAAAGAACAGCATATCTAGCCCAAAGCCCAAAAAGGCAGAAAATTAGAAAAATCAGAGCAGAAATAAATGTAATGGAGATGAAGAAAACAAAAAAGGAATTAATGAATCAAAGAATTAATGAAACAAAGAATTAATGAATGGTTTATTATTCTTTGAAATGATTATTATTCTTGGAAAGAATAAATTGATTAACCCCTAGCCACCCTTATCAAAAAAAAGGGAAAGAAAAAAACTCAAATTCATGCAATAAGGAATGAAAAGGGTAAAATCACTACAGACCCTATGGAAATTCATGTCATCAAAACCTACTTCCAAAATCTTTATTCTCACAGAATAAAAAACACAGCAGAAATTAGATACATACAAACTATCAAAACAAAATAAAAAAATAAAAACTCTAAATAACCCAATATCAGTGAATGAAATTTAAAAATGTAGTCAAATCCTACAAAAAAAAAAGCTGAGGTTCTGATGGATTCACAGCTGAATTCTATAAGTAATTTAAAGAAGTTTTAATATCAACTCTTTTCAAATACACACAAATGTGTAAATGTAATAGATTCCATCAAGAGAGTCAAAGACAAAAACTATAAGATCATCTTAATAGATGTAGAAGAAGCTTTTGAGAAAGTGCAACACTCATTCACAATAAAAAAATGCTGCAGAATATTGGAATACATGGTCTATATCTCGACCTGATAAAAGCCATCTACGGTAAACCAGTAGCTAGCATCATACTACATGGGTAAAAACTGATATCCTTCACTTTAAAGTCAGAAACAAGACAAAGATGTCCACTGTCACCAATACTATTCAATATAATTCTGGAAACATTAGTCAGAACAATTAGAAAAGACAGAGAAATAAATGGAATAATGACTGGAAAAGAAGCGAAATTATCATTTTTGCAGATGACATGATTCTCTCTCTCTCTCTCTATATATGTATATATATATATATATATATATATCCCCAAAAACTCCACAAAGGCACATGCAGACTCCATAACCAAATTCAGTAGTATAGCAGAACACAACGTTAACACACAAAAATCATTGGCACAGAGAAAGAAATTAGGGAAATAACATCCAAAAAAGGAAATATTTAGGAATCAGTCTCACAAAAGAAGTAAAAGATTTAAGCAGTGAAAAGGTAATTCTCTGAAAAAAAGAGATCAAAGAACATTTCAGGAAATTGGAAAATATTTCTTGCTCCTAGATAGGAAAAACTGAGGATCAATGGAACAGATTAGAAGATTCATATACAGCTACAAACACACTCAGCCACCTTATCTTTGATAAAAGCCATCAAAGAACAGGCGCCAAACATGTTCACTGGAAGAGCCAGCTTATCTTTGACAAAGGGACCAGATATGTTCCATGGAAGAAACATAAACTCTTTAATAAATGGTGCTAGAAAGACTGGCTTTTCACATGTTGGAGGCTAAAATTAGACCCATGCCTATCACCATGCACAAAGCTACAGTCAAAAAAGATCAAAGACTTAAATATTAAAATTAAAACACTTATCTACAGGAGGAGAAACAAGGTAGAAATCTTAAAGATATAAGGGTAGGTAGAGAGTTTATCAACAAAAAACAAACTACATGGGAAATACTTCAAAGTATCAACAATTGGGATCTCATTTCTTAAAAAAGTTTCTGCATATCAAAAGAAATCACAGAGTACTAAGAAAACCCACAAATTGGGAAAAATCTGTATCTAACTGTCCCTCAGACAAAGGAATTCTATCTAAGACATATAAGGAATTAAAAAATATCAGGCCTCCAAAATTTAAAGAACTAATCCAAAATGGGAAACTGAGTTGATAGATTTTATGGTTTTAAAAAAAAATGTACTTAGTACAGGGTCTACAGAGTCTCACTACACAGACCACAGTTGTAGTGATCCTCCCTGTTTTTCAGCCTCCCAAGTAATGGGACTACAAGTGCAGCACCACGCCCAGTCTCAATCACCATCTCAGGAGCAGGGCCAGCATTACATGCTGGGAATCAAACCCTGGTCCCTCCATCTACCTAAGCAGGCACTTTAATCTGCTGAGCTATCTGGCCGGCTTCATAACTAAATCGTGGAAACAGCCTAAATGCCCATCAACTGAGAAATGGATTAGAAAGGTATAGTATTTTTACACAATGGAGTATATGTCTGCTATAATAAAAGATAAATTCAAGTATTTTATAAGCAAACAGATGCAACTAAAGACTTTATTAGAAAGCGAAATACATCAGATCCACATGTGCAAGCATTGTATTGTCTTGTCAGTGTGAGAACATCAAAGAGTAAATAAAATCTGAGAGCTATAATACATACTGTGAAAGAGAAAGAGTCTATTCAATGGAAAGGAAAATCTAGGATGAGGAAACAGACAAAAGAAAGAAGGGAAAAAGAAATATTCATGTATATGTGCAGGATAGTTTGGATAATTGTACTGCTGATTTCTGCTGATCTATTTGGGTTTTTTGGTCGTCCCCCCACCACCACCCTGTTTGGTACTGCCAATTGAACTCAGGACCTTACACTTGCTATACTGGTACTGTGCTGTTGAGCTATAGCCCCAGCCCCTCTACTTAGCTATTGAAAGGAGCAGTTAATATTGAAATTTTTTATTTTTCAATTTTTTAAATTTCTTATATCTCGGCCGACTTCCAGGAACACCCAGACCCAGTCCTAGCCCAGGTCCGCAGCAGGAAGGAGCTGAGCACAGCAGCCAGACCTAAGCCAGACGCAGCTGGATAAGTCCAAACTCTGTAAAG
>NW_004524589.1:21184531-21185635 GCF_000260255.1 Octodon degus | reverse complement strand
GTATTATTTGTTGAAACTGTTCTTCTGATTTGATTTGAAACTGTCTCATTGCTATCTGTTTATCAATAAAACTTTGAAAAGAAAAAAAATACATTTCTTATATCTCTTTAAACCAACATTTTAAGTTGCTATCTGGTAACCTAAATAACTAATTTGAAGATAACATTATGTAATACAACAACCATAGTTGAATTCCTATTACTTTGCTTAATGAAATCTGTTATCATTTCTAATGTTTCTTTTATCTTTCTTTTTTTTTTTTACAACTTGTAGTCTTTAAAAAATTTTTAAAAATATCAGTTTGTGGAAAAAGTAGAGAAATAGAAGAGGGGGAAAAGTTTAGAAGCATGGCTGGGAGACAAGAGAACATCACAGAAATTTTGGAATACTGGTAACGAAGAAGGGAGGAAAAGAGAAAAAAAGAAAAACTGAACAGAAGAAGAATGTTATGGTTTGTGTGCAGTTGTCCCCTCAAAGCGTCATGTGGATCATGGGGCAGACCTGCTGGAGGAGCAGTGAGTGGCTTGAAGGGTGGGGCCAGAGGACCAGGGCGGTGCTTGAGGGGCGGGGCCAGAGAGGAGCACCATTAAACTGACAGCACGTGCTGTCCCCCCCCAGCCTTGTGGTCTCTCAGAGGTGAGAAGGTCATCCTGGACCCCACGGCATCCCAGCCTCTCCTCCAGACCCTAAGAGCAGGACTGTGGAGTCTGTGACTGAGGCCACCTCTGTCAGGACAGTGTTCTGAGGAAACAGAGACACTGACCCTCTCTCCTGAGTAAATAAGGCTCTAAGGTCTTGCTACATAATTCAGGTGTTTCCAACTATGAAACCTCCAAACATTAAACCACACTGCTCCAAGGCAGATAGATGGTCAGCAGTCTCTGGGAAATGTAGACAGTTTTGTAAAATTCCTAAAAATGAGGTAATTTGGTTACTATGGAAACCTGAAAAGTATATAACCTGAAAGCAAAGTTCAAACACGTTCTAACCAATTTGGGAGTCCTGACTCAAAGTCAGGACATCAGTTAGTTGCAAACTAGCAATAAAAGCTTCCTTGTTCTATCTGAAAAAAAAGAAAGAGAAAGAAAGAAAGAAAGAAAGAAA
>NW_004524589.1:21181965-21184266 GCF_000260255.1 Octodon degus | reverse complement strand
CAAACTATAAGAAGTAAAGCCATGGTGTTATTTTGAGCTGTAGGGAACTCAGGTCAACAATTTCTGACATTGCCAGTCAAGCAGAATACCCAATACTATTATGGATTACTGGACTCTTTTAGAATATTTTTGCTGGCTTAACACACCTATAAAATTCAAATGATGGAACTAAACAAAAAAGGGGATATAGATGAATGACAATTTTGTATCTGTATATTCAAAATGGTTAGGATATATAGCTATGTTTTCTTAATGAATAGAGGGATTTGATCTAATAGTGTTTTTAAATAGCATATCATGTCTGCATCTTGTACAACAAATAATCACTAGTAAGACAGTATGCAATGTGTTCATTATTGGAACTGTCCTACCAATTTGATTTGAAACTGTCTCATTGCTATTTATTTCTCAATAAAATTATGGGAAGAAAAGAAAGAAACCTCCAGTGACTGTGAACTATATAAACCTTTCCTTCCTTCATTTTGAGTGTCAGGTATTTGTCCCAGCAACAAGAAAACAGTAACTAATGCAAACAACAACAAAAAACTGGAAACCATGTGCACACTCATATGAAAACAAGAAAAACCAGTCGAGGAAAACAAAGAAAAAGCAAGAAAAGAGAAAAAAAGAAGAAAAATGCAAGGTGTGTTTCTGCTGTCATTGATAGACAATGTGAGCAGACAGATCCATATCTGATTTGATTAATCCCAGCAAGACAGCTTTTGCTTTACTGCAGGGTATTGGATAATCCCAGTCAGTCTGTATGTTTAATTCCACTGAAGTTCAAGCTGGATTCTGGCCATTAGGTTGGAACCAGTCCTGTTCAGCCTACCAAGTTCCATGTGTCCCTTCCAGCTTGAACTTGGCTTCGTGCCAACTTGAACTTAGCTCTCTGACCCCTGCACTGGGAGGCATTGAATGGAGCCAGCAGCTGCTCTGAGTTCTGAGCTCAGTCGGCCACCCTCCAGGATGGCTTCTGCCCAACCACCCTATTTCAGAGAGTGTCCACACCTGAAGCTCACCCGCCACTGCAGTCCACTGTGTCCTCTGCTTTGTTCCTTGGGTGTGTTTCTCTATGGAGGCTTCTGGGGTCGCCCAGTAGTCACCATGTGTCTGGAGATTTAAGCCGTTCCTCTCACACAGAGGGTCCAAGCTTGGGGAGAAAGTGCCTCCTGCCATCTCTTTCTTCTTCACTGAAACCTCTGTCTTCACTCTCCCAGGGCACTTCAATCCTCATTTCAGATCCTGCCTGGGTATTAGAATTCAAATCCCTGCTCCTCACATTGCTGTTTTCCAATGTCTGGACACAAAACCATGAATACAAAATCTGCTGCTCATTACTTGTCCATCTCCCGGGAAGTTCCCCTATTGGATTAATTTTTATACTAAAATGGTGTCTCTGTGTCTTTTTTTTTTTTTTTTGTATTTAGTACAGGATCTATAGGACCTACAGGGTCTCACCATGTAGATCAGACCCATAGTGATTCTCCTGTTTTCAGCCTCCCAAGTGCTTGTACTACAGGCAAGTGCCACCACACCCAGTCTCAACTGCAGTCTCAGCACGCCCTGGGGACGGGGCCAGCACAGCATACCAGGGATCGATCCCCGGGTGCTGTGCTCTAAGCAGGTGCATTAGTCCACCTGCTCTAAGCAGGCATGTTAGTCCACTGAGATATTTGGCCAACTGTCTATATGTCATTATTAACCTTCTGCTGTCTGTAGGCTTACAGTCTACTTCTCCCTTCTAATGCCTTAGCCAGAATGTCCTACCTAAAATTCAAACCAATCATGTCACTTCCTGTTCTAAAGTCTAGTAAAATTCCACAGTATGTGTAGGATGAAATGCAAATTTTATGGTTAAGTGTACTTGGCCTTGCAAGTCTGAGACCCTGAAGACTGACCTAGGTTTTCCTCTGTCTTCCCTCTGTGCATGGTCTCACTGAGCAACTGGAAATTTTGCCAGCTCCCAGCACCTTTTTTGCCCTTCAGGTCCAGATGCTTGTGCTCTTCCACCTGGAATACCTCTCCCTTCTCCCTCTGCAACAGGCAAAGGGCCATCATGTTCCTCTACTCAGCTTTCTTCATGGAGTCTTCCCTGACCAACCAACCTTCCTAACTCCAAACCCACACCTCACAGATCAATCAGCCCTTATCAGGTCACCTTACTCATTCTCCTTAGACTATAGATACTAACAGGACAACACAAGGTGTCTTCCCTGCAAATTATTTCTCAAGATAAATACCCTTGTACCTCCCCCTTGCAATACATTTTTCACTTGGAATTTCCTAAACATATATATA
>NW_004524589.1:21180528-21181860 GCF_000260255.1 Octodon degus | reverse complement strand
CATATAGGTGGGAAAAGGATATCAACCTACATATATAAATAAGAATGGAATTGATTGTAAGAATTAAGTGCTTATAAAATTGCTGAAAGATCTGGAAGAGTGGGATCCAGGAAGTTCATTAGGGATTACAGAGAAGACAAATTTACCATCAACCTAACTGGAGCAGCCACCAAAATATTTTGGGACTTTTCACTATGCTGGTGCAAGGTTGATTTTAAAGACTTTGACTGACTTTCCACAATTATAGCTCTGGCCTGTGTTTGCCAGCCTGAGTTAGCAAACATGAACATGACCTCTGCCTCCCTCTGCTCTGCAAGTTTCATGCACATGGATTTGTTTGGTAAAAGACATTTTATATTGCACAATTTAATTATGAGGGAGTCTTGGAAAATGCTTCTTTTCCTTTCTAGCTTTTTGTAACATAATCCAGAACAGAGAAAGAGGCAGAAGACCAGACATCAAGAAAAGCAAAAATGGATGTTTGAAGCAAATAGATAGCATAAAATTCTTCCCTCCTGTTTACAAATTTTGGACCCACTACTGCTCTGTCCTTATTGATGTAAGCAATTGTTAGACTTGAGCAGAGTCATTTATTGTTTGCTTCCTCATCCAGGTCCCAAGATCCCTGAGGATGGCAACAGTGGCTGATGCATCACCTTATCTCAGTGTCTCAAGAATAGTCAGCGAGCAAGCCATGAAACGCTTAACAAATGTGCAGAAAGTCGAGCAATGTGGCATCCCTCTCCTCTGACTACATATCTTTTGTCACAATGCAGGCACAAAGCAAGAGAAGAAATAAACCCACCTCAAGAAGATAATGTTTTGGAGTTAGAAAAGTCGGTATTCAAGCTTCTTTGTGCTCTTGAGAAATCTCTCCTCTCCAAGCCTCATTTCTTTTCTTTCTTTAGCAGGACTTGCTAGAAATATTGAATGAGGCCCTGCATAAAAACACATAACAGCTGCTGAGCAAAGGCTAGTTTTCAGCCTTTCTTATCCCACCTTCAATGATGAGCACAATAGCTGGGATAAGAACTAACAGTAATGTAATATAAAAGCCAATATATGTAGACATTGATTTAACCTTTTTTCTGTTGCTCTGCTAATCTTTATTTTGTCTAATATAAATTTTTTATTGAAATATTGCAAAGAACTTACAAGGAAGTCTTTAGTGATTTTTCCAAGACTCCTTGTGATCCTAAGATCAGTAACCTGTCAGTTTGTTTTTTTTTTCTTTTCTTTTCTTTTCCTTTCTCTTCTTCTTCTTCTTCTTCTTCTTCTTCTTCTTCTTCTTCTTCTTCTTCTTCTTCTTCTTCTTCTTCTGCTTCTGCTTCT
>NW_004524589.1:21149744-21180368 GCF_000260255.1 Octodon degus | reverse complement strand
CTCCTTCTCCTTCTCCTTCTCCTTCTCCTTCTCCTTCTTCTTCTTGTGTTCTAGTTGTTGCTAATTATTTGCAAAAGTTATTTTAATTTTTCACTGTTTGCAAGTGGTCTTACCAAAATTACATGTTTAAGGGCAGAGAGGAATAAGAATTGAAGAGACAAGAACTAACTTTATCAGATAATTTTTCTGCTTCTAATACAGTATAACTTAGGAACCATACTTGCATTTTGTGGTTATAATTTATTATAACTCAGATTCCTCCAGAGTGAACCTACTACTATTCAGCTTTGGGACTAGGTTGAATGAGGCTAGCTGTCTGCATTTTGATGCTAGATCTTTAAATTGACTGAACTGGGTAGTCCCTATTGCAGGTCAAGGGCTCTGTGAATTTTTTTTTCATACCACTCGAAGACCCTGAATGCTGAGGGACTAATTTCAGTCACTAACAATAGCACAAAAGAAGCCAGATATACTCTTTCTACTTTCTTTCTGAGTGAAGACAGCAGCAGGCAGCAGCATAGGGCGCATTCCCATTTGTCCTAGTCAGGAGTAAAGAGAAGCCAAAGGCCTGGAGGTGGAGAGTGCCAGGCAGAGGCCAAGCACAGTGAGGGAGGAAGCTGAGAAAGCAGCTGTCAGCCAAGATGTGAAAAGCTCTGCACAGTCTGCATACTCCCGACGCGGCAGGCACCAACTGTAGACACCCGAATCACTGATGTTCCTGTTGACTATGCGAATCTTTGCCTTAACACAGTGCCAGTTTATTGAAACGGCATTTTTATTCATGAATCTTCTGCACAGTGACTTGGCTCCTTCTATGGGCACATCTAAACTATGTAAGCGTGCCACAAACTAAAGAAAAATCCATAAAATCCAACAGAAAATAATGCCATAAACAATAGAACTTTGAGAAGGAGTAATCAAACTCTTTATTAACCATTCAGACATTCCCTCTTTATTAATAGCAAAAATGAAGACAAGGAAATAGATTAATGATTTTTAATGTCATTGACCTTATTTTTTATATAATTTAACTTAAACCATTTGATTCATAGGATAAAGCCCATTTTAGTATGATTTGTATTTTGATATGTCTTTGTGAATCACACTTGCTATTTCTGAACTCCGTGCAATCCAAAAGGCCTGTGCCATACCAAAGTATGTATTTAGACTATGCCTAACCCAGGTAACATTCATTTGGTGTGAACTTGCTCCAGGAGTTCCAGGCCAGACTTCTTAGAAGCCACAGAGACTCCTATGCATGAAGTCTTCATTCACCCCATCATCTGCTCTGACCCACAGTCTCCCAGCAGTGCATCTTACATTTTTAATTCTTCCCAAGCAGTTTGTGACCCAGTCTGTCTGCAGATTCAGATATCCCCTTAGCCAAATTCTGTCCTAATAAGTAAATAAAGAAATATCTGAAAAATCACAGACACTTAGTGATCAAGCATGTAGTTCTCACTTATGGGCCACCTGAAGCTCTGCCTGGTTCTGCTCCATGTGTCCTCTCTTTGGGGGACACTGGCTAAACAAGATGTCTCCTATTTAATTACCTTGTTGACATGGCAGACAGCACAAGCAAAAGACTGAACCAAACCACAATACATATTTAAGTTACTGCTTGTAAGAGCATGTAGAAATGCCATATGCATGCTAATGGCCAAAGAAAGTCACACTGTTCAGGTTGACTCTGAGATAGAAAAAAGTTAAAGACATGACAAGGATAGGGATGTATGAGAAGAAGATGCAGATCATTGAAAATAATAATGCAACATACTTGTAAAAGCTGATGGGGGGAACCAGGAAGATGGCTCAGTAGAATAAGCGCTTCCCTGGCAAGCGTAAGGGCCTGAGTTCAATCCCAGGTTCCAAAAAGAAAAAAAAGCTAGTGGTATGTGTCAACTTGATTGGGCTAAAAGATGATGAAATAGCTGGTAAATACTATTTCTAGGTGTGTCTGAAATAGTAAAAATAGTATTTTTACTATTTCAGAGAAAGGTTAACATTGAATCAGTAGACTAAGTAGAAAAGACACTCTTTAATGCTGGAAGACATAATGGAACCTCTGAGACAAAAAAGGCACAGGGTAGATTCATTCATTCAATTTGCTCTCACTCTCACTCTCCTTCCATTCTTCCCTATACCTCTGGCAAAGTCATCACACCTCCTCTGTTCTTAGATATTGAAGTTAGATATTTAAGTTCAAGTTTCTCAGAAATGTACTTTCAGACTTACATTAATATTGCCCCTTTTCTATTCTCAGCCTTTGGGCTTGGATTGAATTATGACATTTTTCTGCCTCTTCAGCCTGCAGAAAGTATAGCGTAGGATTTTGCAACCTCAATGGTCACAAGAGCCAATCCTTATAACAAATTCTAATAAAAACAAAGTTAACAAGATAAACCTGGAGAAATCCAATTAAGGAGGTTAAAAGAGATTTTAAAAAACCAACTTTCTTCATTGATCTCCTTCCAGTCATGAAAGGATGGAAAAACATTCTAGTTAGGAAAAAATAAATAACAACCTATAAGGATTTACATAGAGACAGTGAACAGACTGTGTTGTTCAGAGATGTATAAATAACTTTGGAAAAATGAGTCATATTTGTCTTCCTTTTGTTTCGCTAGATATTATATTTCTTCAGAGTACAGAACACACATAAATACAACATAAACACACATACTTCAAGGAAGCAGTTAGGAAAAATTAAAATATAGGAGATGAATACTAACTTAGATTTTCTAGACATTTTTCAAATCTCTGAGACATAACACATAATGGTTCGAAATTCTACAGAATAACTTGGAACAGAAGAGGTGCTGACAGACCAGGTAAAACATCACTAAAACTTTAAAGGATAATGAAAGAGATACAGTTATTTACATGAATCACAATGCCTATAATATAAAAACAAATTAAAGAAAGTTCTTGGTTTCAAATAAAACGAAGTATTATCCTAATTCTCCCACTTAATATAGGTATAAAAATCAATAGAATTCAAAGAACAGCTATTGAAAGACTCCAAAAGTATTAAATATGTTAAGACCAAAATATCACTGGTGGTGTGCTTATTGTTAATTTACTCTAGTGGCTTCAGCCAGTAGTACTTGGAGAAAATATAGGAGGAGGCATCGATGAGAACAGAAATGCCCCAGAAGAAGCTCTCTGGCTCAGGCAAGAGGAGTAAGAAAAAAGCTACTGGTACCAACAGCAACAGCAGCAGCACTTACAATAGCAGATACTTGAAATTTCAGAGAAGCAAACTTCCTCCCTGACTCAAAGAACTGTGGCTTCAAGGGAATGGGTAATATCCTACTCTTTTAAAAATCTCATTATCCTCTCACCTCCTTGCTCCATATATGGCATGGATATGAAAGTATGGCAGAGTAAGGAAAAGTCCTAGATTTCTCTCCAGGAGATTGAAAAGGTAAGTCCAAAGAATTAGAAAATATCAGGTCATGTCATTGAAAGGGAGGAACTCAGAAAACTGACTCCACAAAGTTGTTTATAACCCAGGAATCACCCCAGTCAAACTACTATAGTAAAGACTGAAAATTGAACCAAAATATAAACCACCACCCAGTTCCCACAGGGACAGTGCACATGTGATACAGATTTACACATCAGTGAAAGGGCTACAAAGACAGAAGAACAGACATCAGAACAAAAAGAGGCATGTCTAAGTTATTTTATGAAAAGTCAACAGTATCAAAACTAAAAAGCACTCAACAAGAAAGACAACTACAGATCATACTACAGACAGAAAAACTCTCAGCACCATAGCAGAAAATATAACAAATACAGCAGCACATAAAAGGATGAAACATCACAGGGAATACAAAGTTGGCTCAAGAGTTGAAAATCAGTGAATCTGCCATATTAACACCACCCAAAAAGTTATATAATCATATCAATTGATGAAGAAAATACACCTGGCAATATTCAAGATCCATTCATGATAATAACTAAATGATCTAGAGAAAATAAGGAACTTTTTCAACCTGATAAAGAAACCCACAATTATCGTACTTAATGATGAAAATTTTAGTACCGTCCAATAAAGATAATGGATAATACAAAATGAAAAAGGAATACAATGAGAGAAAGAATAATATAAAATGTCTATCCACTTCTGTTCAAAATTGTACTTGAATTCTTAACCAGGATGATAAAGCAAGAACAATAGCTATAAAGTATATAAATTATAAGGAAAAATAAAACCCTTCACATGTAGCACAATTGTCTGCATAGAAAATCTAAAAAAAATCCATCTTGAATGTCTTTTTAAATTAATTTTATTGAGAAACAAATAGCAATGACACAGTTTCAAAACAGGTTAGTAGGACAGGTACAATTATTAATACATTGCATGTTGTCGTCTTCGTGGTAGTTATTCATAGTACAAGATGCAGACATGATATCCTGTCCAAACACTATTAGTACAAATCTTTCTTCTCATTGAATTAAGAGAAAGTACTTATGTAACTATATTGTATATACAGATACAAAATGGTACTTCATTTATATCCTGTCTTTTTGTTCAGTTTTGTCAGAGATGGGTATCCCATTGCCATTTAAATGTTGTAGGTGAGTGAATTCAGCAAAATAATCCAATATAGTCCAGTAGTCCACAATAGTAGTGGGTTATCCATACATAGGACTGGCAATGTCAGAAGTTGTTGACTTGAACCTTTTACAACAGCTCAGCATATTAATATGACTTTACTTTTTTACCACATTTTTATACTTTTCTTCTTGATGGTTAAGACCAAAATAAAGCAAGTCCTATATAACAAGAAATGTAATGTCTGTATCTGACAAGGGTCAAATCCCCACAGAATTTACCCTGAAACCCTATACTGCAGTTTGTAGATCCTTAGTCAGTGTCAGTCATGTGGATGAGTCACAGCCATTGCTTGACCAACTTGCTCTCTGTGAAAGCTTGAAAGAATGTTTTTTCTCCATATCAATTTCTGTTATACTGTTTCTCAAATAAATGCTTGTTTTAAAAAAAAGAAAGGACAAGAAAAATGAAAACAAAAAACAAGAAAAAAATTGTCATAGGACTGTCCTTCTACAATGCTGTATATGGTTAAATTTCTAAATTTCTGTGTAAAAATATGTAATTGTTTATTCCTATTTTCTTTAAATATTTTATTTTTTTCTTCACATTCTGTAGGAATTTAAAGTTTAACATATCAATATTTGATGGAAAATACCTGTTCCATATTATGTCTAAGATGTTTGATATTCAGACAGATTAGTGATGTTAGGTTCAACTGCCTATGCTATAGGATAATAATATCATTAAGCTTCTTGTTGGAGGGTAAACAACTTAAGTTTGCAGACCCATAATTAGTAAAAAGAAGGGCTGCACGGGCAGCCAAAATTTTGGTCCTAGCCATTCAAGGTCAGTGAGGATTCAGGGCATAAGGGAACCTGTATTACAATATCCTGTAAAACAGTGGGGTCCCAAATTTTCTGTTCAAGGAGATTATGGGGCCACAGAGGAAAGTGACTGAATGTCTTTTTTGGTTGTTGCTTTTTGTTTGTTTGCTTATCTGTTTTGCAGTACCAGAGATCAAACTTGGGACCTTGTGCTTGCCAGGTAGGTGCTTATGCCACTGAGCTATCTCCTAAAAATCTATCATATTTATATTAGTAATGAATAACTGAATTGTGTGAAGACAACTATATGCAATGTATTGATTATTTAACTGTCCTACTAATCTATTTTGAAACTGTCTCATTGCTATTTGTTTCTCAATAAAATTAGTTAAAAATAACAACTGAATTGTAAAAATGTCATTTATAGCTCTAAAATACTAAATTCTTACTTACCATTAGTATTTTAACCAGTTATAATTATAATAATTAGAAGTTTTAATCATTTTAGCTATGACTACACATATATAGAATTCATATGTTAAAGTCTTTGATAAATGGAGAAACAAACCAAAGTGACTATAGATTTGAAGACACAATGTCTTTAAGATTGCAATTCTGACTTAAGCTGATTTTTTTGCCCTTTTAATAAAAATTTCTACAAGGTTTTTTGATATATGCAAGCTAGATAATTCTAAAATTTATATGGAAAGGCAAAGAGAGCAGAATAGTCAATGTAATTTTGAAAAACAAAAGTAAAGTTGGAGAAATCACGTAACCCAATTTTAATCCTAGTATGAAATCATATCATCAAGACAGGGTAATATTGGAAAAATAATGAACTTGCAGATGAATAAGCAGAAAAGCAAATGCAGAAATAAACTCAATAAATACATCAATTCACTTTTGGGAAAGCTGCACAGAGGAATGACAGCCTTAACAACAAAGGGTGCGAGAACAGTTGGCCGTCAACAGGCAGAAAGCAAACTTGACCTAAACTTCAATCTTTCACAAATTTTAATTCAAGTTAAACCCTAGAGTTATAGTTTATGTTGTAAATGCATAATATAAAACTATAACACTTTCAGACAAAAACTAGATCAGATCCATAACAAACATTTGTATGTCGGAAGAGAATATACAGAAAAAATACTTCACACATGGTAGAAAAATTAATAGATTGCATCAAATCAAAATTAAGAGCATTTGGTCTATTAAAGATACATTTAAAGGAACAAAATAAAAGTTATGAAGTACAAACAATACTTACAAATTGTATAACCAACAAAAAACTTTTATCCAAAATGTATAGCGTTAGGTACAGGATCTCAGGATAAATCCTGAGGGGATTTCACTGACCTTCTCAGACCCAAAAGCTACAACTCTTGTTGCATAGGTCCTGCTTTACCTTGGTCTTAACCATCCAGTAGAAAAGTATGAAGACAAAATATAGGAAGTAAAGCCATGCTGTTATGTTGAGCTGTGGGAACTCAGGTCAATAATTTCTGACATTGCCAGTTAAACAGAATACCCAATGCTATTATGGCCTCTGGACTCTTTTAGAATATTTTGCTGAGTTTACACACCTGTAATATTCAAATAACGGAACTTAGAAAAAAAGGGGATACAGATGAATGTCCATTTTGTATCTGTGTATTCAAAGTGGATGGGGTAGATATATAGTTACATTCTGTTAATGAATAGAATGATTTGTTCTAATCGTGTTTGTAAATAGGTTATCAAGTCCACGTCTTGTGCAGCAATTAACCACTAAGAAGAATGTATGCAGTGTGTTAGTTATTGAAACTGTCCTTGTGATTTGATTTGAAACTGTCTCATTGCTGTTTATCAATAAAATTATGAAAAAACCCAAAATGTATAGAGTCATCAAAACTTAATAAGAAAATAATCCAATTTTTTAAATAAGAAAAAATTTCAGAAAGAAAAGCATACAAAATGGAATTAATCAGTTGAAAAAAAAATCATTGCTTCTGGAAAACACAAGTTAAAGTTATAATGAAGGGGCTGGGGAGATAGCTCAAGGGGCCGGGGAAATGGCTCAGTAGAATAAACACTTGCCTGGCAAGCACAAGGGTCTGAGTTCAAAAAAAAAAAAAATTGAAGGTATAATGAGATACCATAGCATACCCATGAAAATGTCCAAAACAAAAATTACTGAAAATACTTAGGGCTGCCAAGTATGCAAAGCAATGAAACTCACACAGAATTTAATGCAGTACAACCAATCTGGAAAGCAGTTTGACAATTTCTCAAAAAGTTTAACACATACTTATGGTACAATTTCACAGTCTGACTTTGAGTTATTAACCGCCCCCCCCAAAAAAAAAAACAAAAACTGAAGTCTCCACACCAAAGAATTCATGACTGCATTACAGAAGCTTTATTCCTCAGTAATAGAGATAAGCCACGCTGTCCTTTTGGAAGAGGTGCTACCTCAAAGTAATGAGACACTCTGCAGCAATATAAAGAAATAAAACAATAATACACGAGAATTTTGATAATCTCAAGACCCTATAATGGATGAGAGAAGTCAGACTCAAAGCTTTACATGGTACATGATTCTATTTATACAGCATTTTCAAAACCCACCGTGGCAAAATACATCTCTGATTGAGGATTGCTGGGACAAAGAGGCAATGATTTAAAAAGGGGAAAGCACAAGGAAATGTGAGGGGAATAAAAAAAATTATTCTGTAGTAGTCGTTGCTTGAATATAGACATGGTAAAATTGTCCTGTATACTTAGGGACTGGTTCAGCTGGTGAGCACACTTAAATGGCTTGAGAATTGCTAAGGAATTAGTAAAGCACCCTTCTGTGTGTGTCACACTGTATTTGACCTTGGCGACTTTCTCTGTGGCACTATTCCCGTGCTCTGAACTAAGAAGCCTTGCTCCACCGGGACCTCCTGTGACATGATGCTTCTGCCTTGGAGTCACCCAACTATGGATGCAAATCTCTGAAGTTATCGGCCAAATAAACTTTCAATGTGTAAAGTATTTTTGTCCAGCAATTGAAAGCCAACTTACTGGATAAAATTTACTAACTGTACATTATACTAATTTTTCAAACTTTACTATGTGTTAGTTTAAAAGACACTGTGAGAGGCCTCTAATATTAATATTGAGAACAGTAGAAAGTTTTTGCATCTTTGATGTGAATTTAGTATAATGAATAGCAATGAAAACCAAAAGATAATAACATTTCATGGGAAAGTCATTCACCTTTTTTTCCTTTGTTTCTTTCTTAATTTTTTGATTCAACAAGTGCTTATCCAGCACTTACTATTGCCTTAGATACTATCAGTCACGGATTTAGCAGTAAGTATTGGAAGACCTTGGTTTGACACATCTTTGGTGCAGGGTAAAGACACAATTGGAAACCACAACTCTTAAAAGTGCTCTATCTGTACTAGCATAATACAATCCAGGTATTCAGCTTTCTGTTTTCCACTGAATGGAGAATGGATTTTAGGGAATATAAAGAAATAAATAGATTGCCAAAACATAATCATTAGTTCTCTAAGTTGATTTTTAATATACAGTAAGTAGCAGAGACTGTGAGATAAAACTCCCTGATTAGTGTCTGGAGTGCAGTGTTCTCTTCTTCTAGTTAAATCCAGAGCATCTGCTTTCTGAGTCAGCTCATTTGGGGTGGACTTGCTGTCTTCTTATACAAGCTGAGAAGTCCAATAAGTTACCCATTTCTAGTAGAAACCCAACCCACCTTAGCTCAGAAAGGTCACAAGAGATAAGGATGGGAAAGGTCATGAAACTTTCCATAAAACACTCACAAAAAGTATCACATTGTGTGAGACAAAAATTTCATATGTCTTACAGAATTTATCATGGCTAACGTTTAAAGGTAAGTCCCTGAATATTGGGAAATGAGGGCTAGGAGTATAGTTCAATGGCATAAGCACCTGCCTGGCAAGCACAAGGTCCTGAGTTCAATCCTTGGTACAAAAAACAAAAACAAAAATCACACCAGGACATGACCTCAAAAATGACTCTGAATTTTGAAATAATATGTACTTCTTTCTCTGAGTGAGAAAATAAAGCTAATCCTAGGTCATCATGATAGTAAAAATCATTACAGTCACTAGATTGAAATCTTAAACATGCAACATTTCAAATCAATCCTTCCAATACCCCTATAACCTGAGCACTATAATTATTATTTTTTCACAGTATCTTTCTCAAAGTTATCTATGTATGAGCAGGAGGTTTGAGATTTAGACTACAGGCTTTAAAATGAGACCTAGAGCAAGCCTCATTTCCTCACTAAGCACAGAGAGAGACATCAGAGTCTTCACTGTTGACCAGACGTTAGGACGCAAGTTCTAAGTGAGTGTCGTTAGCTGCCATGGGTGACCTCCATGGAGATCACGCAGCTATCCCTTATTCTATTCCTACGAACCAAATCCACAAGTGATTATCTATTACTTCTGAAATACTTCCCCAGGTGATAAAGTATAAATAAACATGGAGTAAATTCCACTTAAACCTTTCCTTCTCTAAGTGACTAAACTTTGCCAATGCCTTCCAATAAAAATGAACAGAAACAGATGTATAGGGCACAAGTTGGACACACACCATGGGGAATCATGTGACACCTGTGACCTCTTAGTGAGAAGTGTCAGAAGGAACTTTGCAGGGCCGGCCAAATAGCTCAGCGGATTAAAGCACCTGTATGCAGGTGCAGGGGCCAGGGTTCGATCCCTGGACCTCCTGTGCCTGGCCTGCCCCCTGGGCATGCTGAGACAGCCATTGAGACTGGGTGTTGTGGAGCATGCCTGTAATCCCAGCTCTTGGAAGGCTGTAAACAGGAGAATCACTACGAGTCTGATCTAGTAGTGAGACCCTGAACACCCTGTACACCCTTCCCTAAAAAATACAAAAAGAAAAAAAAAAGGAACTTTTCATCGTGAGTTGGTGACTTAAAGGAAGTTTTTGAAAGCAGGGCTGGGGTTTCAATTGGAAATTGTCAGAAAGCAGGAAGCTCATGGCCAGAAGCAGGGATAATTCTATGTGTAATTCTAGAATTATATATTGAATGAAAGAAGTGTAGAATAGCACTGAAGATATAATTAAAGAAAAAAAAAGCAAATAGCAGTCATCACATTAGCCAGGGTAAGGTAATCTTTCATATTTTTTGGTTACCCCAGTGAGCTTGCTTCATTTGTGCCACAAGCTTATAAAGTAGTCTCTTATTGTGTGTCACTGCATCGCGGTCATCAGCACCCTTGCCTGATGTTGGTGCTTTTATGAGATTGTTATTGGACAGGAGAATCCCAGGTTGTATTGTGACATTCAGGTCAGCTCCTAGCAGCACCAAGGGCTGGCTAATGGTGCAGGACAATTCCTGGCTGTCAGCGGCTGTTTTTCTCCTTCTCCATATAAACTTTTCCTTCTCTTCTCATGAAATATTGGCCTGGGAAAATGAAGTTTACAATATATCAATTAGGTAATTGACATTGAGTTTCCTTTGAGATAGAGTGTCTAAGAAACTAATTAGCCTATAATTTTGCAAGAGTAATGTCACCCTTGAACAAAAATGAGATAGGTCTGTCCTTAAGTAATCAGGTTATAGATTATGGAACAGTAGATATCCTTTCAAGAAAACAAAATTCCTTTTAGCATTCTTCCTTGGCATCAAAATTGCACAATTATGTTGTTTTCATTTTATTAAAATGTATTTAAATTTTATTGTTGATTTTATTTGTTATTTTGTGAATGTGTGATATGTATGTCTATAGATCGTTGCAATGCTAGAAAAGACAAATATTTATAAAGGTTAAGGGAAATTTTACCACAGGGGCTTTCTGAGTGGTAAATATCAGTAGGTTAGGCCTGGGAAAAGTATAGGTTTTGGAGTTAGATTCTTTTTGTCCAAAGAGCAACTCTGACACACTACATGACCTTCAGCTTTTTGTTTAAAGTTGCTGTAAAGTAGACATAATAATTATACTGCTGTCACAATGTAAAGACAATTGAAATAAAAATAAGTAAACATTATGTAACCTCTAAAAGCATTTAAATGCTATGCATTATTGTCATTACATATGTCCTATTAAACACTGTTCTATTAAATGAAAGTGTCTCAATAACTACTTAGAAAAGACAGTAATGTAAAAAATAAATCATTCCAGTAATTAGGCCATTCCTGTAAATCAAACATCTAATGTTTCTGATTTGTGAATTTTTATTTTGTTTTGTTTTTCATGTGTTTAGTGAAGGGACTACAGGGCCTCACTATGTAGATTGGACTTGTAGTGCTCCTCCTGTTTTCAGCCTCCCAAGTGCTGGGATTAAAGGTACATGCCACCACGCCCAGTCTCAACCACTGTCTCAGCATGCCCCAGGGGCGGGGCCAGCACAGCACAATGGAGATCGAAGTCCCATCCCTGGGCTCTGCCTAAGTAGACACTTTAGTTTGCTGAGCTACTGAGCCAGCCCCCTGAAAATACTATAAAATTCCAAGCAAGTTTGGATATGCTATTCACATTTAAAAAGTTATAGATTCTCTGAGAACCATATAATCTACTCTATATATTAATAATATATACTAATAACTGGCTCAAAGTTATTAATATAAAATAAATGACCAATTTATTTTAAATTACCCATGGTAATATATTGATTTACTATTTCATCTTATAAAAATAAAAATATCTCAGTCCTAGAGATTCTGAGGAGACACACTTTTCAAAGAAGAACAGTAAAACTTATTGGAAGTTAAAAAGCACAGAAAATGACTAGATTTTAAGAAAGAGCATGAAATAAGTAGTTCAGTCAATATGAATGTATAAACAGAAAGTTGAAAGTAGCAGTCTCTCCTTGGTTATTAAAGCATAAAACTCTCAAAGAAAGGAAGAAATAATCTAATGGATAAAGAATTGATGTGATGAGAAAGATTTTTAATACAAAATATAATAATAAAAAACTAGAAATGATACAGAATTTCACTAAACAAAGTAATATGAATTTGTCAATATTTGTTGTATTGAATATTGTGGTCTTCAACTTAGTTGTTTAGGTTACCAGATCTATGCATGCAAAATTGGAAAAAAATTATAAGAAATTAAGAAGAGAGAAAGTGTAAATAAATAAGAAAGAAAAACAGTAAGCATTGACTGCTTCTTTCCATAGACTGGCAGAGCTCAACAGTACAACTATCTAAGCCATCCTGCTAATACATAGCTATATCTCTTCCCCTGCCTTCCATCCTTTCCCTTAACTCAGTAATCCCTTCCATTTGAACAGATTCATTCCCTTTTCACAGTATCTATTGTACCCTTCAGATTTTATTTACTCTTCAGGTTCTCACATTAAGGAGACAATACAATGTTTGCACATGTGGGTCTGATTTATTTCACTTAAGAGTATGGTCGATGAGAAAGATTTTACAAGAAATCCTTTAGGTTCTGTCAAGGAGGCAAAAAGGAACACAGGGAAACTACTGAATCTTGGGACAAGACTTCCAAGGAGACTGCAGCCAAAAGTCAAGTCAAACTACAGAGATAGCTTAGCCCCTGCCCACTAGTGCGTTCCTAATTCCCAGGAGAAAAGTTACAAGCTTATAACAAGTACCGTTTCTATTCATTGAATGAGGCCCACAGTAAAAAACAACATCAGCTGTCTTTCCCACTGCAGTGCAGAGGGAAAGTTCAGCATAGTGCCGTGGTCCTTCTGACAGGGGCTAGAATTGACCAATGGTCATTGATAGACAACATGGGTGATACACTGCAACCCCAAAATGCTGCTTAGTCGCTATTGACCTCATTTCTCTACAAAGCTGTGTCCAAACAACCTATAAGTTCCAGATATAGATAGATGTGGAACAGATAATTGGTGAAGTGGTAACAGGTACAATAGAAACTTCCAACACCACACCTATGAAAGGTTAAAGAAGGAAAGATTCGTTGCAAGTTGTAAAATGAACAAAAGAAAATATAAAATATAAAATATAAAATGCCCATTCTCCTCCAAATATCATTGAAGTTTCCAGAGATAGCCTTCAGACTAAAGTGCTTTTGTACATTCCAGGTGATTGCTTATAATAAGTATTGAGCCCCTTGGGAAAGAAGTGAAGAGTTATATTTGAAAATATATAACACAATGAAGTAGTCATCTAATTAGCCTGTATGGGTAAATAATCTTTTATGAGGTGCTGGGGAGATGGCTCAGTAGAATAAGCACTTCCTTGGCAAGCGCAAGGGCCTGAGTTCAATCTCCAGTTCCACCAAAATCATCATCATCATCATCATCATCATCATCATCATCATCATCATCATCATCATCATCTTTTATGAGAAGATACACATTGGATTGACTATCCAGTATTAATTCTACTACTCTATTAAATATCATCAAAAGAGATAAATTTAATTCCATTCCATTCCAAACAATAGAGTTTGTGACAATTGTGAAAATTTGTTCATCCACATAATAATCAAGATGCCAGGTATAGGTCAGAAACTCACAGTATCTCCCAGGAAACAGTCATCTTTTCAGGTACCAGCGTGTGATTCAAATAGAGGCAATGAGATATCAGAGAACAATTTCCAGGAGTTTCTCCATGGCTAGAGTCCTGGAAAGAAAAGTTTTTTCTCTCTTTTATGACAAAATGTTTGAGAAAGCCAGAAGCTTTATTTGTTACTGGGAATACCTTTGTGAGAACCAGAGATCCAGCTTTAGGATTAGGCCTCCACTATGAAAGGCAGATGGGGTGCTGGGAAGAACTCAAGTCCTTTAGCCTTCCATGAGCTGCTGGATCAAGCAGTCCTGAAGCTTGCCATGCTTCTGCTCCATGATGTTGCATTTTTCCTCAACGTTTTAGCCAGTCTTCTGCTATTTGTGACCAAAAGCAATCTAATTAATACATATGATTTTGATACTACATTAACAAAATGTTGTTTTGTAGCTCTGGGGATAAAGCCCCTTCTTGTAGGTACAACCAAGTTTCTCTTTAAAATGCATTCTAGGGCCAGGGAGATGGCTCAGTGGAATAAATGCTTCCCTGGCAAGCGCCAGGGTCTGAGTTCAATCCCCAGTTCCGCCAAAAATAAAAAAAAAAAAATTAAAAATGAATAAATAAATAAATAAATAAAATAAAATAAAAATAAAATGCATTCTATTGTGGTATTCTTCTAGGGTAAGGTTGTTCCCAAGGTTAAAACTAGAAATAGTTGGAAGACCTCAGAAAAGAGCAGAATTAATATCATTTCTTGACCCTGAAGCAAAAGAATCAAAAAAATACAGTCTTTTCTAGAAAAAACAAATGAGATGCAATCAGGAAGGTTGGAAATGAAAAGTTTGACTAAAATGTTCTTTTCGAGACGAACAGAGAGTTAAATTGGCTGGAAAAATATAATACTTTAGATGCAGGCTGTAACATTCATTTCTGTAACTGTAGTTTCTTTAACTGTAGTTTCTGTACATTCCTTGCTTTTTCGTAAGAACATCAGACCACTTTAAGAAATGGAGTGGATGGATCCCTATTGACAAAGGAAATTAAAGTAAGAGGACTCTATTTTTATCACAAAAAGGGAAAGTTAGAGCACTTCTGTTGACTCTTCTCTGAAGATTAGTCTTCAGGGGTTTAACCCGTGAGGTCCCACATTTTCTTTTGCTAAGGATCATGTTTCTCACACATGGTATTTTTGTGGCTATGTCAAATTTGCACAAAGGTGGCCTGGTGATGGGTACCAAGGCTCTGGGTGGTATTCTCTGCCTTCAGGATACCTGGGGTAACAGTGTTAATGTCTCACAAAATCCTTAACACCCAGCCTGCAGTAGGCACTCACCCACTTCCATGCAACACTTACAGCCTGAAAACAGATTCAGCACTCTTGGCCACTACTTTGTAGACTTCAAAACCTCAGGTATCCATTTTGGAGCACCTTGCAGATTCCTCTTTCAAGAGAAAATCAATATATGGAAAGTAAGCCATGTATCAGCACGATCAGCAGAGTTCAAAAGCAGACTAAAGTAAGCATTTTTTAAAATTTAGTATAAAAAAAAAGTCATGGCAATTTTTACTCAGGATCATTCAGCAAAAGAAAAGGCACTTTGAATGTGTCAACATTTGTAGACCTATCTGACTTTAATCACCCAATTTGGAGTAATTTTAATTTGTTTTATGTATGCACCAGGTTACATTACTAGAAAAGCTTTAGAACAAGTTTATTTCATTGGGAAAACAACCAAGTTCATGGGGGAGAAAAATACTGAGAAGCAAAATGCCATACACATTCTACACATTGTAATTAATGTTTTTTAATTTGGCTGGGTGTTTCTGCATGTCCCCGAGCAATTGCACACATTATTGGTTGCTTCTTGTGCAATTTTAACTCAGGGCAACAGAACTATTTTTGAATTCTAAGCAGATAAAAGCATTAGTTTATTGTCTTGTTTTTTCACCTTATTTGAATTCTAAATACATACTTGATTTTTAAAACAATATGCTAAGTATAAAATTTTTGCATCTTTGCCCTCATTGTTAGTGCATATTTTCATATTGTTAGTGCATATTTTATTTTTGAGTCAAGATAGACAAAGAGACACTTTCCTCTGAATAGCTCAACTATGTACCATACCTTAACATTATCAATACTACATTATGTGTTTGACTGAAAAAAAAAAACCAGGAACTCAAAACTATCAAAAGAAAAGTTCTCATTTATGAATTTCATACCATCTTTTTGTTTGAAGATGAAAAATGGATCTTGGAACAGGAATTTTTGATTATATTAGACTCTTGTTTCTAGTTACCGTTATTTTTATTACTTCTTAATATTTTGATTCAAATAACAGTAAAATGTAGGACACCATGAGATCCATTTTCAGCACAGTGAGCAGTTATAGGGCCTCACTGCGCAGCCTGAAATAACCTCACTATCCAATAAGAAGTCTATTTCCACCCACTATGCTGGAAATGATGCCAGTAGGACCACACCCAGAAGGCAGTAAAACTAAAATAGACAGGCTAGATCAGAGATGGCAGGCCTTTTAGTTCCTTTAATAATAATATAAAAAAACCTGCTGCAGCATGCATACCATAGGTTCACCACCACTAGCTATACCATCTGTGGATTGGCAGATAAAGAACAAAAGGGTTGATTCTATTTTTACAGCCTTATGAACCAAATTACTAAGTATTAATGAAGAAAATAGGAACCACCCAAGTGAAGCCACCTAAATACTATTGTGAATAAAATAGCTCCTGCTTTTTTTGAACTGTTCAAAATGATCAAATTAATCACATAAGCGTTCGATATTACTCTCAATTATAGTTGTATTAGGCACAAATAAATGTGATTCAGATGCTTGTTTGATTTTGAGTTTTTTCTTATTTACTAATATTGCTAACAGTCTGTAAATAATAGATGGGTTAGTTTACTTCCTTGAGACTTCTAGGTCCATTACAATAACTAACAAATCCAGCCAACAGAATCACTGGTAACAACTCATTCCCTAAGACAAGTAGAGGTGAGTTATGTATTCATATATCCATTCATTCTTCTCACAAACAGGTAGTAAGGAGCCTGCTTTGCTACAAGTGCTGCTGAGGGCAATTACAGGCAGACCTGAGTCTGATATATTTTCTGTTAGGAGAACACTGCCACAGGATAAGTCCATTTTACTTGTGGGACTCTGTACAAAGATAATGACACTGCCTTCAGAGGAAGACATACCTGGATTATAACCCAGGCTCAAATCCCAGATACTCACCACCTGTGCATTCTGGGCTAGTTGCTTAATTTCTCTGAGTCTTGTTTCTCTTATGTGTGGAAGTAGAATAGCAATAAGCACCTTAAGGAGATTTTTAGAATTGAAATCATCTACAGAACATGCCAAGGAAGGTGCTGAGATATTAGCATCTATTTTGTTTTGCTTTTTTGAGACAAGGTCTTGCCATGTAGTTCAGGCTGGCTTTGAATTCACTATGTAGCCCAGGTTGACCTCATATGCATAGCAATCCTCCTTTTCCAGCCTCTTGAGTGTTGTTATTACAGACATGTACCACCATGCCAGGCCGTCAGCAGTTTTCAATTCAGATGGTGGTGATTGCATATTCCCTTTCATGTCACTGATGCACACAATTTAAAAAAGAGAGATTTATTTTAGCTCATAGTTCCAGAGGGTTCAGTCCATGTCTGATGGCTTCAAGGCAGAAAAGTCAAGGTGGAAGGACATGGTGGAGGAAAGTTGCTGAACCTGTGCAACCAGGAGGCACAACAAGCAGGAAGACACAGAGAGAGGGGAGGAGGGATAAGGGGGAGGGCTGGAAGAGAGAGAGGGAGGGACAAAGGGGGAGGAAGGGGAGACGGAGATGGACAGAGACAGAGAGACAGGCATAGAGAGACAGAAAGAGTCTCCAAAGTCACATCTAGAGTGACGTACCCTTTCCCACTGGGCCCTAACTCTTAATAGCATATTTATCTATAAATGTATCAATGGATTGATCCATTATTGAGAATAGCACCCCCATAATCCAGTCAATTTCCAAAGGGCCCAAATGAGAACATGAATATATGAGATTTTGGTTGGATATTTTAGATCTTGGTAACAACAATGATGAAGACAGCAAGGTTTAAGGAAGGAAGGAAGCTAAGCAATAGATGTCTATGCAAGTAGCATTAACCACAATCTTCTAATATCTAGACTTACAGGATTTCAGAAATGTCCTTCCACTAACTATCAATGAAAATACAAGATAGGTTCTACAAAGAGCACTCACTTTATAAGGTTTGCATCTATGGGGCAACAAGCAGGTAGGCCTGCAGTGTTGACTTTGGTATCAGGCCCAGTGGGACTGGCACTGGCAGGAGCACGAAGGCCCTGCAAGTATGGTTGAAATGGGGGAAAGAGGAAAGATGAGATGGCAGCAAGTGAAAAATGAGTGATTTTCCAGTAATGAAGAACATGTGACAAAGATTATTCTAAAACCTTTGTAGGCATATCATATGAAATTTGCAATAATCATGCTAGATAATTATTCATCATGCTTCCAGTGTATAGAGGAAGACAGAGATATGACAGATACTAAGTAATTTTCTCAGTCACAGATAATAGATGGCAATGTCCAGATTCATGCTCAAGCAGTCTGAGTCCAGGAGCCTCTTTTAACCACTGCCCACCCCCCACAGGTTCATTGTATTCTGAGTCAGATTATTTGTTTGGATACCCCAATATAGCATCTAGACAATATATGCAAAGTTTTTTGTATAAATCCACTCTGTCAGTCAAAGAAAGGGCTCCTTTATATATAGGTGACTTCTTAAGGCTGTAACACAAAGGTGGAGGGTAAGAATAAGATTGAAGGATTCTCTGCCCTAATATTTTATGAGGATATCTAAAAAGTGACAATATTTGCTGATACACAGATGAAGCATTCTGAAAGATCAATGTAAGGATAGAGCAACTGTTTACTTGTATGCACAGTTGTTGCAGTGTTTTTAGGCAAGGCCAGACATTGCAATTTAACAAAAACAAGGCTCCCCAATCCTTTTACTTGATAATAGATGGGCATTAATACTACAAGCTACCAATCTACTTTCTGACAAGAAAGTGCAGAGGGGCCGGCAAGGTAGCTTGGTGAACTAAAGGGCCTGCTTAGACAACTGCAGGGACCATGGTTTGATCCCCAGCATGACATGCAGTGCCAGTCCCATCCCCAGGGTGGCTGAGCTGGCAGAGTCCTATAATCCCAGTGCTGGGGAGACTGAAAGCAGGAGGATCACCACAAGTCTGAGCTGCATGGTGAGACCCTGAAGCAACCAAACATAGAAAGAAAGAAAGAAAGAAAGAAAGAAAGAAAGAAAGAAAGAAAGAAAGAAAGAAAGAAAGAGAGAGAGACAGAGACAGAAAGAGAGACAGAGAGACAGAGAGACAGAGAAAGTGCAGGTTGTAGTTATGTTAGAAGTTGGAAACCCAAACTTCTGTAGAGATTGTCATGGTGCAGAAATCTGGGGACATGGATACGAAGCACAGGGAGGAAGGGACAGGGAGCATGTGAAATTTGTTGCTAACTCTGGCAGCTAGAGAACATTTTATGATGTGGGAATTGAATCTTTTCTCCCTGTTATTTTAATTCTCAGGAGCTTGCTTCGGGCTAAAGTAAATGAATTCCTCACCCTGGAGAATCAAATGTCCTTTATAATTTTAGGCTCCAACTTAGAATAACTTACAAGTCTTATTACTAATGTTCCTTTTTGCCTTTTACTAACTTGCTGATCCAATGCAGATGTTTGTTCCCTTACTGAGGAGGACTGGGGAAATAAAGACAGGGACCAAAGAGTAAGAGATCTTTTCCCTCCCTCTTGCTAGAGCAATGTGTACTTTTTTAAATTTTCACTCAGTGTTCTGACTGAAGAGGAGGGTATAGAATCCAGCAAATGAATGAGGACACTTGCACCTGCAGGATAACTTACAAAGCTATTAAAACATCAAAGCCAAAATTGTCCCCAGTAATGATCTTCAGAGGACAGCTTAAGAAACAACATACCATAGAATATTTTCCTTCACATTCACAAAGCCTAGGCCTCCCATCTCCACAGTGCTCTATATAGTTGTGTATGGAACAGCATGGAATGGCTTCAGATAAGAAGAGTAAAAATATGGGCTTGTGGCATATGCACACAAAGAGGAAATCTAAGACCCTATTCCTAATTCTTGAGTATTACTCTAGCCTTGTCCAATATGGACAGAATAAAAGTTGAAGCTGTCAGGCAATTTGAAATAAAGGCAGAGCACTTTTATACAGCAAGTCTTTATGAAAAGATTTTATTGTCATAAAAATGCTCCCAACCACTGGAATCCTAAAAGTACATACACATATAGAAGCCTAGAAGGAGCTGAGAACCTATAGTTAAGATCTACACAAGTAGTTTTTTCAGGTTTCTTATTAACTATAGAAATCTTTCTTTTTCTCCTAAAAACTTCATTTTAGTATTAGTTTTAGACTTACAGCAAAACTGAAAGCAAGGTAGAGATTTCCTATAATTTTCATATCCCACATTTGCATAGCCTCAACTTCTGCTACATCTCTACGACTGGAACTTTTGTTACAATGATGAACCTACATTCACACAGGATTATTACCTAAAGTCGCAAATTTACATAAGAGTCATCTCAGTGTTGTGCATTCTACAGGTTTAGGTAAACATATAATGATTTGTATACATCATTATAATGTCATAGAGTGGTTTCACTGCCTAAAAGTTCTTTCAGTTCTGCCCAGTCTCCTTTTTTTTATTAGTACAGAACACACCATGAATCCCTCTCAAGTAGGCAGAGTGAAATAAATCAGTAAGAATGAATCTTGATTTTAATCAACTTACTGACATACATGAAGGTTAATGCAAAAGAGGAGATGCAGGGTGGGGGGTCTTAATGACTGTATGGGTGTTTTCTTGATGAAATACAGTCTCCCAATAAGTCTGGTCAAGATTTTACTTGAAACCTGCTAATGCAATCACAGGAAGCAGTAGGGCAAATGTTCTTTTTTTGCTAATATCCTCTCCACAGTAAGAGCAGAAAAATGCAAACCTCTACAAAGGTCCAGTGATGCTTTCTGAAGCTGCCAGACTCAAGTTGATTTCTTATTTGAATGCCTGACTATAGATTACATGTGCGATGACAATTCACCTTAATTGCCAGCTTGATTGGCTTGGAAGTGCCCCAGAGGATTAGTAAAGAACACTTGAGAGTGTATCTGGGTGGGTCAGGAAAGTCTGACTTCGGAGCCTCTCTGGCACTGGTCCTCTGTTCTGTTCTCTGTCAACCCTGAGCCAAGCATCTTTGCTCCTCCATGCTCTCTGCCCTTCCCCCATTATGTTTCTGCCTTGAAAAAACCTACCAGGGACTGAACTCTCTGAGAAGCTATGAGCCAAATAAACCTTGTCCTACCTTTAATTTGTGGATGAATTTTGTCTAGTAATAGGAAATCTGACTAACTAGATATGCAAAGAGGCCGAGAAAACCTTGTCCCCAGATAGACACACCAGCCAGATCATATGTAATAATTTTTCTGTCAGGAATTTGGTCACCATATGTTCAGATTTTAATGTTTTACTGCTTCTATTTCCTGCCCCTTTGCTTTCGTTAGCAATATACAATTTATTTTCATTGACAAATTGCCAAGTCATAATTTATAAAAAAGGCTAAATGTACAGTAACTATAGTGAAGAAACCAAAACAAAGAAATCAAAGACAAATGGTATATGAAAATAGTTTCCATCCCAGAGGCATGGTCTGCTTCCAATCTTATGACATAATCCTCTAATTCACTCATGGGACTGGGAATCATTTAGAGGTAACTGAACTGTAGGGCTCTGTGTTCGTATCTGTTTGATGAGGAGACTAGAGAGAGGGCTTATTCAATTTTTCAACAAGTCAGGCCCTAAAACCACAGCCAAGGAGTGGAAAGGTTATTGAGCATGTTTAGAAAATACATTTTTTAACTCTGATTTTATCAAAACAAAGAGCAACCATCTTGAAGTAGAAAACCCAAAGAGCTTTCAAATCTGCCCAATACCTAAATGATATCATAGAAGCAGTCCCCAAGCCTCTCCCACTTCCTTTGTCTTACCCAAGTCAGGAAAATATCTCTCCTTTTGTGGACAGCTTCTACTTTTTTGCCCTCTCATTTAGTGACCAAAAAGAAAACAGAAAGCAGAGAATCCCCTGAAGTTCTTTCTCCTCATCCACCTCCCAGACACTTAATTGCTCTCCTCAGCCTGCTCTCTGTTAAGTCTGACCCTGAAAAGTCCATGAAGTGTCCCAGTCCCTGCTAATGCCAGAGAATGACCTTAATTGAGGAACACAGATTTTCTCCTCGGGATAAATTACCTCCTATTCTGACTCAATAAAACTTCATTTGTTAGTCGAAATCTCACTTCCTTACTTTGAGGAAGGGCTTGATCTCACAATAAAAGGAAATGACACACTTCCCACATCCTAGGGAATTGTCCCTCCTCCAGCTTATCAGGGAGATTAACCTCCCTATGAATGTGTACATGAAAGAACATGGCCAGAGTAAAGATTTAGAACAAAAATCACAGCCATAATCTTTGGTGTGTGTGTTCAGGTGGTGGAAAAGGATGGCAGGTGCTGTTCTTAGACTTTTGGAAGATGTCATTCATCAGCTCAAGAGTCAGGGGCTGAGAAACTACCCTACTCTGCTTCCAGATTACTTCCTGTCCTGACTACCTGTCCAGACTCACAAGGCACACTGAGCGGTGGATTAGCTTCCCAAGTGGCTTAGTGCTTGGGTTCATGTACCAAATAGGAGGCACCCATTTCAGAAGGAATGTCCCTGCTCTCAGCCTTAGTTTCTGCTTCTACTTCCACAATGGACTGATGACGTTTTGATTGGTGCCAATTCATCTCTGAGAGTTTGTTGCTCTCTAAAAGCATTGATAATGCTGCGGTCTTGGAACTGTAAGAATAGGGATTGAAGATACTTTCCCATAACAATTTATTTATCAAGGTTAGATTGCCATAAGGTAGATACCTATCAAAAAAGAACTACGGAGTTTGGTCTCATAGAACACTTTCTTTGAAGCTCAATAAACTATACTCAATCAACTTCTAAACTTTTGTTTTCTTGTTTATTCTTTTCCTCCTTTGACCCTCTATGCTATTAAGAATTCCCAGAATTCCCAAAACATTCATGTGTACACATTTTTTAAACTGTTTCTTCTGCATAGAATTGCTTACAGTTGACTATATCCACGAGGTAAAGGGAGAAGAAATTTTTAAGGCATTTTTTAAAATCTTTGCACTTAGTTATTTGGTATAGTCTCTCTATGCAACTTGGACTCTAGTGATCCTCCTGTCTCAACCTCCCCAGCACTGGAATTACAGGATGCACCACCATGCCAGGTACCTGAGATCAAACCTGGGTCCTTGTGCTTTCCAGGCAGGCTTAGACCACCTAACCATCTCTCCAGCCTCAAGGAGAAGGAATTTTTGAGGATATTTCTAACAAAGCCCTGTCTGAGAGGAGGAAAGAAGATGATACTATCAAATAAACTGGGATGCAGACACCAACCTTGGAAACATTTCTGAGGAAAGGCATAAGGAGACAATGAATTTGGAGGCTTGTTGTCTTTAAAGCACCTGGGAAACATTTCAGAAGACAATGATGTGACAAAGAATCCAGGGAGAGGTTGGAGATCACAATAGATACATGAGAACCATTAAATAAGGCAGTAATACAGAAAGATGTTTATCAAAGAATGATGGTATAAAAAGAAAATAAATAAGGAGAATGGAAACAAAGCCTTGCTAAATGTCCCAAAATAGGGCACAGTAAAGTGTAAGCACTATAATAAAATCCACAGGGGGAAAAAAAGAAACAAAGCAACCAGATGAGCAAGAGAATCAGGAGATTTCACAGTTACCAAAAAAAAAAGGGAGGTCTGAAAGAGGAGGAATATCAACACACTAAGCAACGGAACACCATTAGACGTGACAATTAATAGATCAAGGAAACCTTGAGTGGGAGCCAGCCTGATTAACTGCGGAGAGGGACAGCCTGGAATTGCAGCCGGCACATCCTTGTCGGCTATGCCACCCTGGGAAGATTAGTAATGCTCTCTGCCTCGGCGCAGAGCTGCCACATGAAGAAAATGATAGTGTCCACTTTGAAGAGTTGGCATGAGGATTGCAGGAACCTATGAGCAATACATACATGACACAATGCATAAAGCCCTGCAAAAATCATTTCAGTAAGTTGAAAGGAAGAAATGGGGTGCTATTATTAGTAGAAAACTACTAGGTATATCAATTTCACAGATAGTTAAAACATAAATACTAGTAATAGAGAGACCATGGTTCTTATCAAATATAGGAAAATTTTACCGAAGTCCTTTCTACCCTATTTAAACAATGGAGTAAGCCTCTACCTTTCTGATATGCTTAAGGTGTATTTTTTTCTCTTTCGTCTCTGTGATTACAGAATTTGGTAAACTAAGTATCGACCAAATTTAATCTTTAGCGTCATTGTCTAATATGACTCTAAGATGTAATGTGTTAAATTTAAATTTTCTCTTTCCAACAGAACGTTATAAAATAACTACACAATATATGTCATTAAGTAAGAACAAATTAGGGCCGGCCAAATAGCTCAGCGAATTAAAGGGCCTGCAAGCAGGTACAGTGGCCTACCTGGGTTCATCCCAGGGCCTGCCGTGCTGGTCCCACCCCCAGGGTGCACTGAGACTGCAATTGAGACTGGACACAGTGGTGGTGCTCGCCTATAATCCCAGCTCTTGGGAAGCTACAAACAGGTGGATCATTACAAGTCCGATCTATTAGTGAGACCCTGAACACTGTGTAGATCCTTCCCTAAAATAAAAAAATTTAAAAATAAAGGTAAGTTTTTAACGTAAAAAATGACCTTTGTTTTAGTTTCCCAGCATTTGGTATCACTCTGCTGACATTGCATTCTACTGTACTCCTGTTTCATATCCCTAGAAAGCTTCTATTTACATCAGAAGTAGGGTCAAGACCCTAACCGTGGCCATGAAAGTTCTCATTGTCTTATTATTACAGCTGGTAGTGTTTCACTGGCCACCTGCTACCAATTATTTTATTTACCATCATAGGATAGTTTGGCCTGCTCTATAAAGCCTTTCAAGAAAGACTTTGTTTCTTGTTTTTCTGTTTGAAAACAAGGGAAACTAAGATAACAGCAAGGAATTTTTATTATTTTTCTCAAGCAATAAGTTAAATTTATTAAATTAATAAGCCAATTAGTGAGTTAATTTGTAAATTAATAAGTTAAATTCATAAAGTAAAGCTCCCAGTATTTTCACAAGCAAGCTACCAATCCACCATCTCATTCCTGCACATGCCCACAGGTGTACTAACTGCTGTAATGTTGTAGTTGGCCAATTTTTCAACATCATGCTCCACTAGCCATGCCATCAAAGAAATCTTAGTGCCTCCCTAGGCTCCCTTCTTAGAGAACATTATGAGGTTTCTAAAAATGTTTGTCCGATTTTGAGGATTTAAATAAATTAAGTATCAAATGCATACGCTGTTTGAGACTCTCCGATGTAAGAAAAATAAAACTTATGTAAGACTCAAGTTCCTGTTTTCAAGGGCATGAGTTTCACTTAGGAAACAAAACTCATAAACACGGAATAATTAGGTATCAGCAAAGTACTAAGCAGTAGGAAACTGTCCATAAATGCAATCAGAGTGGAAAAAAAATAAGGAGGTCAAGCGTGAGGAGCAGAAGCAAGCATTCACCTCACTGGGAGGGAGTTAAGGAAGAGAAGCCTTCCTGAGGTAGGAAACCAGCACGAGCGAAAATTCCCAGCAATCCTTCTGTGAAGGGAGAACAGAAACAAGGCCAGCAGGACCCTTGGGAATGAGTTCCAGAGTCTGAGATCCTTCAGCTCACTCACTTTCAGTCCACAGATTTCACTTACCATCGAGAAGACTAGAATTTAACTTGCAACCTGACATTTTATAACTTGGCTAAATTTAACAATTAAATGAGAAATTTCTCATATAGGCAACCTAATACTGGACTAAAAGAAAAGGAAACTTTAAAATGTTTGTCCTGCTTAGAAAGAAATTCATGTTCTTTTATGGATCATGATGTGCATTTACAGACTATCCTCCAGTGCTGCAGGTTTGTTTCATTGCGTTTACGCAGCAAATAATGCTGAGCCCAGCAAGACCCCCCGGAAACGCTGCCTCACTGGGCAGAACTGTGCACATGGGCCACAGAAGGCAGCCCTACCTGCCGAGAGGCCGCTGGGCTAACACAGCATGTTTATTTCTACTGATAAGTTGGCTTTAAAATGACACAGATGATAAGAGAAGGGCTCTGTTGGGTCTCAGGATCTCCCCTCATGTCCTCCCCGCAAGCTTAGAGAACTGTGAAGAAAGAGGAGAGACAGACATTGGGAATAAGCTGCCGAGGATGGTACCGTTTCACAGTTATTCCTCCCCAAGTGGATCATAAGCTTTTTTAACAAGTAATTTTTAAAAACTGTTTCTGTTTTATTTTTGAGTAGCCAATGTATTCATATGATACAAAGCTCAAAATTTATGAAAAGCATATTAAGAAATATCTCACTCCCCCCCCCCCGCCATGTAACTTAGTCTCATCCCAAACAACTACTTTATTCCTTATGGATCCTCCAGAAATTTTCAAATCAAATGCAAACAGGAATAGACTGCCTTGTTTTTGGTGTGGTTTTGTTTTGTTTTTTAACGTGCTTTGTCATGTAAACCTTAGACCATTTAGGTTAGCAAGTTACTTAAATGATATTTTATTTTTTATTTTTTATTGTCCTTTTAATTTTTTAGTGTATTTTGAAGAGAGTTTAATAATTATTGATAAGACATTAGAAACAGTACACACTTAGAAGAACAAGCTGAGAGGTACACAACCATGGTTTTTGTATTGCACCTTGCTGTCTTTGATGTAGTTGCTCAAGATTGCAGATATTAGCATAGAGTTAGTCAAAGTGAAGATTTCACACATTACCTGTTACTTTCAAAAAACTGATGGAAATTAGTTCTACAATCATCTCAGCCATCCTGTATATATACTTGCATGGTTATTCCCCTTCCTTTCTTTCCTATCTTTTCTCCTTTCCCTCATCTTTTAATGACATAGCTGATTACGCCAATTTCAGGAAATTTTAAAAATAGCATGTGTTTAGGTTACATTGAACATCAGCACAAAAAACCTCCTGCCCAGCATCACTACCAAACTTACCATTTGATAAAATTTTACTGCTGCCATTGTTGTTGTTTGGTATTGGAGGGTCAGTTATCACTTCTTGTGATTACTGATATACCTCTAACAATCTCTCCAAGACACTGCAAGCCTGTGACTCCCAACTCTGCACTATACATGCCAAGCACCTGGAAAAACAACCCACAAATGATATTGTACTCTCCACTGAACAGCAAAGATGTCCATGTGTCAGTTTTTGATTACTGCTTATTAAAACTTTCCTTCAAGCCTTTCATTTTATGGCCAATAAACAAGTAGAAATCTCTCAAATACTGAAAATCAAATTTGAACGTATGTTGTCAAATTCTGTAAAATGTATTGAACAACAACTTGATATGCTTCTGATAGAAAACTGTGATACGATAGGGCTCATTTTTAGTTTAGCGGAATGAGGGACCTTCAATTGAAATTCTGCTTTTTATGCACAACAGACATTTATGATTGACCAGGAAATAATTCATTTCATGCACAAGTAATTCAAATTCTTTTAAATAAGTATGCATACCAACCTGATTGCTTTTTTATCTTAAAAGATGTAATCAGGAAATAACTTTCTAATCAATGAACACAGCAATCCGAAGCATGATAAATTAACTTTTTGACTAAACTTAATAATAATTAACTTTTTGACTAAAATAGGTCCATTATTAGTTTATAGCAAGGAACAGTATGTTTTGAATCAATAACATTAGAAAGCATTTTACATATGTATCGTTGTATAATATATTCATCAACAAATATAGGGCTAAAATGTCTTATGTATCTATCTCAATTTAGAAATATAAAAATCTATTAACTAACCCATAGTACTCATTAACTAGCCTTTCCAGTACAATTTGCTTCTGTCCTCAGTTTTTAAAATTATGAAATTGATATGTAATATTTTAGGTGACCCTGCTATTTAGGGAAATATATTTTGGGTAGTGCTGTTCCTGTGTAAAATTCACTATCTACATGAAATTTTACTACAGCTTGGTTCCTGTTTTACTTAGAGGGAAGCTAAAATTAGAGCAATAGCTAAGTCAGTAATGGTAACAATGACTGACATCAATCCTCACTCTGTGCAGGAAGGTAGCCATAATCATTATAGTCCCGAAAGGTTAAGACACCTCCTGGTGAGCTTTCTCATCAGTGCTATTATCCTATATCATCTTTATGGAAAGAGGATCGTCAGGTGCAATAGAGTCCTTAACCCTTGACAAACTGACACTCTAGTAAGAATACAAAATAATTATGGTACCATGGAATGAGATTGACTGAAGATAAGAAGTTTGATTTAATATAACTGTGGCTTTGGCTTTTTCTGAATATGAATTTGGTCTAATATTTCATCTTTCCAGGGAAGTATCATTTTCTGAAAATAGCAAGATTAGATTAGATGCTCCCTGAGATCTCAGATAGCTCTAAAATGTCAGTGAGCTTGGGTGAAAACATGAGTATCTAGATAAGATAGCTGAGGCTAGCTGCTGAGGGTCTACAGAAACTAAAGGATAAGGAGGTTCAGAGGAAAGGCCAGCTACCGCAGCCTGACGGGGAAGACTCCTAGGAGGAGGGCAGAGCAGGTGGGGCTTGGGTGGCTGCAGCAGGTGAGGCTGATGGCTGATGCAGAGCTTAAACCTGCCTACCTGGGTGTGGTAGGAGCAGATGCCCGGAGCTAATGTCAGGTGCAACTGAGTAGCAACAGTGATTTGATGTTCAGCCAGTGGCCCTTAAATCTAAATTGGGCATGGTCAGACTATTTCCAAGTGCTGGGACCAGGCTCAGCATGCTGAAGGAACTTATGCCCTCTGTCAAAGGAAAAGAACTACAGAAGCTGAAAGCAAACCGTCCCTAACAAGTCATTTCTATCATATCACATTTACTATGTGAGATGCACAAACATAATTTTAAACTGTGTATGAGAAAAGCCAAATTCTACTTCACAATAGAATATGTAACTTTTACTGTTTGTGTGACCATAACTCTAGTTTTTTTTTCTAGGTAATATGATAGGTAACTTTATAATTTATTACAAATAAATGAATCTGGCCTGGCATGGAAGCACACCCCTCTAATCCCAGCACTAAAGAGGCTGAGGCAGGAAAATTACTCTGAGTTCAAGGCTATCTTGGACTAGATAGTGAGTTTAAGGACAGTCTGAAATACATCATGAGACCCTGTCTCAACACATCAATCAAACACATAAATCTGATGCTAGAAAAATAAAAGGGAATTGAGAAAAAGGAAATTTTTTAATGTGTGATGTGCATTTACTGTGCATTCCCTACTGTGCATGTAATCATTATGTACTACAAACACTTACCAATAAAAGTAATAAAATAAAATACGATAAAATAAAAAATACCAAATTCTAGGAAAAAAAAAAAAGATTGGAAAATTAAACGAAGCATCCAAGGAAATAGGCATATGTGTACTTGTGTTTCAGAGTCATATAATCTAAATGGCTAAGAATGTAATTATCAGATTAAATTCATGGATTCTACACTGATACAAGAATTCTGGTCACTGACCACATTAGGTTCAAGCTAAGAGTCTTGCCCAAGGCAGATTCTTAAAGATATTCAAGCTGTTCTAGTCCTGCGGGTGATAAGAAAGTCCAGCCACATATAGTGTTTTAGCTCACTTTTACTTATCCTATCCATACCATCCATGCATCCAATGTATCCCAAGTGTCTCCTTGAGGACCTCTTCGCTCCCTAACTGCAGGCATGGGCACTCCTGTGTGCATCACATTCTTGTGATAAGGTTTCTTCTTTGCCCTACTCAGAACTCAGGCTGACTGCTGAATTTTGCCTTAAATTCCAGCTTGGATTTTGGGTCCCACACTTACCCAATCTATAGCACTATGAGTAGCAAAATAAAAGTCTAGAAGTTTCCAATTAAAAATGTCTCTTCAACCTGCAGCCATTGCTACTAGTGACAGCTCCTGTCGATATGTTTATTTTGGTACTATTATGCAGCAGCCGTGAGCTAGGCTCAAGGGTGGCTTCAGGTGCCCACTAATAGCTCAGCTCATTCTTGAATTGTCCCTTAGCTCCTGGCAGCTGCCAGAATCTCTTTCCATGGCTAGTCAAAATCTGTTCCTAAACTCTGTGTCAGCAACTCCTGGAAGGTAGAGGATTCTGATGTCAGTTAAGAATAGATCTGAATCCTTAGCATCAACTCTAGAAAGGAACTTACACCACTCTATACCTACCTGTATTCATTTCCTATTGTTGAGTTAAAAATTGTCACATAGAGCAGGCCAAATAGCTCAGTGGATTAAAGCATCTGTTTAGACTCAGGGGCCAGGAGTTCAATTCTCAGGCCTACTATGCCGGCCCTGCCCCCAGGGCATGCTGAGACAGCCACTGAGACTGGGTGTGGTGGCACACACCTGTAATCCAAAACTTGGGAGGCTGTATGCAGGAGGATCACTACAAATCTGATCTACACAGTGAAACCCT
>NW_004524589.1:21147997-21149309 GCF_000260255.1 Octodon degus | reverse complement strand
TATTTCGTGCCTATATTTTGTAATATGAGAAACTACTTTGGCAATAACAATACACAATGTACTAACCATTGTTACTCTCCTAAAATCTTGTTTTGAGATTTTGTACCACTGTTTTTATTTTTTTTTTCTTTTTTTAAAATAAAAATAACTGATGTCAATTAAAAAAAAGTTAGGAGAGCCAAGGAAGGGTCCTAAAAGGAGCATAAAGTGGTCACATCTTGATTTCAGACATATGCTCTGGTTTCTCTTCAGACTGTATAAATCTTTCACCTTCATAGCAGATGGCTGGACTCCAGAACAGTGAGAAAATAAATTTATGTGGTTTGAAGCCATTTTGCCATAGCAGCCTTAGCAAAATGACACACCATAGAATATAATCCATCAAAGAAGTGATATCCCATCAGATACTCCAGGCCCAGGGATTAGGAGGCTTAAGCTTGAAAGAGTTTCCAGAAAGTTCTTCCTATCACACTTTGTAGCCCTCTTAAGGATTTTGTTCAAGGATCCTTCCTTCTGATAGCCTCAGAAGACAATCTTTTTGTTTTCTTTCTTTGGTGTTTGTTTTGCTATGAGGTCCAGGCTGTCCTTAAACTCGCCATGTAACCTAGCCTGGCCTTGAACTCTCAATGGTCCTTCTAACCTAGCCTGGCCTTGAACTCTCAATGGTCTTTCTGCCTGAGCTTTCTGAGGGCTGGAATCACAGACACGCACCACTACAGGCACAGCAGAAGACAATCTTTTTTCTTCAGAGTCAAGACACATACTTCTTGGCTCAGGACATTTTCATGATTTTCTTAAAGAGATTCCCTTTTGGTTGATTTTAATTGATGTTGTCTCTTTACCAGAAATTCAGGTACAGACATAGAACATGCTTCCAGAAGCTTCTTGAAGGTTGCCATCACAGTAGTTTAGAAAAGTATCTGTGTAAATCAAGTATCATTGCTCATGAAAGCCTAATGATTGCTCTGAGTTACAACATTTGTACAGCTGGCACACTAGGGAGCTTCTTCTTAATCTACCAAGTGCACTGCTGCTGCATCTGCTGAAAATGCTCCATTCAAAGCTATCGGTTATTCTTGATCGTGCTTGGTAAGGGCAAAAATGTTCATTTCTGAGTATTGTGCTTCAGTTTCCCATCATTTTTAAACTCTCTACTATCAAGAAAAAAAAAAAAAAAAAGGATGTGGGGTTTCCATGAAGTCAAAAAGCAAATTTCTTTTTTTCTGAGAAAACTAGGACTTCTGAGATCCCTCTTAATCTATTGACAGATTAGCCTATCAGCTCCTGTAGAAACGTAATTTGTGGGTTCTTT
>NW_004524589.1:21146320-21147897 GCF_000260255.1 Octodon degus | reverse complement strand
TCTGTCTAGTGAATCAAGACAGCAGTGAACAAAGCAAAGCACAGAGCTTTTAAAGGGTTTTGTGGGAGGGTTTCCAGCCTGGAAGAGCTATGGGAGAGCTAATCTTGGCAGGGCTACCTGGTCAGTGGAGGACTTTCAGTGCTAACAAAGGAAGTGAGCCTTGGAGTGAAGGTGAGGGTCCTAACTAGGTTGAGGTTCCTAACATCAGGATTAACTCTTGTCTTAAGGCTTGGAGGGAGAATTCACTTTCAAAATCACTCAAGTTGTTGCCAGTCCTTTTTCTTGAAGCTATAAGTGTGAAGTCTGCCTCCTTGCTGGCTTCCAACCAGAGTTCACCCATGGGCCTAAGGGCTGCCCACATTCTTTAACTCATGGTTTTCTCCATCTTCAAATCAGTAAGGAGGTTGGTGAGATAGTTCAGTGGTCTAAAGTACCTGTGTAGGCAAGCTTAGGCAGATACAAAGGACCACAGTTTGATTCCTGACACCACATGCCTCGCCAGTTCCACCATCAGGGCAGGCTGAGCCAGCCAGACAAAAAAACAAACAATATGTTTAAATCAGTAAGGGCACATCAAACCCCACTCATGTTTTGTATTTCTCTGACTCTCTTTTGCCACCAGGCAAAGAAAGTTACTGTGCTATTCAGGCTCATGTGATTATATGAAGCCCAGCCAGACAATTTTGCCTTTTAAAGGTCAACTGTATTCAAATGGCATACATTGATGGTACCCCCTCAAAAGAAAATGAAAGGTAAGTGTAGGTCTTAATCCCTGGTACTTCACAGTCGGTGACCTTATTTGGAAATTGGGTCTTTAAAGATGAATTTAGATATGCAGTACCATGGATGTGCAGGTAGAAAAGGCAAATGCGGACAGAGACAGACATGCAGGGAGAGAGATGCTGCGAAGACACCCAAAAAGAACACCAAGAGAAGGTGAGGCAGAGACCAGGTTGATGAAGCAGAAAGTCAAGGAATGTCAAGGATTGTCCACTACCATCAAAAGTTAGGAGAGGAGTGAGACGACCGAGGGCCGCGGGATCCTGAACAGACCCAGAGCACAGGCCCGGAGAGTGAGTGAGACGACCGAGGGCTGTGGGATCCTGAATAGACCCAGAGTGTAGGCCCGGGTGAGTGATTGAGACGACCCAGGCCGTGGGATCCTGAACAGACCTAGAGCACAGGCCGGCAAATGAGTGAGATGACCCAGGACACAGGATCCTGAACAGACCCAGAGCACAGGCCCAGCGAGTGAGTGAGATGACCCAGGGCCGCTGGATCCTGAACAGACCCAAAGCGCAAGCCCAGTGAGTGAGAGAGACGACCCAGGACCACGGGACCTGAACAGACCCAGAGCGCAGGCATGGCGAGTGAATGAGATGACCCGGGGCCCGGGAATCCTCATTTGACCCAGGCTACATGTAGGCCCAGCACGGAACCCTTCAGCAGAACTCCCTGCAAAGAGGCTAGAGGCAAGACCCACCCAGCTGATTCAGGAGCAGAACACCTTGCCAGAGAGACACAAAGGGTTCAACTCTAACACCTGCAGCACAAAGAAGTGGAGCACAGCAGCCAGA
>NW_004524589.1:21143175-21146220 GCF_000260255.1 Octodon degus | reverse complement strand
TGTGTGTGTGTGTGTGTGTGTAACCGGGGATTGAACTCAGGCCCTTGTGCTTGCCAGGGAAGCACTTATTCCACCAGGGACGCACTTATTCCAGCCATCTCCCCAGCACCTTGTGGTTCTTTCTATAAGTTTCCTAGTACTTGACAATATTGTCCTCTGCTCAGTTAAGCATTTCCCCTGTATTGGACGATGTATCATATTCTGTGAACACCACAATGTCCACTGATAATCATAAATTGCTATGAGCTTGGGGCCAGGAAGGCAAGTGCCCAAACCAAGTGCCTTCCTCAGTATGGTAGAAAGGAGGAAAGCCAATGGCCTCTTCAGTTCATCAGGCAAGAGAAGTTGCCAAACATTTTTACCCCATGCTAGTGCCTGACTATTACATCTGCCCTAGCCTTCCCAAGGGACTCAGAATACAGAACAAAGAACATAGAATAGAACACAGAACACAGAGCACAGAGCACAGAATGCAGAGCCCAGAACACAGAACACAGAGCCCAGAACACAGAACACAGAGCACAGAACACAGAACACAGAGCCCAGAATACAGACATAGAGCACAGAACAGAGAACACAGAGCCCAGAACACAGAGCGCAGAACACAGAATACAGAGCCCAAAACACAAAACACGGAGCACAGAACACAGAGCCCAGGACACTGAACACAGAGACTAGAGCCCAGAACACAGAAAACAGAGCACAGAACACAGAATATAGAGCCCAGAACACAAAACACAGAGCACAGAGCACAGAATACAGAATACAGAATACGAAGCCCAGAACACAGAACACAGAGCCCAGAGTCCAGAGCTAAGAACACAGAACATAGAACACAGAGTCCAGAGCCCAGAACACAGAATACAGAGCACAGCGCACAACGCACAGAGCACAGAGCACAGAATACAGAATACAGAATACGAAGCCCAGAACACAGAACACAGAGCCCAGAGTCCAGAGCTAAGAACACAGAACATAGAACACAGAGTCCAGAGCCCAGAACACAGAATACAGAGCACAGCGCACAACGCACAGAGCACAGAGCACAGAGAAGGCAAGGACAAGATCTGGGAGAGCCATCTAGGTAATTAGCAGCAGTTCTGATGTAGAAATCATGGGTGAGTTGAAGCCAGAAGTTAAGAAAAACAGATACTGAGAGAAGGCAATAGAAAAGGCAAAGACAAAGAGAAGCTGAAATACAGAGTAGTGAAGGCAGAAGGCAGAAAAGTGAATTCAGCTGCAGAGGGGACAACTAGAGAGGCAAATGAGCCTCCAGAATTATCTACACAGCGAGATTATGAAAATCAGGTCCAGGAAAGTAGTAAATAGATAGTTATGCAATCATAAACAGAAATCAAGGACATTCCATTACATGTATACATGCTACTATAACATGAATGTGTTTTAAAAATATTATCCCAAGTCAAAGAAGCCAGAAGCAAAAGATCAATTGTATAAATCTATTTTTATGAAATATACAGAACAAGCAAACCCATAAACACAGAAGGTAGATTAATGATTGCCAGGGACCGGATGTGAAGGATGATATGTGGTTTTGGGGAAAAATCATGAAAATGTTCTAGAGTGATTTGAGATAATGATTGCAAATTTGGGGGAATATACTAAAAATGAAGTTTTTAGTTAAATGGATGAATTACATGATATAAGAGTTATATCTCAATAAAACTAATTGAAAAAATAAATTGTTGATGTAAGAAAATGTACACAGAGGTACAGAAATTCTAAAAATTGTAAGGAAATGCTAAAACTAAAAAATACTGTAACAGAAATGAAGGATAACTTAGATGAGTTCATTAGTCACTGGAGTTGGCCAGGGAGTCAACAAACTTCATGATAGGACAATAAAATTTTCTAGGTGCCGCGGTTCTTGCAGGCAGGCTGCAAGCACACAGGTGCCACTGCCCATGTGGTTGCATCTGCTTTTGTCTTTTTAATGGACTGTGGCTGCAGCTGAGGCATGATGCCACTGGCAGCGAAGTCAAAGGACTGATCGAGTGACATCCCTAGGGATTTTTTAAAATCAAGATTCATAGAAAGTATGGCTTGCAATAGAGATTAAGTTTTATTTTCAGTAATAATAGACAATGCATTTTTTTTAAAAGTAACAATGGAATATGCAGGAGCTATGTGGCAACATTGAAAGGTATAAGATCCTCATTAATTAGACTCCTAGAAGAAAGACAGGAATGAGTAGATGAAATATTTGGAAAAATAGATAACATTAGTATCAATATTGTTGCGCAGTCTCCTAGTACACAGGTACATGCATTTCTGGACATATTGGAATTACATTCCTTCTACAGCTTCACCAACACGTGTTATTCTCAGACTTCTTGATTGTACCCTGAGTGGCTATGTGATGCTATTCATTTTGGACATCTTTTGTGAAATCTCTTACCATCTATTTCACTGTCCATATTTAGCTAATTGATTTATAGCTCTTTACATATTGTAGATATCAGTACATATTCAGTTTACTTCTTTGATTCCAGTTTTGTCCTTTTTGTCCTTTTAACCCAGAAAGAAAGACTGCTACAACTTGCAGCCTCTCTTCTTCTTCTGTCATAATCAGCACACAATTCTTGAAGCATAACTGTTCCAAATGATGAGTTTAGCACTCTGACTTCTTTTACAGATTGATCCCATAATTTGTTATCACCTGGTTAGTTTGTCCATGCCTTCAAGCAGGTATTTTAATTTGGCCCAACTTTTCTAGCTATTGTAAGTCATAGAATTGTACCAAATTATCTTATCAGCCATTATCAGAAGTGCCTGGTCCAATTAGATGCAACCTCATTAATCTCTTCCTTCTCAGCTATAAAAAACCTGGTCATATAGCCATGGTTCCACATGCATTCAGAAAGTGAATCTGACCCCAAAATTTAACCTTCCACAGTGTCAAAGTACAATATCCTTCATACACAGTATTTAGTATGACAGAAATATTTCATTTCTGAACTTCACATTTGGAAAACACTATATGAATTTATTACTTAATTATATATCATTAAGTAAATATAACTT
>NW_004524589.1:21137353-21141135 GCF_000260255.1 Octodon degus | reverse complement strand
CCGTGCTGGGCCTGCAGCCTGGGTCGAATGGGGATCCCCGGCCCCGGGTCATCTCATTGACTCACCAGGCCTGCGCGCTGGGTCTATTCAGGATCCTGTGGCCTGGATCGTCTCACTCACTCGCAGGGCCTGCGCTCTGGGTCTGTTCAGGATCCCGCGGCCCCGGGTGGTCTCACTCACTCGCCAGGCCTGCACTCTGGGTCTATTCAGGATCCCGTGGCCTGTGTCATAACTTTAATAATTAGAATCTCCTTTCCTCTCTTAACAATTTAAGCAATTGAAAAACTTTTCCTGTTGCATAAAACGAGCAATGATCAACATTTTGGAGAATTATTTTCTTCTTTGAAGTTAAACTTCTCTCACATAATTTCGGAAACTTCTTTTTGCTTTATAATTCTGTAATGCTGACCACAGATCACAGGCTAAAGTTTTAATGAGAGAATCAAAAGATGAAAGTTGAATAAGCTCTTTAAAGGCCATTTCCTAGCATGAGTAAGAATGGCTGTGACATTATTTGCAGGAGGTGGGCTTATTAGAAAAATGTACAAGTATAGTATACATAAATGTAAAGAATGTAATATACAGGGGGAAAATGCAAATGACTAGGCAGGATGGAGTTTTTTAATTTAGTAGATGAATCATGTCTCATTACTTATTAATAACCAACCTGAGCCCATATGCATAATGGACAACTTTCTTATTCCAGTTGAACATACTTAAATAGTCATAGCACTCTGTTGCATGCCATTCTTAAGACCTGGAGAAAAAGCTAAGGCTCTTCAGTCACAGAGCTGAGATCATTGCCCAGCTCCAACTCCAAGTACCCACAGCCAAGCCACTTGACCTCACTCAGCTTACAATTCTTGTGTCTTAAAAGCCAAAATTCTTAGAATTATTGTATAGGTTTAAAGAAGTTAACTGTTGCCAGGTACATAGAATAGTGCCTATAGCTTTCTGGGGATAAATGAATAGTAACTGTGAGAGTGAACCCTAACTACTAAAGCGATTTGTATTTTATTAATATAGAAAATAAGTCATATGAAAAAGAGCCAAGGGATCATGTGAGCAGTTAAAAAAGGAGTCTACCTTACCAAAGAAAGCAGAGTTTGGATTATTTTGGTTGCAATGTTCCATAAAAAGAATTCAAGTTCCCAAAGGCTCATGGAAACATGTCACTTAAAGGTTTCTTATCTATAAGTGAGAAGGTGAGAAACTGCAATCAGTTTCTTCTCTATGAAAGACAATTCTTGCTCTCTTATTACTAAATTGGCTGTATAAGTGACCAGGTCAATACCTCAGACTTACTCCAAAAGAAACCTAAAATACAAGGTTAAAATTTCTAGAGGCTATGAGATGATTTCTTATTATTGGAAAACATCAGGAATCAAGAAATGATTTTATTTTCTGTAGTTGCAAAGAATGTATTGCAAAATATTTTTAGCTAAAAAATAGTAATGTGACAACAGTTTTCATTTTACTCTAGGTAGGCAATAAACATAGTGGAGGTGATTTAATGCAATTATAAGAATTTCTTTCACCTTTGCTGACACAATACATGTATTATTTGTAACCTTTCAAGCTGGTTGCTATAAATTTAGTGACCTTATACTCTTTACAATAATCTATTTGACATCGTTTGTATGATACACCCATGCAGAGCAAATTTGCTGAAGAAACCAAAGAACCACATATAATCTTCGATACAGGAGTCCATCTTAAGACTAGAATTTCCAATGAAGAAATTTAATCAATTTTTAATACTAACAACTGAAGCTAGATAAATCTCAAGAATCATCTGAGCCATCCTCTTCATCTAACAAATAAGAAAACCAAACCCCAGAAAGATACCTGTATGCAAGGCCACACAATTAGAATCAAAACAAGGACAAAAACCCAGGCCTCCTGACTCCACAGATGGTGCTCAGAATAGTAGGGTGACAATCAGCTTAGAGTTAATAAACCATTCCGCCCAACAACAGAGTCACAGAAGAACATTGTAATATAAATTATAAGGTACATTAGAATCTTAAAGAAATCAGGCCAAGCTTAATGAAAATGAAGAAACCAGGAAAAGTTGATAAGCAGAAATTGGTAAGCAGTTAATACATGATCATCTTTTTTCTCCACTTACTTTTTAGTGGTTTACAGGCGAATTTGATGTAATATGAGGGCTATATACAAGTGTGTCATCTCTTCCAGGCTAGGTCTTAAAGATTCTGGAAAGAAACCATGAACATGAAGAAGTAAAAATGGAGAGAATTAAAGCACCTGCAAGCAGGGGCAGGGGCCGAGGGTTTGATTCCCAGGTCTGCGGTGTCAGCCCTACCTCCGGGGTGCGCTGAGATGGCAATTGAGATGGCATGGCAGTGCGTGCCTGTAATCCCAGGAATAGTAGGGTGTAATTACACCCTACTGTAATTACAGCTGTAATTGCAGCTCTTGGGAGGCTGTAAACAGGCAGATCACTAAAAGCCCAATCTAGTAGTGAGACCATGAACACCCTGTAGATCCTTTCCTAGAATACCAAAAAAAAAGGAGAGAAAGTAAATATAAATGGGTAATTGTATTAATTTCAAAACACTTAAGCAAGAGGCCATGTACTAAAAGTGATTTTGTTAACTAGGTGTCCTAGAAAATGATTTGACCTCAAAATCCAATTTCACCAATTGACATCATGCAAACCTAAAGAAATTATGTGCAAAAGGGGTTTGGAATGAGGTTGTTTCTATTGAAAATGCTTATATTTACAAAAGACTCAAAGACAAAAATTGCTTATATAGTTATCTTTCGGGTGGCTAATCCTGAATGATATAGCTATAAAATCAATTTATTCTCCACAATAAAAACTCTAATTCATTTAAATATTGAGAAACATTTTAACACAAATACTAGTTCCAAATTTTTAAAAAATCTGCTGGGACAGTGGCTGCAGTAGAAGGAATGTTGCTGGCACTATCAGTTTTAAGACACCAAATGTCATTAGCAGAAGGACTCCACTCTCAATAGCCAATAACTATGTCCATGATTGAACTGATGTTGAGGTAGATCACACATACTTCCAAGAATGTCGTCAAGAATATTTCAGTACTGACATGATTTATTTTTATATATTCTAAGTCATCACCACAACATACAAAACTTGTCATCATGCACCACAAAAAATTACAATAGAATACTGCTGAGGTTGCATAAATATAAACATATAAATTACAGGGTACCCTGCACCGGTGAGACAGTCCCAGCCCAGGGGCAGCATGGGCCAGATCCTCTCCCACCCCCTTGGGCTGCCCACCACCACTCTGCAGTACCTCCCCAACCCCGCCGGCCAAGTAGGAATTTCTGCCTTGTTCCAGGAACCCCCAGACCCAGTGCTAGCCCAGGTACTGTGAGTGTGTGGGAGAGCTTGCTCTTCACCCTACTTCACCTTGGCCCCTCCAGGCACAGATCAGGCCTGCCATACATGCCTGGGGTGTAACCCTGCAGATGCAATCCCTGCAGAGAGTTTAGATGATAGATCCACCCAGCTAGTCCAGGAGCACAACATCTTGACACAGGGGCACAACAGGTTCACCCTGAAGGGCAGCAGCGGAAAGGAGCTGAGCACAGCAGCCAGACCTGAGCCAGACGCAGCTGGATAAGTCCAAACTTTGTAGAGCTGCACCTGCACTTCGGTACGTGCAAAGGTTATAACTACAGCAAACATCTACAACAAAGGTTACAAGACAGTGCTACACAAAATGATGAGAAGGAACAAAATGCAACCTCAGAACCCAAGCCCACCC
>NW_004524589.1:21130527-21131000 GCF_000260255.1 Octodon degus | reverse complement strand
TCTCTCTCTCTCTCTCTCTCTCTCTAATAAATAAAAAAAATTTAAAAAAAGATCGTGTACTAACAATGGGATATCCACGGGAGAACAATGAATTTTGGTCTTTACTTAACCTTATATAAAGAAATCACCTCCTAATGGAACAGCAACCTGAACAAAAAATTTAAAACCAGTAAACTTCCAGAAAAGACACCAGAGATGACATTTATAACCTTGAGACAAGCAAAGATTTCTTAAATAAGACACTCAAAAAAGAGTCATTTTAAAGAAGTGATTATCTATAGAAAATTTAAAACTTTGCTCTTACAAAGAATTCACTAATAGGGCCTGTGAGATACTTCAGTGGACTAAGTGCCTCCTTAGATAAGCGCAGGGACCAGGGTTTGATTACCTGCCCCACAAGCCATGTGCCAGCCCCACTCCAGGGCACTGTGCCATCCACTGAGACTAAGCATGGTGACACACACCTGTAATCC
>NW_004524589.1:21113339-21130427 GCF_000260255.1 Octodon degus | reverse complement strand
CATACACTTACCATTTAAGTTTATTTTTATTAGTATTTTTGGTGATACATAATAATTATATTCATCTTGGGGAATTGCTTATATATTCATGAGATATATATCACAAATAACTTATACCTAGGATATATTTTTTAAAACTCTCAAAACTCAATGGGAACATAAAGAACACAACTAAACAACAATGTGGGCAAATGATTAGAAGAGAGACTTCACACAGAAAGACACATGTATGGCTTATAAACACCAGGAAAAGTGTGCAATATTATTAGTCATTAAGAAATTCTAATTAAGACATAAATGACATGCTGCTTGTAGGCAACAATAATTGCTGATATTTACAAGACAGGATATGCAGGTTGATGGTGTAAATGTGTAGCAACTGAAGCTTATATATTACAGCACTATAAAATGGTTCAAATATATTACATCATTTTTGAACTAGAAATTTTACTCTTAGGTAATTATTAAATGAAACAGGAAACATGTTTCATGTAAAATAGAAAGAAACATGTATTTCTGCAAAATCTGGATATAACTGTTCCTAAAAGCTTTATTCATAATAGTTTAAAGATGAAACAATCGTAGTATCTATCAAAAATGAAAGGTTAAGCAAAGCATGGTATATCATACAATGGTATAATATTCTGCAATAAAAAGAACTACTGAGGCAGATAGTAAATTCATACGATCCCAAAATCATGCTAAGAAAAATGAACTTGAACCAAGAGAGTAAATACTGAAGGATTGTCTAAATATAAAACTTTATAATATGCAGAACTAATCCAGAGTAGCAGAAATCTAAGTAGCAGTCCTGTGAGACCAAGGGTCAGGAGCTTCCTGCAGAAGAATGAGTGAATATTTGGTGATAAAAGTGTTCTACATTTTTATTGTGGTGTCAGTTATGTAGGTTTATCCTTTTCTCAAAACATAAAGGTGTAACAGAACTCTCATAATGACAACCATTTAAAAAGAAAGCAAGGCAAAATATCAAAGAAGATATAAAGTTAGGTACATGACATGATATGATTCATGTTTTCAAAAGACATGCTGGCTTCTATTTTGAGAACAGACTGAAAAGCTAGAAGCAAGTTTTCTTCTAAATATTCTCTCCACAAAATGTCTTCCCTGACTCTTATGTAATTACACACATCCCATTTACAAAGACATGATTGCAGACCTAGAAAATGTATATATACACACATTATTAGAATTAACATAATATTAACAATATATCTAGGTACAAAATCAATATGTAAAAGTTTTGTTTCTAAACAGTAGATATATAATTGAAAATATCTCAACAACTGTATTTACAGGAACACTAAAATATCAAATAATTAAGAAGAAACTGGCTATAAGACTTAATGAAAAATATCAAATGAGAACTAAGTCAATCAAGAGAGTATATACATTTTAGCAAAGTTGAAACTCATTGTCTTCATAGTGTTAGGGCTGGTCAAACAGTTCAGAGGATTAAAGCACCTGCAAGCAGGTGCAGGGACCAGGGGTTCAATCCCCAGGCTTACCATGCCAGCCCCGCCCCTGGGGCGTGCTGAGACAGTGATTGAGACTGGGTGTGGTGGTGCGCACCTGCAATCCCAGCTCTTGGGAGGCTGTAAACAGGCAGATCACTATGAGTCCAATCTAGTAGTGAGACCCTGAACACCTCATAGATCCTTCCCTAAAAAATACAACAACAAAAAAAGTGTTAAAGAACCACCAACTTCAAGCCTGTGTTTTGCTTCCTTGTGGCCACAGAGCAGCAGAGACACCAACCGTCTGACCTGATTATGAAGGAGGACAACCCCCTAGCTGAGATGGTAACCCCAAAAAGTCTGCAGTTCCAAGGAGAAATAATAAATTGAGCCTACAGCACTAGCCCCAACAGAAGCCTATGCTACTATGAAGTACAAAAGCAATGTGGAATTGTACTCCGAGTGACTCCTTCACACAAGGTTAGAGTTGGAAAAGCCACTTCAGGGTTTCCAGTGTTACCCTCCCACAGTGACTGGGTTAGACACCACTATGGAAAGTAGCCTTGGAGAGGTTGCAAACTAAGTATAGGTCCCTTGAGGAATTTAAACTCGAGACAACAAAGACAAGGGCCGTACTCTCCAGGGTGAGAAATCAAGCCCAGCAAGTGAAGCTTTCAGAGACATCTGGACCTGAAAGCATTGGCACTAAGTCCAGCAGTCAGCCTGAATCCCTTCCCACTGCCAACATCCAGGACAAACAGTGACCTGATTGCTTTCTCTGTCTATGAACATAAGCAAGCACGTATGTCGGCTTGGATGGTTGCCACAGAGTGGAATGTATGGACAGATGAATCTCTGGATAAAGGTGCAGGCACCTCAGAAACTCACAGACCATAAAGCTGAGCAGAGAAAACAGTGACTTGCTAAATTCCAAGACTGTAGATTTGGGGGTGGGGGAGGGGAACTTCATTGAAAAGGACAAAATTAATTTTTTACTCAAAGTTTTTTTTTTCTTTCTTTTCTTTACATTATTTTTGGGAGATTGAGTTTTTAATTTTTTTAGTTTTATATTTTTTTCTCTTCTTATTTTCTTTTTCTTTCATTTTATTCTCTTTTTTCTTTCTTTTTTCTTTTCTGTTTCTTTTATCTAGTACTACTCATTTCCTTTTATTTCTCAGTAGGAACCTTTGTCTCACTTTTCTCGCTTTCTTGTTTTCCATTGATTAATCTTTCAAATTCAACTTTTTTCATTCTCTAACTGCCCCACTCCTTTACCCTTCTAAGTGTAACATCAAGCTTGGTGAATCTTTAGACAGTTAGTTAACTATGTTCTACCATGAGTAGAAGTATAATGGCTGCATTTATTAGATACTGTAGGTCAATATTTGATCTGTGCTAGTGTTTATACTTAGATTTTCCTTCTATTACCAAGGTGGCATACCTGTTGCTATTGTTTTATTTTCTGTATGCCGATAACCACCTTGCCTTTGTGTCATTAACAGTACTGTGACCCATTCTTAGAGAAGTGGTTGCTGGATCAAATATGTTGCTGTTTTCTTTCCCAAATAAATGGAGATGGTTGGATCATGGGACAGAGGTGTAACACTTAGGATTTTACTAGAGGAATAGATATACAAATTGTTGTACCCTGTCAAAATTGACTCCATTTTGTTGCCCTTCTAACCTTGCCGAGTTCCTGTTCTGTATGCGCCGACCCCTCCCAATTCCTCACCCCTTGACTGCCAAATCAAATTCCTCCCAACCCCTCCCAATTCCTCACTCCTTGACTGCCAACTCAAATTCCTCCCAATTCCTCCCAATTCCTCCCCCCTATGACTCAAGTCTTATGATATCTGTTCCCCAAACCTTATCTCAGTGAACTCTGTATGACTGCCAACTCAGCACCTTCACCCAACAGGACTGCCCCATAAACTAATGACCCTGTCACTTCTTCCTCTCCACCCTTCCCCTGTTTCTGCAGTTTTCAAGCTTAAATACTGATCCTTGTCAATGCTCGGCGCACCTCTTTGCACCTTGCATAGAGACCGCCCCTGGGTACCAACTAAAATAAAGCACTTCTTTTAACTTTTGGACTTGCCTCCTTGTCATCTGATTTTTGAGCTACAACACAAATGTATAAGAAATTACAAGGTTGGCTTATAACAGTCAGTCAGAGTTGAATAAGGAAGCGTGCAGAGGGTATTTGCACACTGGAGACTGACAGTTTCAGTCCCAGGTCTAGAGCTCATTGCAGTGTTCTGTGCAAGTCCATATCAGGAGGCTGATATATCTCCAACAGAAGGCTGAAAGACACAAGACAGAAAGCAAAGAGTCTGCGCGAGAAGCCAGGAGACAACGTCCAAGCTGATGGTGAAAACCAGAGATCCTCCAAAGAAATGGGATCCTCCATCCTTCCTCATTTCCCTTTTATATCATCTAAATGATGAACTACCCTAGGTTGGCTCCTCTACACCTTATGGTGAGGAATTGCTGAGCTGATTTAGCTGAGCTTCTAAACTTCTCAAGTTGACATAGTTGATCAACCACTATAGGATGCAAACACCGATAGCTACTTATGCCTAGAATATACCACTGAAAAGCAGATACTAACCAAAGAGGTCAGTGCCAGATATAGTGGTGCACTTTTATAATCCCAGGACTAGTGAGGTTGAAGCAAGATAATCACCATGAGTTTGAGGACAGCCTGGGCTACATAGTGAGTTCAAGGCCAGGCTGAACTACATAGTGAGAGCCTGTCTCAAAACATACATACATACATACATACATACGTACATACATACATCCATACATACATACATGTCTCCATATTATCAACAAAATCTTTAACTATAATCAACTCACAAGCTTCAGATCAAAACAAAACAATAGAAAAATAAGAAGACAAAGTAACAAAATTACTTCCAAACCCTCCAAGTACCCCAGAGCTAATTTATGAGGCACTGAGGAAAAGAAAATAAAAAGGTAGTGAATCACTTATAAAGGAAAATTCCCTAGAATTGCAACAGATGCCTCAACACAAAACTTAAAGGCCAGGAGAGCCTTGGAGTAAAGTGTTTCAGGCCCTAAAAGAAAACAACTTTCAACCCAGACTAATACATCTTGCACAATTATTTTTCAAAATTGATGGAGAAATAAGATATTAATGTAAAGAAATTCATGACCACCAAACTACAACTCCCAAAATTTCTCAAGGATATTCTAGAAATAAACAAAGAAGCTAACAATGCCCAAGGATTCTGTAGAATAAATTTACCAGGTAAGATAAACAATTAAGTGGAAGGAAAAGAAAGGAAAAAAGCAACAGTAAAATAATCACAAGAATAAGCCTATATCTTTAATAATAACTCTTAATATGAGTAATCTCAATTCCCCAATCAAAAGACACAGACTGAATGGGCCAAGAAAGAAAAGTTAGTGGTATGCTGCATACAAGAAACACACATAACTCAAAACAGGAATTCAAAGGCTAGGAAACAGTATGACACACAACAGAAATCTAAAAACAAGGAGGAATACCTATTATATTTATACCCAAGTGGATTTTAGGACCAAACTGATCAGAAGAGGCAAAGAAAGTTACTACATATTGATTAAGAGAACAATTTAGCAGGAAGAGAAAACAATTATAAATGCATATGCCCTTGAGTACAGCACACCCAGCTAAACAAACACTGCTGGAGATAAAAGATCAGATACACACCAATACAATTATTGTGGAGAACATGAACACTGAATGCCCAATTATCATAAATAGATCAGTTAGACAAAAAATTAAAGTTGAACCACACTTTTAAACAAATGGACTTAATAGATACCTGCAGAGTATAACATCCAGTGTCAATAAAATACACATTCTTCTAAGCAGCACATGGAAATTTTCTCTACCTTTATATACTATACAGCCTATTAAAGTGTTAGTTCCTTAAAAATTGGTTCATGGCTGAAAGAGTAATTAAAACCTGAAAGGTACAATAGAAACTGTGAAAGGGAAAAAGTTTGATCAAAGGGAAGGAAAAATTGGGATAAGGAAAAGGACAAATGAAAGAAGGGAAAAAGATATATTCACATGGGGGGGGGGCTGCCCCTTAGCTCAGTTCTTTAAGTGGCTGCTTCAACAAAGCAGTCAGGCTCAGGTTGCTGTGGTTCGATCCCCACAACTCAAGCCAGCCAAACCTGTCCTGAAGGCATTCAGAAAAAAAAAAAAAAAAAAAGATATATTCACGTGTATCTTCAGGACCTTGAATTATATACAATTGAATAGTTAAAAAATCCTAATCATAGAGGAAGTGATTCAGACATGACAGTTTTCTTGAAAGACCTTCATTTTTTAATTTTTATTTTAAAGAGAATAAAAAGAAATAAACATTGAAAGCAATATACAATTTCAAAAAACAAGATGATAGGAATTCAATGCTATCATCTAACAACTATGGTTGTTACATTGCATATTGTTATCTTCAAAGTAGCTGTTCAGATTACCAAAGGCAAATAAGTGAGTTATGGAATTGAAGCAAGCATCTGTGTCACATCCTACAAAAAATCATGCAGAAACCTGTAGAGCTACCACGAATCAATTTAAAGAGACCATCCTATAGACTTCAATAGCTATTTCACAAAAACGAAAACTAAATGATCAATATAACTATGAAAACTGCCCCAAATCAAAAGTAAATCAAGAGAGCCAGCCAAACAGCTCACCGGATTAAAGCACCTGCTTAGGCAGACGCAGGGGCTGCAAGTTCAATCCTGGGGCCTGCCATGCTGGCCCTGCCCTTGGAGAATGCTAAGAAGGTGATTGAGACTGGGCATGGTGGCACACGCCTGTAATCCCAGCACTTGGGAGGCTGCAAACAGGAGGATCACTATGGGCCTGACCTGCACAGTGAGACTGTACATCCTGTACATCCTACCCTGTCCTAAACCCAAAAAAAAAAAAAAAAAGTAAATCAAGGAAATACAAGTTAAGAATACCAATCAATAAACCCCCAAGGATGATAAAAATTAAAAAGATTGATAAAATCATATAATAATTTGCTGTGTATTTGTGACTTGAATGTACAGTGTCCTTCATAATAAATTAAAACAAAATTTTAATTATTTTGGGGAGATAAAGTAGTAGAAAGTCATTTAAGAAAGACAACAAAAATATTCTAATCAAGCAAAAACTGTCTAAATGGTACTTATAAAGTGAGGAAGCTTTTGTCAATAAAGTCAATGCAATAAATAATTTGTTGACCTACACTTAGGAGGAATGGATGTAGTTTTTTTAACTTAGAAGATTTTTTTCAATATCCATAATAAAAAAGAAAATTATGAACAGAGGGAAGTTAAAACAATGTACACCTTACCAGATATTTAAAATTACTATGAAGTTACTGTAACCAGGACACTTTGGTCCTGATACAAGATTAGACAGATTTGTGAAACAGAATGTAGTCCAGAAATAAATCTATAGAAGTAGCATTTCAGTTCAGTGGGAAATAATTTGCTTATTAATAAAAGATCCTGGCATAATTGGCTCTCTTTTTGTAAGAAAATAAGCTAGGTCATCCTTCTTTCAGCATAAGCCAAAAATGAATTCTAGATAAATAAACCTCTAATGTGAAAATATTTTGGAATTTTAAAAATTAGAAGATTAAGATATTTTACAATTACGAAGCATAGAAAAGCTTCTTATGCATGATATAGCTGCTAAAGTCATTAATTTAAAGACATCTTGATGGCTTAAAATTAAAATATATATGGTGAGCCACTATAAACAAAATAAAATAATGAAAAAATAATTTGCTCTTGAGACAGAGTACTTCTTTTAATAAGTTTTTTAAAAGTCCCTAATGTAAAAAAATGAAAAAAAACTGCAATAAGTAATGAATAAAAGCTATAAATAGCATTTACAAAAACTATGTCCATTTGGGCAATCAGCCTGCAAACATGCTTGGCCTCACCATGCCCTAGAGAAGCAAAAATTAACTTACATTTTTTTACCCATACCAACAAAATCAAAAATATTGATGACATTTGAAATATAAGACATAGGAAATAGACATTGATATTTCACTACTGGGACTTTGAGTTGTTCAAGTTTCTTATAGTAAAATAACATTAAAAGGGCCAGGGAGATAGCTCAGTAGAATAAGCACTTGCCTGGCAAGTGCAAGGTCCTGAGTTCAATCCCCAGTACCACCCCCCCCAAGAAAAGAGGTATCTCAGTTACTCTTATTTCATTATTGGGACAAATACCCAGCACCCAAAGTGAAGGAAGGAAAGGTTATTTAGCTCACAGTTACTGGAGGTTTCAGTCAATACTCAGCCTGCTCCAAGACAGAGTGGCACATGGCAGAGGGCAGCAGTATATGGCAACAGAAGGCAGCAAAACAGCAAAAGCAAATGGGAGGAGTAGCAAAAACAATGGCTACAGAGACCAAGCCTGTCTCTCTGTCTGTTTTATGTTACATTCAGGCTCTCTGCCCCAGGCTGGGTGTAGCACTCACATCCATAATCCCAGCAGTACTCAGACCTATAATTTCAGTCTTGGATCATGAATTAATCGAACTATAGATCTGTGCCTCAATGACTGTGTGAAGCTTAGGGAGACAACTACACACAAACCATTACAGAGGTCTGGTAACTGAAATTAACCTTTTAAGCATGCATGCTTTTGCTAAGCAACTTCACTTTGGAGAATTTATCCTGTGGAAACAAAGGCAATATAAAGTAATACATATAAAGAAGAGAATCGCAAAAAAATTTGTGAAGACAAAAAAGAAAGAAAAAATACTCCTGGAAATGAATGTTGCTGATACAGAAGTAATTAAATATATTATGGAGTAACCATTCTACAAGCATGGCTCTTAAAAAAAAAAAAAAAAAAAAAGGAAAAAGGTAAAGAAAGAGAAGGAAAGGAAAAGAAAATATAAGACTTAGATCAGTACCTATTCACCTTCAAGGATGTCCATGATGTGCTGCTAACTTACATGTGGATGAGTAAATTGTGATAAAATTTCTGTAAAAGAACTAACAAACAAGACCATATATATGAATGTATATATGTTTGCATAAGCCTATAAAGTCATAGAAGTTAAACATCCAACATCAAAGCAGTATTATTTGGATCAACTGGGAATACAGGGGCTATGTCTTTTCAATTGTTTTACTAGAATACTTCTTGACTGATTGGAAATGGATGTTTGACCCTATTGGACCTCAAATATTATAATACTACTTTTTCCTAACTTTCCTGTCATTCTTTCCTGGATATACTCTCTCTCTCTCTCTCTCTCTCTCTCTCTCTCTCTCTCTCTCTCTCTCTCTCTCTCTCACTGTAGTATAGGTCTAACTACACAGATCAGAATTATAGCCATACACCTGTGCTCAGCCTCCCAAGCGCTGGGATCGCAGGTGCGTATGACCACGCCCAGTCTCAATCATCTTCTCAGCACACCCCGGGGGCTAGGCCGGCACAGCACGTGGGGATCAAACCCTGGCTGCTGTGCTGTGCTGTGCCTAAGCAGGCGCTTTAGTCCACTGAGTTATCTGGCCAACCCTCATCACTCTCTTTCTCTATCTCTCTCTCCCTCACCACAACCACTTTCACTCTCTCTCTTTCCCCCTTTATTCACATAATCTTTAAGCCATTTGTATTAATTTCTTCTCATAGTCATTTTTTTGTTGTGCATTTATAGTCTCCAATTTATTCATTAATAGCACTAAACTCCTCTTCAAATTCAGATTATAGAAAATACATATGGAAGTAAAGTATTTGAAAAGATATTAGCTCACAAAAATGATCAATAAAAGAGTTAACTGACTTTCAATTCAGGTGGGACACAAGAACACAATTCAGTGCTATTTTATTCTCCCTTATGTTTTTAGTGTTTATAACTTTCTTCATTCTACAAAAAAATACGACCCCCAGCCTTGCATATTCACAGGGATATGATGAGTGTAAGCTAAAAATACCAGTGCTGTGATAGTGCATGTTATGGTTTGGTCTAGATGTCCCCTAAAAGCCTCATGAAATAATGGGATGCATGCTTTTCAGAGGTGGCTTAACCTAGTTTGTGATTGATCCACGATCCAGTGCCGACACCATGGGTGTGAGTGCCACCCCTGCTCCAGAGCAGGTAGCTTGCATATAAGGAATAGAAACAAATTTGTCTCTCTCCTCCCTTGTGGCTTTTGTTGTCTTCTGCTGCTTTGGATGGTTGGTCCTCTGCTTGAGCCACCCTGCCTTGAAACCAGCAGCAGATTATGGACTAAAAGCCCTACAAACTATGAGCTACATATACCTCTCCTGCTTTAAATTGGGGTGTAGCATATTTTGTCTTGACAACAGAAAAGTAACTAAAACAGTGTATAAACCTTTCATTCTTTAGTCTGATTGATTAGTTATAGAATATTTTTGTTATGCTCATTAAGTGTGATGATTTGCTGGGGGTTATTGTTTTAAGTTAGCTAGTTGTTTTTCTTTAAAGAGAAATGAAAAGGCTTGAATTTGAGAATGGGGTGCAAGAGGCTTTGACAGATGACTGCTACTTGCAACTGCACTGTTGCAACAAAAGAACCTGCGAGGATTCTGCTACAACTTGGTGTATTTCTCCTCTTCTCACTGCAGGACAGAACATGACTGCCTCAGAGACAGGAACCAGAGAGGGAAAAATGTGCTAGAACAGTAAATAAGCTTCTTTGCTCTTTGGCTAGGTTACCTTCTGGTAAATAAAACTACATTCACACAATAATGTAGGAAGGATTAATAAAATCCCATCCAGTAGGAGCACGCATTCCTCCATAGAAGAAAGATTATCCATTTACCAGAGAGCAAGATGGTTAATGATATGAGAGATATTATTATGTACTGGCAACTTTTAAGTTACTCTTAAAACAAAATATACAAGAAGTAAAAAAACAATGGGCTGGGGAGATGGCTCAGTGGAATAAGTGCTTCCCTGGCAAGCGCAAGGACCTGAGTTCAATCCCTGGTTCCACCAAAAAAAAAAAAAAAAAGATAACAATAGCCACCACTTTTGGGCTGGTGAGATGGCTCAGTGGTCTAAAGCACCTATTTAGAACAAGCTAAGCTAAGCAAAGCACAGGGACCGCGGTTCAATCCCCCAGCACCACATGCCAGCCAGCACCGCCTCCTGGTGGGCTGAGCTGGCCACACACACACACACACACACACACACAAATAAATAAATTTTTAAAAAAAGAAGTAAAAAAACAAAATATATAAAAAGAAGGGAAGTACATGAATCAAATATAGGTGGGAAATTAGAATCCAAGAGGAAATATTACTTAAAAAGCTAAAACTTGGCCTAGAAGACATACTGACTATGGTTGTCCTTGATCACTGAAGACCAGTCTATTCTTTATCTCAGTCTTCCATCCCTGAGCATCTCAAAGTGTTTGGTCTGCAGTCTCTTTAACTTTATAACCTACTCCTTTCTCATCCCTCCCCTACACCAGGCTATTCACCTCCCTCAGGAGCACTTAGAGATATGTACGCCTAATCTAGTCTCCAAATTAGTTGCCTGTTGCTGGACTTCTTTTCCCTAGCTGTCTTCACCACAGTTCCTTCAGTTCTTACAGACTCAATCGCAATTATTTTTTTGTCTTGCTTTTTGGGGGAACCCAAATCATTTCCTCCTGCCCATCCCAAACAATAGCTGACATTAGCATAAATGAGATATTATTGTAAGACACTCTAGAATATGAAACTTACTAAGAAATAGAGACGAAAAGATGACAAAAAGGAATCTAAGCCTGTCAAGACAGAGCAGAAATAAGACTTTTGAGACAAGCAAAATCTGAGTAGGCAGGCTTTTCATGGTGCCCTTCAAGGTCAGCAGGTTGATTGCTTCCTTCTTCAAATCTGGGGTTTTGTTGGCATCTTGTTTTGTTTATGTTTTATTCTGTTTTGAATGCCTTCAATAGCTTCTTCCCACATCTTACTCACCCAAAAGGAAAACTATGGTTTTCTCATCATCTGGAAGCCATACCTAGCCATTTCAACCCACACTTAAAGTAACAAGAATGCCATCTGGGAAAATGGAATGGGGAGGAACAGATAAGCGCTGTGGTGGAGTCTGAGTTCAATCAGTCACAACATGCAACATGCCTTCAAAAGAAGGGGATATTTAAGCCTCATGATACTTTGAAAACATTCCCGGCAGCTTCAAAGGAGAGTCAATGAGAACCATTCTTAGTGTATTTTTGCACTTCTCTGTGAATCTAAACCTCCCTGTGGGAAATTGAGGGCCCTGCCAACCCTGGGCTTCCTGCTTGTGCCTGGCCCCTGAAACACACCGCCTGAATTCTTACTATGAAATTAGCCGAATCTTCTCTACTTGTTCAGGCTCTTGACTAGTTGCCTTATGCCTTTTTAGAAACTAAAAATATTTGGGATTTGACTTCCCATGTGTTTTTTTTTTCCAGTAAAGATATAAGACTAGATATTGTTAAAGCCAGCTTCTCCGGATTTGGCTTTTCACAGAAGACAGAAGATCTTGAAACATCACCCTGCTGGAAACCGCATTTAATAATTACTCAATATGCTAACATCACTTGTGTCAACTTGTGCCATGAACTTCTTACCTCGTGAGTATGTATTAATGAGCATGTAAGGATAAAATTAGCCAGGATTGCTTCTTCAGAAAGCTTCAACTTTGAACATTTTTAAGGCATGTAATCTGAAAATGCTTGCATGAATCCTATATAGCAAAAAACGTGAATAAGTGTTGGTTCAAAGATTCTTGAAAATTATTCAGGGTTCAGTGAATTTCCTCATAGAGGCAATAACATAAATTAAATTGTGGTTACCAATCTTCATTAATACATTTGGTCCTGTGCATTTAATTGCATTAATGAGGTTAGTGCTATTAGTGCTATTTAACACAAATTGCACTATCTTAATACTAATTGCATTAGTTTAGCTAGCGGTAATTGCATACTTCCACTGTAGTGAACTTCCATGTACACTCAAGGGCACCAGAGCACACCATCCATGCCAACCTACCTTCTCTTCACACACACCCTTGCCCAAACTCCAGTGCAGCATAAGGAAGGAAAATACTAACACTTTAGCAACTAAGAGCTAAAATAGAACAATGTATTAAATCCTTTTTAATTTCTTATTGGCAAGATATTTAAAAATATAGTCATTGAAAGTTTCATTGAGCCTATTTTTATAAAATAATGCTATGTTAATGTGGGGATTTTATTAAAGTACCTACTGGGACAAATACAGGAACCAGGGTTTGATCCCAGCATGCAGTGCCAGCTCTGCCCCCAGGGCACACTGAGATGGCAATTGAGAATGGGCATGGTGGTGAGACTGTAATCCCAGTGTTTGGGAGGCTGAGAACAGAAGGATCACTATGAGTCCAATCCAGGTAGCAAGACTCTGTACTAAATACATTTTTTTAAAAAGTGGGAATCTTTTTAATTTCAGTTTGGAGCATTTATTTATTTATTTATTTATTTATTTATTCTGCAGAACAAGGGATTGAACTTAGACCCTTGCTCTTGCCAGGCAAGCGCTTATTCTACTGAGCTATCTCCCCATCCTCGATTCTTATATTTTAATGTAAAGAGGAAAAAAACAGTGTTCCTGATCTCAGTAGAACTTGTGAAAGAATACACAAAGCATATGCCTATGCAGATAAATGCCCTGTTAGTAATACTACATCCATACTTCTCTTTCATAGGCAGCAAGGGTCCAATAATATTGACCACGAGAACTGAAGACAGAGTCAGCGGTGCAAATCAGTTTCCAAAGTATTAATCCTAGCCTGGGACATATTATGAAACCTAATTTCCACATTTTTCTTGGAAGAATTTATGGAAACCACTTTATGCCCTGTCCTGACTGAAATAAGAACTGTAAAAACTACTGGCTCTCTTCCCTTCCCTCCCTGATAGTTCACATCATGTGTGGAATTTGAGAACACTTTTTTTAAAAAGATTAAATTCCAGATTTCTCAACCACAGAGGAAAGTGTCCAAAGCTGGAAATATAATTGCTACTCTGGTGGGCAGCCTATGCAGTAATTACACTGCAGTACTATATTATTTCTTTCCTTTAAACATTTTCCATATGCAAAGGGCTGTGGGAAAATGGATTATCAGCACAGGATGGATCTTTCATTATCACTTAACGGTGACCACAACTTGCTTCAGAGTTGAATCTTACATATAATTCCAAATACTGTGTTGCTGCAGAGAACTTATTTCCAAGCAGTACAATGCCATTATATACAAATAATCTGTTACTTCTCCCTTATTTCTTGTTTAACTGTCCCTTTGCTTAAAGTGACCTGGCAAAACCTGGTGAGGAGGAATCTCAACAAATTTTTAAAATCCATTTGGAGAGCTCAATTGAGGGAGGGGAAGACTGAGAGTCTGTGAACATTTGAGAAAATGCCAGGGGCTTATTTGGAGCTTGCTTATTAAACCTCAGACCTAGTTAACAAGTTCTTTCCTTCTAGGTGAATAAGGAATGATCTCTAAGGTGCCTTCTGGCTCTAAACTTCTGTGATTTAAAGTGAGCGGAGTTTCCTTAAGAGAGCAAGCTTTTTAATGATAGGAGAAGTGATCTGAACCCTTAAGCTCTTCTTCAGAAATTCATTTCAAGGGGCTGATTTATGCTTTCAGTATTCATCAAAGCTCAAGCCTGTTCTCTGTGGAAGCAAACCTCTTTAAAGGACATGCCTTTATGTGACATGCCACCAACACAGCATGCATCTTTAAAACAGGTAAGCAATATTGGGGCAGATGCCCAAGAAATGTTTAAAGCTGGTCAAATGTTTCCTAACTTCTGCAGCCCAGCCTAGGGCAAAGGCATGCAATACAATGGCTCATGACTCTTAGTTGTCATTTTAATTAAAATTCCTGCTCATTCTCAGTCTAAATTCTTAATCTATGCCCACTTTAAATTCTTGGCAACACAAAACCAGGGAGTTGCTTTTGACAATCTAAAGGACACAAAAGTCACCACTGAAATTTGAATAGTCTTCCTCAAGTAGTCCACTTATGAGGAAGAGACTGAGCTCTGAGAAACTAATGATAGCTAATGAGCTGGGCATTGATTTAAAGCCTTGCATAAACTCATTCAATCTTCACAATTACCCTACAAGGTGGGGATGATTAATATCATCACATGATATATGGAGAAAATTGAGACATGGTAAGTTTCCCAAAGTTCCACACATATTAAGAGATGGAGATAGACTACAAACTCAAAGTTGAAACATTGCCTTGCAAAGGCTCCAAGTGAGATAAATTTACCTTGGACTGATTTCCAGAGATTCTTGATTCATTTGTGGTAGGATGAGTTTGGGGTGGAAACAGACAGAGGTCTGCTGGAAGCAGAGCCAGTTGTAAGATTTTCAGGAATTTTTATCAGCCAGCTGACATCGCAGTTTTACACTGGTAGCTTGAAATTATCCGTGATGCACTATGCAGACCTCCCCTGCACAATCACCGTAGAGTCACAGATCTTGACAACCTCATCCTGCTCATTAGAGTTGGCTGAAGCACAAACAATCTGAGAAATAAGGTAAATCACGTTATGGAAGCTGAGATCCTTATATTTATTGGGCGATTTCTTTTTGAGAGCAAGGCACTGTACATGCAGACCCCTGCCCCAGATTGGGGGTGCAGATGGCCTTTGCCTCTTTTCACCTAGTCCTCATCATCTTGCACTTGACTTTGACTAATACGCTCTCTTATAGTTTCCTGTGTGCAAATTGTTCGAGGCCATGCTGAGAAGCAGTTGTGAAGAATTTAAATGAGTTACCCTTGTTAAGCCAGATGGCAGGATGCTAGCAGAGGCAACTTTTATTCCTGCCAAATGAGGAATGGACAGAAGCTCAGCTCCAGCCACGGAATTCCTCCATATCTTCTAGTTGACTTCAACTATGTAATGGTTGACTGTGTCCATTTGAGTGAAGAAGCTCACCCACACTGGCTCAGCAACTTCGCACCCTAGGGTGCAGCAGCCTGCAGCCTGCCTGGTATGAAGGGGAAATGAAGAAGGCTGGATCTACTTCTGTTTCCCAGGAGGAGCTTCCATCTTTGCCTCTACCTTGGATGTCACCTCCCAGTGCAGGCTCTTCAGCCTGCCGTCATGGACCTGCCAGCCTGCTAACACAGACCTACACGGGACACTACAGTGAGCACCAGAGCTTCAGCTGGGCCCTCCTGATGTCCAGTGTGCAGACGGACCCTCTGCACTGCTCCACAGCTGTCCCTGGGCAGCCACTGTACAGTCATCTTGTAAGTCCATATACATTTGTATATCTTGTAGTATACACTTCTCCAGTAAACACTGCTGATATACACTATACATGCTCTTATTTCACTATTTCATAGTTTTTTATCATTGCTGTTACATAAAACTAATATTTTTCTTAATCATTTTAATTACTGTATATTTGACTTCAAAAACCTGCAATCATTCCAACACATTAAGTATATAATGGCATTATTTTGCTCCAGATTGATTTCTGGGATGCATGGTTATATGTAGAAATAAAATTAAATATCCAAACTGACTTTAAAAGCATGCCTTGCTCATGCCACTGACTAGTTACACTAGTAATACATGGTGGAAATCTCTATTATTGCAAATACAAATACTGGTGCTCCTTGTCCAAGACGCTGTCTGGTCTTAGGCATTCTGAGGGAACCCCTCAGTTTTTCAGTACCCAGCCCAGCAAAACACATATAATTGAGCACTACCATTTGGGGGTGGTCAAATATATTCCCAAAGATTTTTATTCATATTCTATCTCTCACTGAACCCTAGTTTTAACTTTGGTAAAGAGTTTTTTTAGATGAATATAAGAAGAAATTCTACTCAGGAGCTACTTTTCTACATTTTTCCTATTGGTAAACATGCCAACTCTTCGCTCATGGATTTCTTTCATATATAAAATGTAAGGAATGAGGCTGTAAAAAAGAGAAACTCCTCCCTAGTCCTCTCAGGTTTCTCTCAATACCTTGTATGGCTAACTCCTCAAATTAGTCTCCATTATTATTTTCGTGATTTAGGAACTCACCTCAGTGTCACAAAGTAAAGGGTCAGGTGACGTTCTCTGTTATTATCCACCCATGGCCATCACCCACTCCTTCCTGCTTCCAAGGACAGCAGCACCCTGAGAAGTGTCTGTACTTAGCCTCTTCACCAAATCTCCTTCAGCCTCTTCCTAACAATTTTGTTCTTGTGATAAGAGCCTTTCATGGCAGATCTCTCCTGCTAAAGTCTTAAATGTATACAGAGTATTTCTAACTCCATGTACAATGTGGTGCAACGGATCTCCAGACCACAGTCATCTTGATAACTGACACTTTATACCCCCTCAAATAGCAGCTTCTCAATTCCCTTCCTCACAACCCCAGAAAGGCACCACTCTAGTCTCTGTCTCTTTGTGATAGGCTATTTTAGATACTCAGGCCAGAGGAATCATGAGATGTTCATCCCCCAGTGGCCTACTTAGCCTGACTTCATAAAAGCTCATCTACATTATCAAATATGGCAGAATTTCTTTTTTAAAACTGGGTAAGATTTCCTTGTTTGTATGACTCTTTTTTTT
>NW_004524589.1:21103285-21104695 GCF_000260255.1 Octodon degus | reverse complement strand
CCCCAGAAAGAATGGCTATCATAAAGAAATCAATCAACAGCAAATGTTGGAGAGGTTGTGGGGAAATAGAAACTCTTCTCCACTGGTGGTGGGAATGTAGACTGGTGCAACCATTATGGAAATCAGTGTGGAGACTCCTTAGAAAACTTGGACTGGAAATCTCACTTAAACCAGATATTCTTCTACTAGGAATTTCCCTGGAGGATCTGAAAACATCACACCATAGTGATATATGTGTGCCTATGTTTATAGCAGTACGATTAGTTATAGCCAAATCTTGGAAACAACCAAGATGCCTGTCATCTGAGGAATGGATGAAAAAGATGTGGGATTTTTATACAATGATGTATTACTCAGCTATAAAGAATGATAAACTCGAAGCCTTTATATTGTAGTGGATGCCACTTGAAGATATACTCATAAGTGAAATAAACCAGACACACATGTGTAAATCTCGTGTAGTTTCCTTAGTATAAGAACGCAAAAGAAGAAACACAAATAGAAAGGTATCATACAATTAAAAGGAAACCAAGAAGTTGAGGACTGTACAATGAAGAAAGAGCAAGGAGTAGAGCCAGGAAACATGAGAGAGGCAAGCCATACACCTATATGTACAAGATGGGTAGGGCAATGATCCTGAGAATCTTCAAAAGATCTTTGAATCTAGCAGTTATTTGGAAGGATTCTCACCCTGACTAACTATATATACTGACACCTGTGAACTAAGCAACTGCACTGCAGATGGTAATTTGTAATAGTAGGTTCATGCTTGGAGTGCCTGTCATTCTGGTCTTCTGAATATGTGCTGTTTGTCATGACATGCCAGTTGCTCCTGTGCTGTCTCTTGGGTAGATTATTGTTTAAAAAGTAAGGGTGTGGTGAATGAAGGCAGGAGACAGGAAAAGGAGTGTTGTGGTGGACTGGCCTGCAACAATGTTGTATGTGGTTAGATTTCTGGACTTTGTGCAAGCATATACAATTCTTTATTCCAATTTTTTAAATATAGTTTAATTTTGTAAATTTTTGTCATATTCTGTAGGAACTTAAAGTTTAATATATCAATACTTGATGAAAAATACCTGTTCCATGTTATGCCTAAGATATTTCATATTCAGACAGAGAGTGAGGTTAAGCTTAACAGCCTAGGTTAGATGGTAATAAGAATAAGCTTATCTTCTGGAGGGTTAACAACCTAAGTTTGCAGACCAAAAATTAGAGAAAAAAGAGAGCCACAAGGAAAGCCCACATTTTGGCTCTAGCCTTCCAAGGTCAAGACTCAGGACATATGAGAACCTGTGCTATAACACCATGTAGGGGGCCTGCCCCCTTAGCTCAGTTCTTTAAGTGGCTGCTGCAAGATAGCATTCAGGCTCAGGTTGCTGTGGATTGATCCCCACAACTCAAGCCAAA
>NW_004524589.1:21098719-21101287 GCF_000260255.1 Octodon degus | reverse complement strand
CAGATACAGGGGTCAGAGAAGTATGTTATTGATTGGAAGAGGTAGTGAGAGAGGTGTGTGTTTTTTGAACAAGAGATCTTTTATTTTATTTATTTATTTATCTTTGTATTTTAGAGAAGGGTCTACAGGGTGTTCAAGTTCTTACTAGTAGGTCAGACTCATAGTGATCCACCTGTTTACAGCCTCCCAAGTGCTGGGACAACAAGAGCGCACCACCACGACCAGTGTCAATTGCCATCTTATCGCATCCCAGGGACAGGGCAGGCACGGCAAAGAGATCTTTTATACCGCAAGTCTGCATATTAATCTTCCAAGTGTAGAGGGTCAGGTGTGACTTCTCCAAAACCTCTCAGCCTTTCCCAGGTTCTCACTATACAAGTGACAGTCAGAGCACATGCTCAATAGTATGCACTTACTCTTCCGTATTAGTTCCCTCCATTCCAAATGACTCAACCAAGAGTAAAGCACAGTACATAACAGGGATGAGATTTGAACCCGGGCCTTTCTAATGTCAGAGTACAACTTTTTGATTTTCTGTTGTGATTTCTTACCTGAAAAGTGTAAGAAAAGTACAGGAAAAGTGTGTCAAATTATTTATCTGGGATCATTATTCCTGGAGTGGCAAGAAATCTTATTATTTCCTATGTTTCTATCTTTGTGTCAAGTGGATTAGTATTGTTGTTTGTTTTGCTTATGCCCATTATTTCTTAAAATTTGTTTAAGCTGTAGCTATCAGTGTGCTTTCCACAGAATATGTGCTCTGAAGTTTAGCAAGCCATAAAAATCAAGAAGAAATATGTGCCACAGAAAAATACCACAGCCTGCCTAGTCTTGGTGCGTGAAAGGTCCTCAGTGAATGCGGAATGATTCCTAGATGGAGGCCGGAAGTGCGCACCAGAAAGAAAACCAAGCAGTGCTGTTGTCTCAGACCTGTCGCCTTTCTGCTTTGAACGTCAGCGTCTCCTCTGTAAACTGTTCTTATTACTTGAAATTCTAGTGTAGAACAATTCATGGCTGGCCTTAACTCCAAATCACCATGCACATCTAGCTTTTCTTTTGAAAGAAACACATTTCTTTGGGACAGCCCAATAGCGGACATATAGGAAGAAAGAAATGCTCTGCTTTCTTAACAAAGCAGTTTACATGAAAAGAGAAAACCCTTAGAAAACATTAAAACTTAATGAAGTATTTTAAATGCTGCAGTGAAAATAATACGTATTTGTAAAACCTCTGAAAGAAAATATCAACTTTTTTGTTATTTGGCCACCTCAGAAATAGGTGATGGATTATTCATTCTCTGGTTTGGAATTCCATTTATATTCTATTCAATGCTGAAAGATTTAGAGTGTCATGAAAATACTTCAGGTCTTAAAGAAGAAAAAGGAGAGAACAGATAATAAAGTTAATCCTTGGACTAAATGAAAAAATATTAAAGGAAGATGAAGCACATCTTAGGATGCAATGAAAACAGATACCTTCCAAAGAGGAAAAAATTAGTGCATTATGAAAGTAAACACAAGTTTAATAGAAAAGGAGATAAATGTATGTTTTTGTCACATTGCAGAAGCATACAACTAAATACCAGAGCTTCATTCTATAGATTTAAATATATAATTACTTAAGAATGCTACTAACTAAATTCAAACATATAATTGTTAAGTCTCTATTGTAAGCAAAGTTTTGCAAACTCTCAAATATATTCAGAGGAAAGAACTTCCACACTCAGCTGTAGCCAGGAAAACAATTAAAAGACATTCAATAGCATTTCTCAAGTGATAACAAAATATTCAACTATGGTTCATTCTAATTTAGACCAGCAGCCAATTAAATTGAAATCTTGTGCAATTCTTCATTTGGGTATTAAAACCTATTTTTATTAAAAACCTCCAGGAAAGCATTCATTTGTGAGCTTTTAAGTATTCCCAGCTGGATGCATTATCTGTATTGAATTTATCATTCAATGGAACAGTACCAGGTGGACGCATAGGCATAATGAGGTTCTTGTAAGTACAGGCAAAAAAGAGAGAGAGAAAGAAAAGAAAAGAAATTGCAGTGGAGATATCTTTATTTTGGATACCTTTCTTTCTACCTTGTCTCACTACTTCTAAGTTAAATCAGCATATTTTTCCCTAACATAAACCATTTGAAATAGCAAGATTTGTTGTCATCAACTAGACCACAATGCCCTTGAATTTTACCTTGTTTCACTTTCCCGAACAAGCTCTTAGTGTAGGTGGAGAAGTTACTCAGAGGTAACTGCGCATAAACCAGCAGGCTACATTGAAATGTTTCCAAGTCGGTTGTTATGTCATGGAGAATCCAGCTTTGAGGTCATTTGGGAAGGAGAGAGGTTAAGTAGAGGAAGAGATTTTCTTTGTTATTTTCTTTAAAAGATAACATTTTGAAGAGATCTATATAATGCAAAAAAGTATGATGTGTTTCGTATATTGTCTTGCTAAAGTGATTGGTAATCCTTTTTTTTTTTAAACTTAAATCATGTCTTGAAAATTATCACAATTTTAGAAAAACCTTGTATTTTTTTCAGGTCAATGTGATACAACAAGGAGT
>NW_004524589.1:21095556-21098619 GCF_000260255.1 Octodon degus | reverse complement strand
TTATTTTGTGTGTGTGTGGCCAGCTCAGCCCACCAGGGGGCGGGGCTGGCTGGCATGTGGTGCTGGGGGATTGAACTGCGGTCCCTGTGCTTTGCTTAGCTTAGCTTGTTCTAAGTAGATGCTTTAGACCACTGAGCCATCTCACCAGCCCCTCCTTTCTTAATAAACTAGAAAAACTTTCACAAGCTGTTGTCACCTAAACATAATTTTATTTAAAAAATATAGAAAGAAGTATGTAACAATATTCCTAACCTTATGACCTACTTACTATTCTCTCTTATTGTCTCTATTCCTGCATATATTCTTTATTGTGTTTTCCACCTATGGCTTCCAACTTCTGCTGAAGAATAGGAAACAGTGGCTACCCCGCGCCAGCAGGACCTGTGTGGTCCAAGCATGGGCGCAGCATGGGTGAGACCCTCTTCCACCCCCTTAGGACCCCCCCAATACTCCATGCCCCCCCCCAGTCCCCAGCCTGCCGAGTGAGAACTTCTGCTGTGTTCTCAGGACCCCAGATCTGGCCCTAGCCCAGAACCAGTGAGTGTGTGAGAGAGTTTCCTCTCACCCCTATTCCACCTTGTCCCCTCCAGACTCAGCTCAGGCCTGGCATACAAGTCTGGGGTGAAACCCTGCAACTGCAATCCCTGCAGAGAGAGTAGGGGACAGAACCACCCAACTAGTCCAGGAGCAGAACATCTTGCCAGAGGGGAACAACAGGTTCACTCCCGAGGGTGGTAGCAGGAAGGAGCTGAGCACAGAAACCAGACCCAAACCAGGCACAGCTGGATAAATTAAAAATTTGTAGACCTGCACTTGAGTATCACTAGATGCTAAGGTCATAACTACAACAAAGATCAGAAGACAGTGCTATGCAAAATGACAACAAGAAGGAGCAAAATGCAATCTCAGACTCTAAGCCCACCCATAACAAGTGCAGAGGACACTAACACAAAGCAAATTGGGAAACACACAGCAGAAATCAATGAATCAATAGCTACTGAAATAAAGAAACCGCTGCAAAAAGGTAGAGAGGAACTCAGATTGGAAATGAAAAACAATCCCTGAGTTAATAGCATCTGCAGTAAACAATCAAATGGAGAAACACAGGGAGGAAAGCCAATGCCCAACCAGAACAAGTGCAGAGGACACTGGCTCAGCTCAAATGTATGAATTAATAGGGTTGACAGTAAATAAGCAACAGCACAAAGTTATGGAGGAACTCAGAGCGGAATTTTCTGAAATAAAAAAAGAATTCTCAGAACTCATAGCATCTGAAGTAAAGAATCAAATACAGAAACATAGGGAGGAAACCCAATCCGAAAAAAACTGCACTAAAACAATTAATAACTGCTTCTAAAGAAGACATTGATAAAAAGATAGAGATTAGAAAAATGACAGATTCCTTGAATGAGCAATACAGGAAACAAATACATAGCATGAAGCAGAGCCAAAGAGGTATAGAGTAACTTAAAATCTCAATCACAAGCATGCAAAACAGTTGGAGTGAAAGTGAACACAAAGTTTCAGATCTTGAAGATGCTGGTGCAGCTAGTAAGAAGATAAGAAAAGATCTCTTTAAAACAACTAGGATGCAGGAAAAAATAATTCATCACTTGCAAGGCGATGCAAAGTTGAACAATGTGAGACTAATAGGTATCAATGAGAAAGAAGGAGTAAATACAAATGACATTAAAAAATATGGGCAGAAGTAATAGCAGAAAACTTCCTAAATATGAGGAAACAATCTCCATTCAGGTAACCAAAACATACAGAATGCCAAGTAACCTCAATCTGATTAAAAACACATCAAGACATATAATAATAAAGATCCCAGAAATCCAGCACAAGAATAATCTACTGAAAGCCACTAAAGAAAAGAAGCAGATCACATTCAAAGGAAAACCCATCAGAATTATGGTTGACTTCTCTTCACAAACCATGCAGGCAAGAAGAGCATAGAGTAGAGTACTTCAACTCCTCTATGAAAACAAATTCCAGCCCAGACTACTATACCCTGAAAAACTATCTTTCAAGTTTGATGGAGAAGTGAAATACTTCTGTGACAAAGAACAATGAAAGAATTTCATGATGACAAAGCCAACACTACACAGGATACTGAAAGATGTCCTAAAGAGGGACCAAAATGATCAGAACTCCACAAATGAGATCAGAAACAACCAACTAAATAGGGTAAGCAATTAAACACAGGAGAAAAAGGAGTAAGCAACAACAGGTAAATAACATGTCAATCATAAGTCAATATAATTCAATTCTAACTATCAATGTAAATGGACTCAATTCACCAATTAAGAGAAATAGACTGGCACAGTGGATTGGGAAACAAAATCCAACAAGATGCTGTATACAAGAAACACATTTAACTCATAAAGACATTCATAGGCTGAAAGTCAAAGGATAGAACACAATATTACATGCCCCAGCACTTCAGAAAAAAGCAGGGGTAGTAATCCTACTCTCAGACAGTCTCAATTTCAAACCAACAATGATCAGGAGAAATAAAGAAGGCCACTCTATACTGGTTAAGGGGAAAAATTCAAGAGGAAGAGGTAACACTCATAAATATATGTGCAACAAAAACGGGAGCATCCAACCATGTAAAGCAAATCTTAATGAACATGAAAAATCCAATATCCAATACCACAATCTTAACAGGAGACATTAATACCCCCTTATCCCCAAAAGATAGGACAACCAGACAAAAATTAGCAAAGAATAACAGAACTGAACCAGAGCTTGAAACAAATGGACTTGGTGGACATACATGGAATACTCCACCCAAACACAGCAGAATACAAATTTTTCTCAGCTGCACATGGGTCATTTTCTAAAATAGACCACATACTGGTATATACGTCATGCTTAAGTAAATGCAAGTAAACAGAAATTATCCCATGCATATTATCTGACATCAGTGCAATAAAACTGGAAGTAAATGACAAAATAAACCAGACAAAAAACTTAAATACATGCAAATTAAATGACACCCAACTCAGCAACCAGTGGGTCACAGATGAAATTAAACAAGAAATTCAACAATATCTA
>NW_004524589.1:21064009-21090204 GCF_000260255.1 Octodon degus | reverse complement strand
CCACTAGGAAGAATGTATGCAATGTGTTAATTATTGAAACTGTCCAACCAATTTGATTTGAAACTGTCTCATTGATATTTGTTTATCAATAAAATTATGGAAAAAACAAAATGCAAAAAAAAAATGAAATTATGGGAAAAAAAGGAATAGGAAACAGACTCTGTTTTCCTGAGTAGTTTTAGAGTTTAGGTATGCAAATTTTAAGTGGAGATTTGAAAATAATAAGAAAATAATTCTGAACTCTATAATAGATATGTGATTTTTTTAAAAAAGATGCAAAATATATAGAACTCTGAGTCAAAGTTTCTTTAAAATTAAGAGAAATATGGATCAAGTTTTTTGTCCTTCAAAACAACAGATTTACATGGGTAACAGAAGGAAAGGAAGAAGGCATCATAATCCCAGACCTTAAATTACACTATAAAACCATTGTGATTAAATCAGCATGGTATTGGCAAAACAGACCTGAGGGTCAGTGAAACACATTAGAAAATATAGATACAAGTACAAACACACTCAGCTAGCTTATCTTTGGCAAAGGGGCCAAACATGTTCACTGAAAGAAAGATAGCCTCTTTAATAAATGGTGCTGTAAATACTGGCTTTCCACATGCCAAAGGCTTACAATAGACCCATGCCTATCACCATGCACAACACTACACTCGAAATGGATCAAAGATTTAAATAATAAAACTGAAACACAATTTTCTGGAAGAAGGCTGGCCAGACAGCTCAGTGGACTAAAGTGCTTGCTTAGGTAGGTGCAGCAACCAGGATTCAATCCCCAGTGCCTCATGCTGGCCCCACCTCCAGGGCAGGCTGCGACAGCTGCTGAGACTGAGTATGGTGGTGTGCACCTGCATTCCTAGCAATTGGGAGGCTAAAAACAGGAGGAGCACTACACCTCCAATCTGTGTAGTGAGACCCTATAGACCCTGTACTAAAATACAAATTAAAAAAACAATCTGGAAGAGAAAGTAGGTAGAAAACTTAAGGACATAGAGGCAGGTTAAGAGTTCATAAACAAAAATCAAACTGCACAGGAAATACTTCCAAGAATCAGCAATTGGGAATCTCATCTTTTTGAAAAGTTTTTGCATGTCAAAGGAAATCACCAATAGAGTAAAAAGAAAACCACAAAGTATGAAATAATTATAGCAGACTGTCCCTGAGACAAAGAACTACTCTCTAGAATATATAAAGAATTTTAAAAAATCAGGGCTCCAAAATTCAAGGACCCAATCCAAAAATGAGCAATGCAATGAGTATCTTCAAAAAAGAAGAGATAGAAATAGCAAAATAAATATATTAAAAACGTTCAATATCATTGGTCATTTGAGAGATGCAAATTAAAACAATGCTGAGATACCATCTTGCACCAGAAAAAAAAAAAAATGGCTGTCATTAAGAATAACAAATGCTGGAGAGGCTGTGGGGAAAAATGGAACCCTTCCCACTGTTGGTGGGAGTGCAGGCTGGTACAGCCATTATGAAAATCAGTTTGGAGATTCCTCAAAAAACTAGGACAGGAAGTCTCATTCAAGCCAGATGTTCCCCTCCTATGTATTTTTCCAAAGGAACTGAAAGCATCATACTACAGTGTTACATGTGCACCCATGTTTATAGCAGCATAATTTGTCATAGCTAAATCTTGGAAATAACCCAAATGCCCATCAACTGAGGAGTGGTTAAAAAAGATATGGCATTTTTATACAATGGAATATTATTCATCCATTAAAAAAGATAAATTCAAGGCTTTGTAGATAAATGGATGCAGCCAAAGACTATATTGGTAAGTTAAATAAATCAGCTTCACATGTGCAAACATCGTATTATCTCACTAGAGTGAGAACCTGAAAGGGCAATAAAAATCTAAGAGATATGAAAGATATGAAAGGGAAAGAAATTGTTCAATGGGAAGGAAAAACTGGGATGAGGAAAAAGGACAAACGTAAGAAGAGGAAAGACATATTTAGGTATATATTCAGAATAGTTTAGATAATTGTATTTTTTATTTCTGCTGGACTTCTGAAAGAAGCAATTAATGCTTAAACAATTTTTTATTCTGATTTTTTTCCTTTTTTGGATTTCTTAAAACTGCTTTGTACTTGTTTTGTTTTGTCTTCTTTAAAATAAATTTTGCACGTTTATATCTGGTAATCTGAACAACTCATTTGAAGATAGCATCATGTAATACAGCAACCATTGTTGAATTCCTATTACTTTGTTTAGTGAAATCTTATATCGTCTCTAATGCTGTTTCTTTCACTATTTTATGTTCTTTAAAAATAAGTAAAAAAAAAAAAAGGAAAAAAACAGATTTGGTAGGGATCTTAGAAAATAACATTTAAATATCAGAAGCATGAGAGGCTTTATTAAATGTCTAAATTACTTGTGAAAAGGAAAGCGCATAGAAGGCTCTGAACACGGTGCTTGAAACTGCTAGTTAAATGGGGTAAGGCAGAGGTTTGCTTGGTGATAGGTCTTGAGTCTGCTCTTGAAGATTATCAGTGAAGCCATTTAGTTCATTCTCCAGATGACATCTGGGACATATTTATACTGTCACAATCAAACAATATTATTTCCCAGCCTCCCTCTTTTAAGAAGAATACAATGTCTTCCAAAAATATCCTTCAGCTGTCGGTCTGGCGCAATCTACTGAGGATATGTGTAACTGAGCAATACCTAGTACATAAGCTGTACTTACCATGGAGAATCAATAGACCTTGTCAGATTACATGAATTTTCCTAGGGAACTTTTTAATAATTTATCAATTAAATTAATAATGGAAAGTACTGCCAAAACTATAGCAAATGCGTTTTCAAAGAAAAAATGAGTCACCAATTCTGTCAGGACTTTCAAATACCTCTTTTCTTTACCTACCCTACAATTTTAAATTTGCTTTTTGCTAAAGCATGAAGAAATATTTTGATAATATGCAGGCTCAAAGTACCTTGTTAAGGGCCAGTGGTATAGCTCAGTGGCCTAAGCGCTTGCTTAGGTAAGCACAGGGGTCAAGGCTCGATCCCTGGCACTGAATGCCTGCCCGGCCAGGTGGGCTTAGTGGCATACACCTGCAAATCCCAGTAGGGAGGCAGAAATCAGGAGGATCATTACAAGTCCGAGCTGTGTAGTGAGACCCCGCACACACAAAAAAATGTTGGGCCAGCCAAATAGCTCAATGGATTAAAGCGCCTGCTTAAGCAGACACAGTAGTCAGGGGCTGGATTACCACCACCCCCCCCCCCCCCCCCCCCCCCCCCCCCCCCCCCCCCCCCCCCCCAGTGCTGTGCCTGCCCTGCCCCCAGGGCGCACTGAGCCAGCATTGAGACTGGGCGTGGTGGCGCACGCCTGTAATCCCAGCTCTTGGGAAGCTGAACACAGAAGGATCACTACGATCTCTGATCTACATAGTGAGACCCTGTAGACTCTGCAGACCCTGTACTAAAAACCAACAACAAAAAAAAATTTTGGAGTTATTTGCAACTAGTTAGGATAGAGTCATTGTTGTTTAAAACAGGCCTGTTAAATTTTACATAATAAAATCACTACAAGGCTAACAAGCAGTTATCATTAAAACTTAGTGACTCTTAGGGTTGCAAATGACCTTAAAATGTGAGCTGAGACCAGAATGCATGCCTAAAATGTATTTCAAATAATATAATTTTATTTAGTCATTTATTTCATTTTTATTCTTTAATTTACATTTTGTTTGAAAAATGACTAAGATGCAGGCAAGTTTTATAAAAAATAAAAATAAAGGAAGCCTATAATCCATAAAGTCAAGGCAGAACTGATCAATATGCAATATTGGAAAATGGAAATAGTTCACTCATTGTTGTTTTGCTTTGTTTTGTTTTTGTGGTACTGGGGATTGAACTCAGGACCCTGCACTTGCCAGGCAAGCACTTACTCTACTGAACTGTCTCCCTGACCGCTCACTCATTTGTTTTAAACATGCTTATTTTTAAAATCACAGTCAAAAATACATCATTAACAAAAACCATTTCTTAGCTCCCAAATTTTTCTTTCATTCATAAAACATGAAAGAATTAAAGTTTTTTGGGGAAGCATAAATTGCATTAATCAAAATATATATTATGCTACCTATAAATTTTGACTTATTTTAATTAATCTTTGGGTAAAACATTTTTTTATTTATTCACACGTGACTTAAAAATGTCATCTTCTGATTGAAGCTAACATATATTTTATATCAGTATTTTTCCTCCTATGGATTTGTGCGGTCCACATATCACAAAATAAATTGCCTACAAAACATCTTGAAGCAATTGTTCATTCAGATGACCCTGTTAATTTTGATTATCATTGAAGTGCTGACAAAAAATGATTTGCAATGGAAGAAAGGTCATTAAGATGAAAATAGAAAAAAATGCTGTCAGCTTTTCAAATAGCTCAGATAAATGTTGCTACAATACTACCTCTTCATCCATCTGGATTTAGAATTTAGTTCATTATCCTGGGCCATCCAGGAAAAAATTCTCTCCACTAATCTGAAGGATGGAAAATGACCCCTTTAGGTGTTTCAGTAGAGGGAGAACCAATCAAAACTGAAGACTGTACTAGTCAGCTTCACATTACTGTGATGAAATAACCGAGACAGTCTCCTTACAAAGAAAAGACTTATTAAGCTTACTGTTAGGAAGACTCAAGCCCAACATCAACCAGACCCCTTTCTCTGGGCCTTTTTCAAAGAGAGTAAATGGCAACAGAGTGGTGTTCACATCTTCATCAGGAAAGAATTATAAGATAGCACTGGTGTCCCATGTAGGTCATACCTCCAATGACATAAGGACCATCACAAGGTGCAGTTCATAAAGCTCCATAGCACTTACCTATACTACCATCAGGTGACCAAGATCTATGTACAGATTTCTGGGAACTCGGCATATACCTCAGTGGTGGAATGATTGCCTAGCCTGTGCTAAGCCCTGGGTGTCATCTCTAACACTATGAAAAGACCCCACCAAATAAAAGGAAAATAACTGGCTCTACATATGGACTGCGGGGGGGCACTCATCCTTTAACAGAAGCAGTAACAAAAACTCAGCATTATCCCATATAATTCATTTAAAAAGGCATTCCTATATTGAAATAATATAATTTAATAGAAATAAGTTATACATGCTAGAACATTTGTTTTGCCATATCCCAAACTGTTTGTTAAGGTGGATTTTGTTGTTGTTGATGTTGTTATCTTAAACTTGATATATTGGTTTGGTTTCCAATTCACTTTGTTCTTCTCTTGCAGAAAAGTTCTATGTGGAAGTTGGTATGAAGTTCTGTTTAGTTCTCTGGCATGGTTTCTGGTTGGTTTTTTTGTTTGTGGGGGGAGGGGGTTGGGATTGACTTTGCTTACATCTACTTTTTTTTTTTTTTTGACAGAACCAGGGATTGATCTCAGGCCCTTTTGCTTGCCATGGAAGCGCTTATTCTACTGAGCTTCTCCCAGGCCCTTACATCTACTTTTAACTCGCTTTGCAATCTGCAGATTTTCTGGTATGTTAATGGATTTTTGCATTTAAAGGATAGTCTCATTTGTGAGACACTTTGTTAAATAACCAGAATAAGTTAAGAAGAGGAAATTAAGAACCATACTGCCCTTTTTTATAGAAGAATGAGGGGTTTTTTTTGTACATAAGTAACCCCACAATCTGGTCCAGTCAGGAGATTAATCACTTTGTCCAGAAGTCTGTCACTGTCAACAAAAGATTCCAACTCAAGGTTTTTCAACATGACTTCATTCAAGAGATCATTTATAATCAATATTCTCTCAGCCCTAAAATATTAGGTGCTACAATATATAGAAGACCTATCTCTTACTTTAAAGAGTCTACCCTCTAGTTGAGGGACCAGAACACCAAGGAAAACAGGAGACACATGGTACCATGCAAAGGCCTGGGTTAAGTGTCAAAAGAAAGGCATTAAGTAGTATCACTCTGTCTTCCTATTCCTGTTACATGTGTGAAATAAAAGCATTTATATTTGTCCTGATTTCCTGTATGAGTACCTTAATGCTCAAGTCAAAAGGTAAAATTCTCAAACTTTTAAAATCATTTAACATAAGCCACTGGGGATGTAGCTCAGTGGCACAGCACCTGCCTTGGAAGCACAAGGTCGAGTTTGGTGCCCAACAGCAAAAATGCAAAAAAAGAAAAAAAAAAGCAATTAAAATGATTTAATATAGAAATTGACTATAATTAAGCACTGTTTTATTGACTATCTTATTTTAAATGCAAAATGTAATTTATGTATGAGTTTAAATAAATAAAATAATAAAACAACAATATGTGACAATTCCAAAAACTCCATTTTTAACTTTTTTATTCTACAAAAATCTAGATTCCAAAATAGCATTTTAATGGGTTAATGAGGAAGATCCGTTCCTTGGTACTTTTCCTCAGAATGTCAATATGATATATGTCCCAAAGTTACTCTAAAAGCAACTTTTCCTTACTCTTAGTCCCATATCCTGAGGAAGTTCTCATGCCTTTAAAGTTCACACAATCTTAGATTCACTTCTCCTCTCAGCAAAAGCTAAATCCATTTTCAGAACCAAAAATACACTGGATAGGTCTAAGGGGAGCTTCCCTTCCCTTGTCATTGATTGGCCCAGTATTGGGCCGTGACTCAACTCAAACCAACAAAAATTAGAGAGATGCATTTCCCAGGAGTTTCTGAAGAAAGCATCTCAACTTAAGAGAAAGCTACAAGACAAAATAGTGTCTTAGTCAGTGGGGACTGCTACAGTAAACTATCACAGGCTGGAGGCCTATAAACTACAGAAATTGCATTCTCACAGCTCTGGAAACTAGAAGGCTGAGAGAAGAACCCGGCCAGCTCATTCTCATGAAAACCTCCTCTTCTGTCCCTCCAGGGTCCATAATTATTTTTTTAAAAAGTATTATCTTCCAGTATATGGTATGCAAAGTATAATTTTATCAGAATTATACAAAAAGATAACTTTTCTTTAAAATGCATTTGATGAATTAATCAAATAATGGGAAAAATATTATATTGGTTTCCAATTTTCTATTTCACAAGTAGCCTGAAATTTGTTTAGATATCCTATTGCTTTCAGACCTTTGTAATCTTTACCTGTAAGATAAGATAGTAGAATGAATTTTGCTGAAAAACCAGTGGGATGAGTAATTTTAGTGAAGGTCTAGTTCCTATTAATTCACAATTTTAAAATGAGAGCATGTTCACTGCTAAAATAACACTGAACATCTGGCTCACCTAGACAAATTGTACCTCTTTTGTGTCAATCTATGAAAAATAAAAACAAATATTTTTTACCTTAAAGAATTGCTGGTCTCACTCAACTGGGCTGATGATCAAGTACTTGCCTGGGGTGAGAACCAGACGCCTCAGGCTTGAGTGGGTGCAACAGCAGTGGGGAACCCTCAAAGCCAGAAAGACAGCCAGAGCAAATTGCCCTGGGAAAAAAGTCGAGACTCAAAACTTTGGAAGACAGAAGCCACACTTCAAATCCAAGGGTAGGAGACAAGAATGAGCTCACAAACCTAAAGCCAAGAGATCTTGAAATCAAAATTCTGGCTGCCTGGAACCAGCCCAACAGCATATGTGCTCCAGAAGGCCTGTCTCAAGTACTTTTGTGTAATCATGATCCCCTGTAAGGCCCAGCAGGTATATGATTGCCAGGAAGACGACAGTAGCTTCAAATACAGGCAAGGAGATCACCTCTAATCTCACAATAAAAGCCAACATGTAATCATTTAAATGTGAATCATTATAATGGTGTGAAGCAAGACATTTATTGATGTTGTGAAAATCTGAAAGTAGAATTTTACTCTTGGTGCAACAGATCCCTGCTAAGAAATAACAGGAAAAGACACCGAAAGTTATGGTAGTTTTAACGGTTGACAATTCTCCAGTCCATTCTAGAATTTTATTTCTGACTTAATTTCTTTCTTTTGGGAGGTGTGAGGAACTGGGAATACAACTCAGGACCTCACACTCGCCAGGCAGGTGCTATGTTGCTGAGCTATATCCTTGGCCCCTAGGGTTTTATTTCTAACAATGTCAAACTGTTAAGAGTTGGGATCATGTTCTTATACCAAAAGACATCAAGATTAACTGCATTAAAACCTAAACTATCTGGACAATAACTCTATTAATCCACTACACAAAAGTAACCCGATCTACAAAGATGAAAAGAGTAGGCTCTATATTACAGGCCACATCAATACATGCCTGAAAATGTCTGTCCATATCCAAATCTGAAATAATTTTAGTGATGGGAATAAACATCAAATATTTACTGGCTGGTGCACTGCTAGATCAATGGGTTTGCCTCCCTCCCCCGAGTACACACAGTAATAAATGAATAGGCTTGGGCTTCCAGCAGCAAGAAAAGGTTACCTAATGACTAGAAATCAATGATGTCACTATGAAGTACATCAGTAGGCTAGGCCAAAACTTGGGGCTGCTGTCATTTAAAAAAAACAAAACACTGTAATAATAAGGCAAAAGCTAAAAGGACATTTTTCTTATGTTTGCTTTGTTTAATTTCAAATTTAGCAAATTAATTTTTACAGAATTCTGGGCCAAGTATAGTTCATTAAGAGAACATCTTATTCCAAGCTAACAATGTCTCCTAACATTAACCTAGTTCCTGTCAATCTGTCCCTAAAATTTTATTTTAAGTCTAAATTTTTAGCTCTTGTCTAGTGGTAAGAAAAAGTATGATGACTAAATTTCTCCAGGCAGAATGAGAAATGAAAATACAATAACTAGTATCATGGGAACCTGTAAAAGAAAAAAACAAGATTTTTTTCTTCTTTTAATCTCTGTTTTTTCCTAAGTCTTATGAGTAGATAAGCCAAGCCAAAACAAAACCAAGTTGTTACTTATTATGGAAAATTCTAGTGTTAATTTTGTCTTTTAGAAATATATTGGGCCAAGGAGATAGCTCAATAGAATAAGCACTTGCCTGACAAGTGTAAGGTCCTGAGTTCAATCCCTGGTACCACAAAAAAAGAAAGAAAGAAAGAAAGAAAGAAAGAAAGAAAGAAAGAAAGAAAGAAAGAAAGAAAGAAAGAAAGAAAGATATTGAGCTCTAAGAATAGATCTACTTAGTCTTTTAAGTTTGTCTAAGAATACTTGATAATAACTCCCTTAAAATATTGAGTGTACATTATACATCCCTTAAGTAGACCCAGGGAGACACTCTTTTTATCCAACAGAATGACAATATTACCCTTGTACCTTGTTATGGTTTGTGTCTAGTTGTCCCCACAAAGTTTCATGAAGTCATGGCACAGGACTTCGAGAGTTTGTGATTAACTCATGATTCACTGGGATTATGGGTGATCCAAGGCTGGGATTATGGATTTTAGTACTGCTGGGATTATGGGTGTGTGTATTTCCCCCAGCCTGGGGCAGAGAACCTGAATACAATATAAGAGACAGAGAGACAGACTCTCTTTCTGTTGCTATTGTTGGCCTATTGCCGTTGTTGATATCCCACCACCATAAAGGGTTGTCCTCTGCCTTGTGCCCCTCTGCCTTGGAGCTAGCTGAATATGGACTGAAATCTCCAATAAATGTGAGCTAAATAAACCTTTCCTTCCTTCATTTTTGTTGGGTATTTGTCGCAGCAACAAGAGATGAGTAACTGAGATATACATTGTGCCTTTCTTTCTCTTCTTCTCAGTTAAGGGACTATAGGACAAATTCCAACCTAACAAGTACCTGATAGAAGACCATGGCACATCATTCCTGACTAGTGGACTTTTCCTAATCAGAATCTAAAACTTGGTCCAAGTAAACTCATAAGATTAGATAATAATGACAGATGATACCAAGGGAACACTTTGGTCGAATCAGAAAATCTGTCTCTTTGAGGAAAGAATTGATACTAATTAAAGATAAATATGTTACAATTTAGTGCCCCAGAGGAGATCTTGAAAGCAGAGTTCTTTTCAGGGACCTAAAAATAATTTTCTTGTTCAGTTGCTATTTTGAAAATTGTTTCCTGCAGGATAATATTCAGTTGGATTCTGAATGTTTAAGAAAAACAAAGACTTATTCTATTCTTTGTTCTTTTACATATTTCATCTCTGTATTTTCTTGGTGAAACTTTTTTTAAAGTCTTTTAAAAGTTAGACTGTTGTACATATAATTCGTCTTTTGTGAAAATTTAAAAACCTATAAAACATTGTTTATAAAATATTCTGTCGGCACAAGTGTATAGACAGTAGGAATTAATTAGTGCAAAATATCCCACTATAAATCATTTTAATTGTAAGCAAATATATTAGTTTGGTTTCATTTTTACTACATTTCCTTTCTGTGTTCTTCTAACCTATTTGGAACCTGTAAATTCTCTAAAGAAAGGTTGGTCAGTGAATGTGCTTCCAACAGCTAATTGTATCAAGTTATATTTAAAATGTGAATATTAGTATGCACCTGTTTTATAAATGGAAATTTTACTCCATAAACATTCAACATTCATTTATAGAACCTTTAGTGTGTGCTATTATACAAGACTAAGGGGCCAAGAGGCACTACAGTAGCATGGCAGGATATCATACAATCCCACATATTGGTAATAAATTACAGGTGAAGTGCACAAACACGTGCAAAAAGGTAGAGTTGGTGAATTTCCAGTTCCAAACTTCCTTTTGGTTAAACATTGCACATTTTTCAAAACGCTATGAATAGTCATGTCAGGGAGATCTGAAATGTTTTAAGAATTTTATAACAAACTCATGGAATTGTCTTCTACGCAGTAGAAATCAAATCAATGTCATCCTGGTTTCCTACATCCTTGACAGATGAGAAAACAAAGGATGTAGGAGTCTTGAGAGAGTAAGGCCACTCACTCTGCATAAGAGAAGTAAATCCTTCTCTGCTTATAAGTCAGTCTAATTGTGAAGACCTCACAAATATTCAGGAGAAAGAGTATCTAAAGAAGAAGTTATGAAGAAGACATATTAAAAAGGAGAGTGTTTGGGGGAAGAGATAAAGGGATGGAAGGGCATTATAATACATTGGACTGTTAGGACCAACTTGTATAGAGCAGTGTGAGCTTGGCAGAGTATGCCCAAGGAAGAAGTACAGTTTCTTTTAATGCTTTATGCTTCCTAATTCAGGACTCCTACTCCTGCAAAATTCTCACTTCATGTCCTACATATATACAAGAAACTACAAAAAAAAACACACATTCACAAAAGTCATTGCTATTTATTGGATTTCTTGACTAAAATCATTGAATATGTAATGTTCCAAATCTGGGTTGATGCAAGCTGAACACACTGGGTGTTACTGGGGGAAGAGCTGACATTAGGTTAGTTATACATACAAAGTCTACAACTAGGGAAAAACTGGGTTTTATTGGTCCTTAAACTGATAATTTTATATAGTATCTTAAATAAAAATTGAACAAAGTATAATTAGCTCTTTTAAAGGGTTTTAAAGAGATAAAAAATGGGAGATAGTAAATTAATGTTTCATTCATGTCTAAGTAAATCCACTTCTGCCTATTAGTCAAATTGTAAAGACTTTTTCCATATATATATATATATATATATATATATGTAATGTGTTATTATGCAAGACTTCTCATCACATAAGGTAAAGATCCCAAAATTCTGGACAGAATGTAGAGGGGTGGGAATATATAAAAATAAAATTGTTTATAAAGTCAATGTTTATCATTAATTATCCAAGTAATTTCCTATGTGCCTATTACTGGCACATTCTCTTAATTAAATGTGTGCTTGATATAGAAGCCACCTCATTATGTTACTATAATCAGATAGAAGCAGTTTATGTCATTACATTTAAATACATGGTCATTCCCAGTGTCAAGGTAAGTGTATATAGAATGTTGATTGCACTGTTGCCAGTTACTCATTAAAATTCACCAAAAATCTGCATGCATTATAGAGTACATTTACAATTATGGAAGAAAAGAGTAACTTCTCTTGGTTCTTCGGACAATGACAGATATGCGTCTGAGAAAGAAGGAAGGTACTATTACTGCCAGCATGCATTAACCATTGATTGAACTTCCCTGAATCTGTGCATCGTGTTGACAGAGCATTACTCTTACAGGATGTCTCAACAAGAATGCATAAAAACATCGGAAGAACATAAAAAAGTCAGTGAAGCAGATTCTAATATTATCTGTCTCTTTGCGTTCATGTTGACTTTGGTGGTAAAGCTCAAGGAACAACAGGAAATAAAATTTTATCTGATGGCTCTGCTTTGCCACTGTGCAGTGGGTACTTACCCAGTCTCCCTTCTCTTATTCTAGTAAGAAGTTCAGTTCTTCCTGTGGAGAACCATAGCCCTGCCTGTTTTTCTGGTTCCTTGGCCTGTCCCAAGTGCTGGAAAGGGAGGGTGTGTGATCCAAGCCAGACCAACTAGACTTTCTTTCCTAGGAAGTTGCATCCATGGGTAGGAGGAGGAAAACCACATAGACACTACTAGAGAAGATTGTTCACAAAAACACTGCCCAAAGAAGATACTGTTGCTGAGTTCCTGCCAATTCCCTGGAAAAATCCTTCCAGAACATGGCAATTCAGTGATTTTTTTTTTGAATCTGTTAGTAATTCAAACCCCCTTTACAAAGCCCTGCTATGCTTCAGCTAGGTTCTGTCTTAAGCTAGAGAGAGCTTGTCCCCCTTAGTAGCAGTCAGTACACCCTAACATCAGAATAGAGGGTTGTCTGATGCCAACTTCAATCTCATGTCCTACTTTTAAATCCTGTCCATTTTTCTTTATAACCTTGAAATTACGTGTGAGTGGAAGAATACAGTCATAAAAAGTAGAAATCCTCTTTTCTGTCCCCAAAATAATTTTATATGCAAAATTTAAAAATATGTAGTTCTTTTCCAACCACCATATTTGCCATAACATTCTCAAACTCAGGCAAAATGCAGTATAAGAATGGTTTCAGATAGAAATTCTCAGAAGGAAATACTTTTTACCAAATGCTCATAAAGCCAAATATTTCTGTGGGTTAAAAAATTATCTCTTATAGTTTGAGACCTCACTGAGATTTTTATTCCTTGTCTCTAAGACATAATTTAACTGTTTTATTTTCACTCTGAGGAGAATTCAAATTTAAAATATTAGTTAAAACTTAACTTTTAAATTAATTAAAATATTTTGGCAAGTTTCTATTTGCCTGTGTTCGTATAGCCCAAAAGAGATTAGTTTTGAAAAATTGAAACTGGCAAGCCAGTTACTTCTAATAGAAACCTAATTGATTTATGTACTTAACCAACAAAAACAAGTAGATAAAGAGAATTTCTAATGCTTCCTAAGTTCAGCACTTCCTTAACATCTTTACTACTGGCCCATGAGTTCAGCATAGGGCATGGAGCTGCGCATGGTGAAAGCCAGTCCACTGTAGAATCATGCATCACGGATCCCACTGGCCCGTCAGTACAGGGTCATGCCAGAGAACCTGAACTTCTCCCTTCTCTGCCCAAGACAGATTCAGTAACTCACATTTGGTAACTGCAGAGCTGTCAGCTCTGTCCTCAGAGTAAATGCTCGAGTTAGACCGAATGTGCTTCTAGATTTGTAGATGAAAGCATCCCAAGACAAAAAGTAACTCGGTGTCCAATTATGTTAAATATTCACAAACTGCTGATAATTGCATAATAATTTTGACTTTTTATGCCTGTATTTCTGAGTCATTCAAAGCAGCACAAGTTCTCTCAACAAGCAGGCTCTTTGACCTTTCAGCTACTTGCCAACTATAATTCAAGCCAGATGTAGGAGAGAAAAACATATATGCTTTTAGCAAAGCTCATATTTTTAAAGTTTTATTTTTAACTGAAACACAAAAAGATAAAAGTTGTACATATTAGTGGAGGACCATGTAATGTTTAGCATACATATAGTACATCGTGTAATGGTCAATCAGGTTAAATATATTTTCTCCTCAAACATTTATCCTATTTTCTGTTAATGACTTATAAAATCCTTTCCTTACAGCCTTTTGGAGTGACCAGTGCATAACTTTCATCCATGGGCACGTCCTGTGGCATTGTACACCAGCATTTTTTAGCCCAACCTAACTGAACTTAGTGCTCATGGGTCAGTTACTTCCCGTTTCTTAGCCCCAAATCTGTCAGCTGTCCCCAGCCTCTGGAAGCTACCATTCTACTTTCAACTTCTGTGAGATCGATTTCTTAACATTCCATGTACAACTGAGATTAGGTGGTATTTTCCTTTCTGTGCCTGACTTATTTCACTTAACAGAATGATCTCCACTTCTATTACATTGTCAAAAGTGACAGGATTTCACCCTTTTGAGTGCTGAAAGGCATTTTCTGGTGTGTGTCATGTTTCATTACCCACTCATTAGTTGATGGACATTTAGGGTATTTCCAGTCCTTTCCTATTGTGAATAGCCCTAGCAGTCTATAAACCACTAGATAACACCTGCTAATGCCAAGATAATGCAGATAATGCAGATAACATATACTATCCTTCTTCAAATGTCAAAGAGAAATTCAAATTGCAAAAAAATTTTGGTGACACTCATATTCTGGGTCTTCTGTAGAAATAAAATTAAAGGGTCAGGAGATAGTTCAGTGGCTTAAGCACCTGCGTGGCACATGCAAGGTTCAATCCCTACTGCCATTTGCCATGTGTGCCCAGGAACCTCAGGCATACTGTGCCGGCCACTCAAACTGGGTGTAGACCACCACTCAAACAATGGTGTAGACCTATAATCCCAGCACTGGGGAGGCTGAGAAAAGAGGATTACTGCAAGTCCAAACTGCATAGTGAGACCCTGTATCAAAGATAAATCAATAAATACATATAAAATTGAAGTAGAATACTCATGAGGCTTTATTAAAACTATAGTGTAAGTGATGGGACAGGGCAATGTCTTCCAAAAATGATATTTTGGTGCTCATCTAATGGAAATAGAGCACTCGAATCCATGGTTTCACATGTTCTGATTCTAGGGGAAAATTTTCAAGTTGCTTCTCTTCAGTAACACAAGTAAAGTCATGAGGTTCCCAAGAATCTCAATTTCTGCTTTTGTTTGTATTCTCTAGGTCTCCAGAGTTAACTCCCCATAAATCTAGAGGTCATGTGGTTTGGTACTGGGTAGGGGCTTGTGGCATCCCAAGTCACAGTCTCAGAGAAGCTCCAAGAATAGGTAGTAAAAGGTTCAAACTATTTTTACTTCTCAAAATTCACTAAAGCTTCTTTAGAACTGGTCACTGTAGAAGTTTCTGGGGTAAAATCCAGACAATTTGCCGAAATTCATACACATGCCATTTAATTTCTTAGACTAATATGAGACCACAAAGTCAGCCAGTTTATATTTCTGATGGTTGCTACAAGGAACACACACACACACACACACACACACACACACACACACACACACACACAGCTTGGGCAAAGCACCAAGAAAAATACTAAAGAATTTATCCTCCACATAGCTAAACAGAGTTATTTCTAAGAGATCAAACCACTCAGAGATCCCCCTGGAAGGAGGCACCAGGGAGAAAGCCTTTGAGCCCTGACCTACTATATTTCAATGATGCTACAAAGAGTGACACAGCCAGGGAGACAGATAGATAAGCTGGTCTAGTCATTCATGTTATCAAAGATAGCTACCTTTTAATGAGCATGGATCTGAACTAGCTAAAAGCTTTAGGGCTGAGCAAGCCATTCCTCAACTGTGTATCAAAACTGAGATGAAAATATTTGATCAGAAGAGCAGCGCTATCTCACTGATAATCAACAGAAAGTGAACTAAGACAATACTATTATGCCTCAGAGAGGCAAGATCAAAGGATAAGATAAGTACAGTCTTGGAGAGAAAATAAAAACGTGGCATTCTGGCACTTAACTTGTGGGAAAGCACGAATTGATAGAAGTTTTTTTGAAATGCAATTTGGGCTTGTCTATCAGTATGTGAAGGGTACAGTGTCTTCTTAGAATTCTACTTCCAGAAAGAAAAATCATGTGTAAATATGTAAACAAATAGATAAGAGAATTTACTGAATCCTGTTTATTATAACACTGCTTTTAATAACCAACAAAATTAAAAGCAAGCTGGGAAAGATATTTTAGGAAAAAGAAGAGTTTAGCTCTTTATGCACTGACAGGTACAGGGTTCATAAAATATAAAAAAGAATGAGTAAACTGCAAAACAGGGCATGTGTCAGGATCCAATTTATATTTAAAAATAATGCTGTGTGTGAGCACTTTTGCGCAACTGTTGCATCCTACCCTGGATTTCATAGCCAGAGTCAGGCATGTAGAAGAGAATCAGCAGCACAGAGCACTTCCTTTCTGTGACTTCCTGCCTTGCTTATCAGATTAATTAGGAAAATGGGTGAACAAAATGATACCAGTATGTGCTTGCTGACAGTGATAAGAAAAAACCAGTCTCTTAAACATTGTACTAGAATGCTGGATATGTCCAGGGGTGTTCAGATATTACTGCCTTCTTTTCACTGCTGGGTATTGGACCTACGGTCTCATGCATCATGGAAAGTGCCCTGTCCCTGAGCTGTCTCACCAATCCTTTTTATTTTATTTTTGAGAAAGAGTATAAGTTGGCACTATTAGCCTAAAATTTATGATCCTCTTGCCTCAGTCTCCTGAATAGCTAAGGTTACGGGTATATACCACCAGGCTCAACAGTAGTCTTAAGCCCAGAAGAGTTAACTGAAAATCCTCTAGAAAAAAAGTAAGTTTGCTTTTAACTTCTAAACTCAAATCCAACCATTTTTTATTTTAAAATGATTTATGATTTTTTAAAGCAAGACAAGATCTCTGAAGAATATATTATTGAGTTATATCCAAAAATTTATATATATATTCATTAAAACCTAAGATGCCTGAAGACTTCAGGGTTCTTAACAGATAAAATGTGAATGTTCTTTTTTTACAAAACCCACTACAATAAAACAAGGGGAACAAAATTTGCATACAAATCCCAGAAGAGCAATAAGACGTTAAGAGGACACACAATGCAAAAGAGATGTCAACACATTAGTGAAAAACTGATAAGGAACTGAAAGAACCAACACTGGTCTTATGGGGATGAGGAGGTGATGAAGCAAGTCATTTTTCTCTGTAAAACTCAAGAAGAGTCAGGCTCTGGAGGCACCAGATATGCACAAGTCGAGCAAGGACCTGCATCAGGAGGGTCTGAAAGTCTTTCTTAAGAGGCAGGTGAGCCTCTAGATTTCTTTCTCCACTCAGCATATTCAGGCAACTACCCTTCCCCTGTCTCAGATGGAGACTAGATATTTTTCCGTGCAGGACCTGTGATCATCCTTCTCAACAGAGTCTGGAGAAAATGTAGTCCTGATGCTTTATGGTGTTCGCTCTCCATAACACATGGACCTGAAAACAGTGATGGTCGTGCGCCTTCCTCTGCAGAACTGAGAAAATGGTGAAATCATTTTCTACAGAGATGAATGCTCTCATCAAACTTAGGTTGAAAAACGTTGCTCAGACACAGCCACGAAGCCACAGAGGAGAACAAGTTAGCTGGAAGGAGAGAAGATGAGAAGGGCGAGGGACTGGAAACAAGAGAAGAAGGGGGCCTGCCAAATAGTTCAGTGAATTAAAGCGCCCGCAAGCAGGTGCCTGAGCCAAGGGTTCGATCCTCGGGTCTGCTGTGCTGGCCCCGCCCCCAGGGTGAGCTGAGACAGTGATTGACAGACGATTGACACTGGGCCTGGGGGCACACATCTGTAATCCCAGCTCTTAGGAGGCTATAAACAAAGGGATCACTACAAGTCTAATCTAGTAATGAACCCATAAACCCCCGGCAGCCCCCCAAAAAAAAAAAAAAAAAAAAAAAACACCCCACAAGAAACAGCAGTGAAAGTCCCCACCTAAGCAGGAACTCCCTGCCTGTTGTAAAGCTTTGCCCCAGAGTGAAATAGCCACACATGCGATCTTCCCTTCTACCCAGTGCCTATGTAAGAGATTAAATGATTCTTACTTGAACTATCTGAAAAGTCCCAGAATAAAAGCCAGTCAATAACCCAAACAAAATTCTTGAACCCCACCTAATTTTTGTATGTAGTCTATAAACTCTTCCTCCACCCATGTACAAAAGTTCCCCATGCATCTATAAAGTACCTTACTTCTAATTAAACATAACCAACAAGACGAACAATGTCTTAGCTGTTTTCCTTGGTGCTGAGAAGCAACGCTCAACACCTACAGTGCAAACTAGAAGACCTTACTCTGGCTCACAGCTTGGAGAGCAGGTTTCAGTCCAGAGTGTGCTGGCGCCAAAACAGGACAGCATGACAGAGGGGCATTGCAGAGGAAAAAGTGCCTGTGTCGTGCTGGGCAGGAAGTAGAGAAAGAAGAAACCAGGTGAAGAGGTAATACCCTTCCTGGTTACCGCTCTAGGGGTCTTTCTCTCCATGCAAGCCCATCCCCAGCATCACATTTAGTTCTGGATCTCGCAGTCCAATCACCTTTCAAAAGCCCTCCTTACAAGCACAAGAGGCTTGGGGGTGGTGGGACATCTAGACAAACAGTTAAGAAAAGAATGACTTGACAATCAGGGAGCAAAGCAGACCGCCAGGTAAAGGTGGCTCTGAGAACTGGTGCTGAGAAGTAGCGAGGAGTGAAGGAAGAGAAGCTAGCTGTTCTTCTGTTACAAGTCTTGTATGATGTGTCCTTTGAATCTATATACACACTCCTTTGTTCCTTTGTGATTGTAGTATGTCTATTTTAAGAAGGAATATTTTGAGAACAGTCATTCAGGTACACAGAGCAGTTCCTCTGGGCAATAAGTTTTTGGTATATTTTATACATTTGTATTGTGTTTGAACTTCATAATGAATAAGTATCTTTTGAATTTTTTAAACAAGATGAAAATATGAAAAAAGAAATAAAATGGAATAATAAATCCAGGAAGAATAGTCAGGCCTGCTTTAGCACACAGATTGGCAGGGTTTAGAGAGAACCCTAACCCCCTAATCACTTTTAGCTGCTGGAAGGCATAGTCAGACCCTGAAGGCTGGAGCAGCAGCATCACAAGGATTTAACCCTGGAGGATCTACAGATCAGAGAAACTTCCAGAACCAGGGGTCAGCACTCTTGTGTGCCACTGAGAAGCAAAGTGCTGAGGACTGGGGCAAAGGAGTTCCAAGGACCTCCAAAAAGAAACGCTCTGCATTTATCATCTGCAAAGAAAGTAGGTAAGTACAGAGAGTTGCAGTCGAAAAGAGAACCATCCTCGGGTTCACCCTGTGAAAGAGAAGCTGCAAAGGATTAAATACCATGAAAGGACGTTGGCTGTGTCCCACCCCTCATCCTGCAGTCAGTGCAGCTTGGGCTATACAACCTTTGGCATCTAAGACAAGTGGAACTCAGGAAAGATGTGGCAACTGAAGAACAACAGAACTTTGCACCTGAGTAATGTCCCTGTGTTAAAGCCTCTCAAGAATCAAGAGTCAGGCCACCTCTCATTTTAAGAATTAAAGGGACTGGGGATATAATTGCCTTGTGTACAGACTAAGAAACAAGACATGCAAAAGACAAGGAACTCAAGGGCAGCCAGACTAACAGTCTCTAAGATGTTCATCCCATGCCATGGGTGAAATGCCAGAGCACTGTGTTTGCTCTTTATGATCCTATGTAAGGGTCAAACCATATACCATCTTTAAGTCTTTGATGAGGTGATTGAAAGAACTGGCAATTTGCTTGTGTAGGTTTTGGTTCTGATAAATGCTGCTTCCATCAAATTCTTTGCTTTAAAATGGAAAGATTGAAATGTTATGATGTATAAAATAGAGAAGAGGGAAAGAAGACCATAGCTTTGCCCATTTGAGATCTAACCCATGCTAATTTTGAACTTATGTAAATCAGATAACTTCTTCCTATAGATGGACACACCTCCCTTGTGCTTCTGGAATACACATTTGTGACAGAGAGCTTTACCAGTCTGTGGTGCAGGTTGTCCTCTTACTTCTTTGAATATCAAAATGGAGCTAAACATTGAAGCCAGGAGCAAAGTGGGCAGCAATACTAGACAAAATCAAGTTGTACAGTTACCACTGAGCAGAGCTCAGAAACATGCCACACTGCAGCCCCCTCTCTTACTTTCCCATCTGTAAGATTTTGAAATATCCACTCCAAAGGAATTAGAAGCAAGGCATTTTCTAACAGGAAAATGAGGAGAAGTTAGGAAGTAGCACAACACGCATCTCTGCAATGCTGGAGAAATTGGCCCTATGCTAGGAAGAAGTGGGAAGAGAGTACACAAAGAGAGGACAAACCTGAGCCCTCCTAAGGGAGCAGACCAGAGCCTTCTCCAGAAAAACCAAAGCATAGTTTCAAAATCAAAGGGCAAACTTGATTAATGAACTCTATACTTGTGATATAATTGCCCTCTTGAAACTGCTTTCACCACCAAAGTTGCTCTCCACGGTTTTGAGACTACCTTTTTAAAATGACATTGTATACCCTGGGAAAAACAATTTTTTCTCTTAGCTCTAAGAAGGCTGAAGACATCAAATTTAAATTCCAGACTTGTACCCACCATAGTCAGCAGAAAACCCTGCCAATACAGACAGCTTATTTGGAAAACATCCACAGGAACAAAGTCCTGGAGCAAATAATTGTAAACATCTTGTCCTTGGAATTAGAGATAAAAACACCTGGGGCCATATTCTAGTGACCCCTGCCGCATTCAATGCATAAAACAGTTACACCAGGAGCTAGAAAAACTTTCAGGAATACAATGTGCAATAGGAGAAATAATTTTACATGTGCAAGGTGTTATTCAAATTCACTCAGATAAAGAAAGATGTCTCTTACAAGAAACATTCCTCAAAGCTGGTTTCAAAAAACTAGAATCAGTCCCACAATGCCCCACAATGTGAAAACTTGAAGAAACTTAGCTGAATGTGTTGGCAACCCATGCCACTAAATGACCAATACCACAATCTATCTTGACTCAGTCATATCAGTTATCTATTCTTAGAACACTGCCACATATATAAAACTACAGCACCTATATACAACTACAGCACCTCAGCAGGTTATAATAACAATCACTTTGTCCACAAGGGAACACTCCACCTTGGTGGCTCTGCTGTTCATGGACAGATTAATCTCACCATGGCTGGTCTCACTTGTTGGCCTACAACAGCTGAACTAGCTCATGTCCTTTGGCATCAAAGTTCAGTTGTGATACTTACTGCCTGACTCCTGTGGCTCTTAATCCCATGGACCACTCCAGCCTTGTCTTTCCATAGGAGGTTACAATCAAAGAGGATGAACAGGAACTCTTGGGAGCCATGCTCAGAATGGGAATTTCTTACTTGCTGTATTTTTATTAGCTACAGAAAATTCCATGTTGCTGCAGATTTCAGAGTGAGGAAGCCTCTGCCTCTTCATAGGGAATGATAAAATTTCACATTGCCCAGAACATGTGTATAGGAAAGAATGAGGAATCCAGGTGATGAGTGCAGTCAGTCTTTCAAACTAGCCTATTGACATCATAGAATTAGTTCTGGGTATAAATCAAAAGCACTTGGATTCTAGGCAATGTAGTATCAGGATGGGCTGAAACTTCTAGAATTTGAATGAAGGTTGGAAAATGTGATCAGCTCATCCGTATTTTATCACCAAGCTTCCAGACATATCTAAGTGAACTGTTTTGAATCCTAAGACAATCTGCTCAGATGCTTTGCTATAATCTAAAAAGCAAACATTGTTGGCCTCCACCATAAGGAAAGGCAGTGCAAATTGCCCAGGATCCCATCTGTCTGCACCCTAGTCCACATTTCAGTGTTAATTCCAACATTCGACTTCTAGATACTGATCACAATTGTTTCAGGTGTAAGAGAAATCCAGGTCAACCTAAGTCCAAGAAGTGTCAGGCCTTAGGGTTGGCCTCAGGCTTCATGGCATCTAAGGGTACAAATTACATTAAGAGGACTTTCTCCATATCTTGTCTGTTAATACCAGTGATCATTAGTTTTAGATAGGCTATATTTTAATAAATATTTCTGAGATGAGGTAAGCAAAACCTTTTGGTCCCAGAGATCTTATATCTATTATATTGCAGCAAGCTTGATGGAGAAGCCAATCAGTTCAATTGCCTGAATGTGGGAGCTAATAAATATCTTTGGTCAATTACTGGGACCAGAATGGTGAATTGTTCTATTATTCAGGTCTAAACCTTATGTCATGTGTCTACCTCTGAAACACAAAGAAGTAGAAGTGGGGGAAAGGCCTTTTCTTAACTGCAATGGTAGGTGGTTGGGTCACACAAGTGCAGTATTCATTAGTAAGTTAAGCCACTGACGAATTCATAGCAGAATGTGCATTAGCAGGTGGTTCCCAGTTGGAAACGGGCTACTGGAAAGAGGATGTTGTTGTCCTGGCTCCTCCCTTCTTCTGGCTCTCTGCTTCTTGGCTACCATGGGATGAGCAGCTTTCACCCTACTATGCCCTTTACTGTGGCATTTCTGCCTTGAAACCTGCTGAGCAGTTTCTGGGCTGAACCCCTAGAAACCATAAGCCAAATAAACCTCTCTTCTTTTAAGTTGTTGATGCCAGGTATTTTTGTCCCAGTGACAGGAAAATGACTAATATACCCCTCAAGCCTTACCAACAGTCTTATGATTGAGTACTCAACTCTAGTACAATCTCCAGCCCTTCAAGCCTGCACCAAGTTGTAATGAAGTGCACTGTCCAGAAAGTCTTTCTGAACTCAGATAAGTTGAGAGGGATGATTACAGTACCCACATTTTAGTCTGCTTCTGGCCCAGACCCCAAATGTGGAATGTTCAGCATTAATCAGGTATTGCCCTCTCATATTCATCTGGCTTATATGTTTAATTTATAATTGATTCAGAATCAAGAAAAAAAGAGAATGAAAAATTATGCTCTATTTCAAACTCTAAAACCAAAGTGTTGATTTTTTTTTATCCTGAATGTCTTAGGATATAGTATGAGCTATTCCCAGTTTTGAATAGTTTAAAGCAGGAAAACACATGTATATTTTGTAAAGGCAACTGTGGAGGGTGGAATACAAGCAGAAAAAGGAAAGAGTAGCGCTGAACCCAAAAATTTAGTAAGCAAGAACAATGAGGGAATTAATGAAGGCTGCAGCTTCCAGGGTTTCAAGAAGTATGGAGAAGCACTGAGGACCACGAGAAATTATGCAGGAGGTGGAGGAGTTCATAAAATAGACAATACAGTTGAAGGAACACTTCCTGTAAGATAGCACAGAGATTACACTGTAGACTGAAAGTGGATGAAATCCCCTGTTTTCTTTGTGTTGGAGGGTAGCAAAAGCAGACAGCTGGAATTCTGTCTGAAACAGAAGGAAAGATTTTTTTTTTTTTTTTCGGAACCGGGGATTGAACTCAGGCCCTTGCACTTGCCAGGGAAGTGCTTATTCTACTGAGCCATCTCCCTGGCCCCTCTGAAGGAAAGATTTTTAAATCTTTGTTTATTTTTCACTTGAAAGGAATTTGTCCTAAAAACTGTCAAGATGTATGGATGCTCTTAAGGGATTTTGACAAGATATATACAAAAGAATGCCTGGGTTAACTACTCCAGCATAGTACTCCGGCATCTGAAATGATAGCAGACACTAAGGAGCACCTAGATCCACGATCCACTTCTAAAGGTTGGAAAATGTGGATAATTGTTTTCTTTCTAAGTTCCCTTTAACCTGGATGGAATTTTAGCATAAGTGATTCTAAAAGATTTTTTGAAGAGTATAGAATCATGCAAACCAGAACAACTTAAACTCATTTTGCATATATAAAAGTGGAAGAGATGCCTAAGAGAGCTTGTTCCTTCAACATCCTTTCTCTATTAAATCCTGGATTACTGTAAGTACTATACCATTCCTCCTTGGTTACAGTTCCATATTGGTCACTACATTTTATTATGTCAATGTCCTCTGGACTCTCCAGAAAATGTAGGTTCAATTTGTTAGTTATAGTCCATTTATCATATATGGCCTGTGAGAGGAATGAATGAAAATTTTCAAGTTAAGTGCTTAGATTCCCTGGCCTACACTGAGCACTCACAAATGGTAGCTATCCTCCATCACATTCAGCCTTAAGAATGCTAGCTTCAGCTACAAGAGAGACTGCAAAAAGATACTTCTCTTATTATAAATATCTGGCAATCCACCTCTGTTTTCTCTCCAGTATGTTCTTCTTCCTGTTTTGAAGTTTTCCCTGAGCTAAACTGATCAAAAGAATGTGGAAACTTAGAAGATGATATTTAAAACAAAAACAGAAAACTTAATGCTAATCAAACACCTCCCAGGCGTTCTTTGGCTAGACACAGACGGTTGCCTGCCATTAGCGCTCTGATGCTTCTAACCCTTTAGAAAAAGCAAAATTTGTTTCTCATGATCAGTGGGAAGTCTTAAAGTTCTTTCCCAGAGCTAGTTTCAAGTTCTTTCCCCAACTTGGCCAGCTATACTTGAATTCAGGGTTTCCACCCTAGAAAGAATGTGGTTGTGTCCAAGTAGAATGTCAGTGAATTCTAAGCAGAAAAGTTTTCATCCCTTGAAGAGGACGAGTGAAGAGTTTTGTTTTTATGGAGAAATAGTTCTTAAATCAGGCCAGAATGAGAGTACTGTCCCATCTCATTTCCACTTTTCCATGCCTTGTGACAATAAGAGGGAGGGAAGAGAGAGAGAGAGACAGAGAGAGGGAGAGAAAGAGAGAGAGAAAAAAACCTATTTGAACCCTGGCAACAGGCCACTTGGCTGTGTAGGTTTACTGAGTAATCTTGGCCAAGGGGAAAAAAGTCCCTGAATAACTATGGAACATTAAACCCCTCTGGGATGCTCATTAAATGCTCATTCATTGCCTGCGCAGAGGCCTACGCTTCACCAAATGATGTTGTTCCATTTGAAGCTGAATGCTCTAGAGACTACATCCCACCTCCATCCTCTTGGCTCTATCTGTAAAGTTATGCTTTTGTCTTTTAGAGTCCCCATAGTTCATCACCTCTCCAATATTAGCATGTGAAGATTGGTTTTTATTGAGTAGTTTTTTGAGCAAGTGATATTTTAGATGGATTTATGAACATGTAAATCACCCAAGTCTTTTTTTGTTTGTTTAATGTCATTACTGTGGATGGGCTAGTTTAATCTTGTCAATATTCTTTTATATATTCCTTCCTTTAACCATCATATCTATGTGAGAAATGTAGAATATATAGTATTACTTCTACTTGGTAGAATCTTGTAATAATTACTCAACTATATACTTTGTGAAATGCAAAACTGAGTAATGCATAGTCTCTGCTCTCTGGTAGTTTTTCATTAAAAAGGAAAGACAAAACAAAAGCACATGCAACAGCAACACAAAGAGGTCTGCAGAATGATTTTGGCTGTTGCTCATATTAATAGAAAGCATGTGAGGGTTGTGTGGAAGAAGGTGTCATGATTGCATCTTCATTCCAGGAATCTCACTGTACTAGTAGGATGGAGGCGGACCAAAGGGAAGCAAATGAAGCAAATAACAGCAGGAAGAATATTAGCCAGGTTTTGAAAAGATAAAAAAAGAAATAACAAGGATCTGAGTAGAAGGAAGAAAAGAAGAGAGAGAGAAGGAAGGAGAGAGGGAGAGAGACAGAGAGAGAAGACAAGCAACCCATGAGATCTGTTATAGGGATTTTGCTTATATACTTTTAGTGGCTGATGAGTCCAATGATCTTCCATCTGAGAGCTGGAGAAATTATAGTCTATGGATAAGAGAAGATCAATATCTCAGCTCAAGAAGTCAGGCAAGAACAGAGAATTCAACTTTCCACATTTTTCTCTACTCAAACCCCAATGGGCTCAATGATTCCCATCTATACTGCGGAGGGCCATCTGTTCTACTTAGTCTATGCTAATTCTAGAATCATTACTACAGACTCACCCAGAAATAATGTTTGACCACCATCTGCACCTCCCAGAGTCTAGTCAAGTTGCCACATAAAATTAACCATCATAGGATCTACTGTAATAATTTGGCAAGATAAGAAAGTGTCCTAACCCAAGGAGGAAAATGCAGAAAATGCATAAAAACATTTCAACCAGGAAAAGTAATAGAACTGGATGACAAATGACTGACTGATAAGGAACACTAAGGGCATGTGACAGAGAAAGCAAGACATTTGCCTTTGGCGGCTGAGTGGGAAATCTGCA
>NW_004524589.1:21029675-21044329 GCF_000260255.1 Octodon degus | reverse complement strand
AAATAAATAAATAAATAAATAAATACCATTTTTTAAAAAAAGAGAAGAAAAGAAATAACAATGTGCAAAGTAAGAACTCAATGTCTACTCTATAGGTGATTCGCCAGCCCTGGTCTTGGGAAAGACCCTCTGTAACCTTACTTCTTCATAAGAGAGGTGGTAAAAGCTAAGTCAGGTTCCCGCTCTTCTTAATCAATGTCCCTAAGATTTCAATTTAGAAGCTGCAGAAAAGGCGAATGTTTGTGCTCTGTTGAGGTCACAGCCTTGACAGCAACTGTCTGTCCTTCTGAATCCCCCACATCTGCTTTCTCCCCCTGGCTCCATTACAGTTCACGTGAAACCTTTACACCCACATTTAATACATAGCCACTGTGTTCCTGCTGTGTACCTAAGAATGTGCTAATCATGAATATGGCATGAAAGCATATTTCCTCAGCTTGCCACCTCAAAAGGCACTCACCAAAATAAATCTAAAACTTCGGTGGATAGCCACCCACTTCAGGGAGATGTGGAAGGTGTCACATCTACAAAACCCACTCCATAATGCCAACCCAGCAGGTACTGCACAGTCCAGATTTAGATTGCATCAAGGAGCCTCTTTAGAGAACTGCTTCTCAGAAGATATCCCCTGCAGAAAGGCAGAGGCAAAGCAACAATCTTTGGGCTAAAGCCTTGAACTGTCAACATGAGGAGATCCTGGGAGAGACAGGAAAAGTCCCTGAGCATTCCAGTGCCACATCACAAGACTGGAGAGGCAGAAAGAGCTACAGGAACAAACATGACATCTTGTGTTTCCTGTGGAATGACCCAGTCTCTTATCTAATGGAAATAGGCAGTGGTGGAGAGAAGAGAGGAAACAGCCACACGCAGAGATCAGGAAAGAGGGCTTTGCTGCTAACTATTGTATCTTTGGAATACTGAACTAAAAAAGGGAAATGGATAACCATGACTCACATCTCAATGTTAGCATCACCTCTTACACACACACACACACACACACACACACACACACACACACGTTTGTCAATTACAGTCCCATTCAAAAATGAGGAATCAATACAAGAAAGGAAAAAGATAAAGAGAGAATGTGATGAGGAAAATAACTGTGACCTATTAGATGTCACATGCACCAAGTTTATGTCTCCCAAATACTGAAATGTGAGTTTTGAGGAGAAAGGAGGTTAGAAGTAGGAAAAGTCTATTGATGCAAAGTTCCTAAGAAACAAGAGAAGCCCTGCAAGTGAGTTGCTGTGGAGCCTCTTTCTTCAAGAATATTTTATACAGCAAAATTACAACACAGGTAAAACTATAAGCAATCGATGGGATTACAAGTAGAGTCATTTAGCTAATATTAATCCAATAGGGAAGTGAGATCCACATCAAGAATGTAAGGTTAGCCTTACTATTTTAGTTTATCTATAATATCTAACATAAAAAGAACAAAGACAGTACTGATAAAGGGCTAGAGTACTGGCCCCAATATTCTAGTCCAGATGTTCTGGTCACCCCTATATGTACCTCATGCCTTCTCTGGATTTATTGGTACAGATGGGCTAACTACTGTATAATCTCAAACTGCACTCCATCCACAGAGAGGCTTGCAGCCCTGGCTGTGCCAGCTCTGTCTTGAAGTTTGGCCCTCTTCAGATCGCCTGCAGCCACAGTTCCATGTACCTTCCTCTCCGGCACTAACTCCCTCAAGGGCCCAATCCCTGTCTGCCTGCCCATCAATTGCCATCTAACTTGGCTGTCTAGAATACAAAAGACAAACAGATCTCCTTGGTGTCATAGAAAAGATCCATAAAATTACTAAGATTTCCCTTAACCCTCCTCTTGTCAAAGAATAGTTCAGAATAGAGTGTCTTAGACTTCAGAAGAATATGATATAAAGATAAGGAAAGAAACAAAAGAGAAAAACAAAACACTTCACAGATGAAATCTATCTTAGAAGAATGTGAAGAAAGGCATATACACAATGGAAAATGCCTAAAGTCCACAATAAATATGTTTGAAAAAGTTAGATAAAACAAAATGAAAATAAATAATATATAAATAATAAAAGAAAAAGTAATACATATGAGAGACAACAGAGGCTTAGCTTATATGAATTTGATGGGAGGGGCAATAGGGATTGAACCCAGGGCATTGGCACTGAGCTACATCTCCAGCCCTTTTTTATTTTGAGACAGGGGCTACCTAAGTCCCTAAATTACCCAGATTGGGCCATACTATTGATCTTCCTACCTCACCCTCCAAGAGTGCTGTGACTATAAGCCTGTGTCACCACAATCACTACACAATTGTTCTTGAAGAACAGAAGAAACTGTATACAACCATATCATCCCTAAAGGTTTGCCCTTCTCTGTGGTGGTGATCGTAGCATAGAGTGCAGGCCAGGAGTGGATGAGTTACAAGAATGGGAATAATTTCTAGATCAGATAAAGATGAGGCATGGCATAGAGATGGAGCTTCATGTCTAGCACAAAAATTATGCACTTGATCTCTTTGTAAAAAGACCGATTTTTAAAATTGTGGAATAAAGAATCAATGTCAAATTATTTACAGCAGCAAAACCATAAGATCAAGACAGAAAGTCCTCATGAGGGGAATGAGATAAAACTGTTGGTCAGATAAGGACCAAGATAAGGGATGTTAGACAGAGTTGGCCAGTTAGTACAGGTGTTTTAGCTAGACTTCCTGGCAAAGGAAGCATGCATTTCCTGACTGTTTTAGAAAAGTTAGGTTTTTATGGGAGGAGGGCGGTAGGAGTTACTTGGTTGTTTGTTTTTGGTTTTGGATGTTTGGTTCAGTTTGGTTTCTGAGACGGATTCTTACTATTTAGTTCAGGCTGGCACTGAACTCAGTACAGAGCCGAGGCTGGCCTCGAACTCACAGCAAACTTCTGCCTTAGCTTCCCAGGGGCTGGGATTACAGGTGCAAACCATCACACCCAAGTCTAGGAAGTTTTATCGTCCAGCTGTTTTATTTTGCCAAGGTTGCCATACCAAAATTTCAAGACCAAGGAGGCTCAGACAGCATGAGTTTATTTCCTCACAATAGTAGAGGCTGTAAGTCCAAGAGTGAGATGTCATCAGGGCCGGTGCCTTCCAAAGGCTGCGAAGCACCTGCTCCAGACCTTGCTCCTTAGTTTATAGAAGGTCACCTTCTCCCCATGCACATTGTCTTCCTCTGTATGAGTCTGTGTCCAAATTCCCCATCCCATAAGGACATCAGTCAGGTGAGATTCATACCCATCCTAATAACTAGATGCTCAATTATCCTTTCACATACCCTAGCTCCATTCTAAGGACCTGGCAGTGAAGATTTGAACAGATGGATGTGGGGATGCAATTCAGCTCAGTGTGGCTTGTAACATATACCTATTTGTCAACATCTGTGTCTTACCTCTTTTTCTATTGCTGCTGAAAAATAAAGTAGGACAGGACACCCAAACTTAAGGGAGGAAAGGTCCACTTAGCCCACAGTCTGCAGAGGTTATAGTCCACATTGGCTGGCTCCAAGGGTGGCCTGACAGAAGAGAACAGTTCATGACAAAGAAGCAGGAAACCTTAACAGCATGTGTCTGCCCCTTTTATCTTATCTAGCCTCCTCAGGGAATGTGCCTCTCACACCCTTCATCCTAGTGCCCCTGAGTTTAGTGGGCTTGATTTACTGTATCATAAATCAATTCCAGTGATACACACTCTAGATCCAGCCACTTCTGGAAAAGCCCATCTATGAGGGCATGAGACTGGGAAGTTCATCTAAACCCAGCTATAGCAGTCTATTTAACTAAATGTTGGTCTCAGGCCAACCTCTTAAGTCAAGGCCTAAAGCAATCCCTTCAGACTTCACAGACTAGGACTTTTGGAAGAAGATTTCGCGAGAAAAATGACAGCCTTCATTGTTGGCATAAATCTAGTTACCTACATGTTACTGTTATAAAAGAAATGCTTCTCCAAATATAGCCATAGTACAAATAAAAAGTACTTTTTAGATTTGTTAGATGTACAGAGGACCATACCATAACTGGAATTAAAAGCTGACTTTGCTTCCAGACACTTAGCTACAACAATAGCCTTACACTGAGAAAATAGTGTGTACAATGTAGTGCCCCATCAATTCTATTTGTTCCACTTCAAGTAATGGTCGTGGAAATCCAAGAAGACACTTTGTTGTCTTCTATATCTTACAAAGAGAAAAACTGAGGACATAAGAAATCATTTAATCTGACAAAGCTTGCACAGCTAACAAGGGGCAACCCTAAAACTTGAATTCAGTTCACTTAAGTTCTTAATCACTTATTAAATGTGTGGATGGGGGACTCAGAAAGGAGTCTGAAATCCATATTTTTTTTCTCTTTTGGAGAGCAAGGATGCTCCAAGATTTTAAAACTAATTTGCAAACACATTGGTAAGGAGATCAGAGTTTTCTCACTTCTGTTTTCTGATGAGGGGCTGAGTCTGCAGAAGGCTTGTAGAAACATAGAGCAACTTTCCCTTCCTCTTTCATAGCAGCATCTCTGTATATAATGCTGGGCTGTGACCCCCACAGAAGATGGTGAGGTGCTGTGTCTTTAGAGTAGGCCCCAGGGATCTTCAGCTTTTAATTTAAATTTCTTCCATATTTTCCCAGAAGTCCTACAATGGCACCCCTTTCAGCCATCCCCAAGGGCAGAACTAACCTCCATTAGATATTCATTCTTTGGATAACTGTGCATTGCTTTTAGACTTTTGCCAAAGGAGAAACCTATTCCATAGGGAATATGGGACATAGCAAAAATTGATGCAGATTTGTATTTTGCATGAGATTGAATCATTTTCATTGTTTTTCCTCTTATTTAGCCAGTTAGAACTTGTACTTGCAAAAGCCTGTCTCATTTTCTGGTTCTGTTCTTTGCTCTGTCAGTGTACAAAGAATATCTCCTTTTCTTCTCCTATTTCCATTTTCTAATTCCCATCTTGCAGTGATTTCTTCTCCTCAGTTCTTCTGTGCATTTTTTCATACCATTTCTCTCACTCTCCAAATCCCACCTTGGCCTTTTCTAGGCTTCCTCTTAGCTTGCTAGACCAAAGCCATGGCAGGAACAGGCTCTCTCCACAATGTTTGCCTTCCAAGGTCCCAAATGATGTTTTATCAAGACTTCACTAGGCAAACGTGAAGTTTTTACATGTGCATTCTTTAACAACCTCCACAAAGTAAATGTTTTTATTTTCCCACTCCCAATGTTTTAAAATTAACAAAAGTAAAGAATAGTATAGGCTCAGTAGCAATAAACAAATTGTCTCCTCAATTAGACAGGTGTGGTATTCAGGCCCACATTGCTGAGTCCTCCTGCCCAGCTCCCTGACCTCCTGCTCTTACACTGCAGGCCCCTTGACTTCCTTAACCACCAAGGAACAAATAGGAAGCTCACAGCAAACTCACATCAAATGGGAAGCTCCAGTGCCACAAGGTAAAATTAAGACCAAGCCACAGGAAAAGCTCAATGCCAAATTCCTATCCCCTGCCCAAAGGTGTTCTGCACTGTAACCGTGCAGCTCAGAACTTTCTGGGTCTAATAGGCAGACTACAGATAGCATCTGTTCCACTCTCTTACCCAGGGAAAGAATTCTGTTTGCAACATTCCTGAAGTTCAATCTAATCTCTGCTGGACTATTTCTAGAAGGCCTTTGGGGACAATGTGAAAGAGTCAGCTTCCTCCTTCACATTTCATTTTGTCTCTTTTGCAAGCTAAACTGCCCTGACTTCTTCCCTTATTCTCCATTTAACAAGTCTTGTAGGGCCTTCAAGGTCTTATTTGTTCTACTTGCATTTAAGGCTCTTTTCAAAATCAAGAACTCTAGTTACAATTATTGTATTGATACAATGTTATGAATATACTTTTTTGTCATCAAGGGAAGCAAGCAGCAGAAGGAGTAGGAGTGAACATTTAGGGCTTTTACTTATGCATTAAAAATGTATTAGTCATTATTTTGCATCTCATTTTTTTCACAAATAATTTAACAGGAAAAGAGGGCACCCTTTTTTTTATAAATTCAAAGTATGCTTTATAAATGTAAAACTTTTTTCAGATCATTTTTTAATTTCACATGAGGGGCCGGGGAGATGGCTCAGTGGAATAAGCACTTCCCTGGCAAGGGCAAGGGCCCGAGTTGAATCCCTGGTTCCACCCAAAAAAAAAAAAAATTCACATTATATCATTCTTGAAAAGAATCATCATCAAGAACAGAAGAGCAAAAAAAAATCAAGTCAAAAAGGACTGGAAGCAAATGCATATTAATATACTTAAAATTCTCAACGACACAGTAAGATCGCACCGGGTATAGCCAGACATGGGAAGCAAACTTTTAGAATTTTTATTATTTGTCCACAGGGAAAGTGCAACCTATAAGCAGACAGTAAAGAAAGCAGTAAGCCAGGCCAGTGCACCACTTTCTATATTGAGTGTGGTCAAGTACGAGCCACTGGAGGGTTATCAAATTGTGCAAGTATTGCCTAGCAGATTGAAAAAGAGGAGAACAGGAAGGTAAGAAGAGAAGAAAGGAGAAGGGGGATTCAGTCAGTGCTCCGGAAAGCAAATCTATTTATCGCAAATAGCTAAAATTTCTCCAAGGGAATAGCAAAAACTAATGGTTTCATTTTTCAAATCCATTGATACTATTTGTTGTGAAGCAACTGCGACAATTTTCACAGGCAATTAGCTTTTCTGTCCATATTATTGGGTGTGCATTTGAAAAAAGAATGTAGTATATATACCCTCAAAACAAAAGGACTTAAGAGACATAAATTTACACCAAAATCCATTACTGTACACACAGAAATTTTTTTAAAAGTGTTCTTTCCTGACTTGACTATGTCTAGTTTGCTGTAGGAAAGGAGAGGCAGTTTTGTGCTGTTTTGTTTTGCACTATTTTATTTTGTTTCATTTTGTTTTCTGGGAGATAGTATCTGTTAAGATACTTTTTAAAAAAAGAAAACAAATGCTTTTGCAGGTTTACCAGAAACAACATACAAATCTGTCTTTGTATGAAGACATTGAATTGAAAATAGCAACAGATAAAAAGGAGAAACTACTCAGTCCTTTCATTCTTAAGGAACTCCTTTTCCTTTGGCCACCAATGGGCATTCCATTTACATGCTGTTTTCTTTGTTGAGTCAAGAAAAACAGGCAAATTGAAAGTGATCATACTTCTTTTTTAAGCAAACATTTACTTGAGAAACAGTATGGCAGTAAGTATTTAGAAGACCAGAATGACAGACATTCCAAGCATGACCCTAGTATTACACATTGCTATCTTCAGTGCAGTTGCTTAGGGTTCTTGTTATATAGCTCTTGCTTTATCTTGGTCTTAACCATCCATCAGAAAAGTATAAAAAAGAAGTATAAAAAGTAAAGCCATATTAATATGCTGAGCTGTAAAAGGCTCAGGTCAACAACTTCTGACATTGCCTGTCCTACAGAAAATCCACTACTATTATGGACTACTGGAGTGTATTGTAATATTTTGCTGAAATCATGCACCTACAATATTTAAATGACAATGGACTACCCATCTCTGACAAAATTAAACAAAAAAAGGAGATACAAATGAAGGATCATTTTGTATCTGTATATTCAAAATAGTTAGGATAGATATATGGCTACTTTCTCTTAATTCAATGAATAGAAAGATTTGTTCTAATAGTGTTTATAGACAAGATATCATGTCTGCTTCTTGTTCTATGAATAACCACTAAGAAGACAACAATAAGCAATGTATTAATTATTGAAACTGTCCTACTAATTGGTTTTGAAATTGTCTCATTGCTATTTGTTTCTCAATAAAATTATTTTTAAAATAAATAAATAAATAAATTTTCAATTTTTGAAGTGAAAAAAAGAAAGTGATTACATACCAGCATTCTCCTGACTTGGCATCCCAAAAGTTTGAAGCTGTTAGCTAATGTATTTAGGATGGTACTCCAGGGTAGCAACAAAATTTTTACTATTTATAAATTTATACATATATATATATATATATATATATTTTTTTTTTTTTCGGAACTGGGGATAGAACTCAGGTCCTTGCGCTTGCTAGGGAAGCACTTATTCTACTGAGCCATCTCCCCAGCCCCTATAAATTTATTTTCAAGTTTAGTGTTTCTACCATCTTAGCTATTGCAGGTGGATTTCACTTTCACAGGAAGTTTCAGTTGTATAAGACATACCTGATGTTCACTGTCTATGGCTGCTTTAAATTGACAAGAACAAAATGAACAGAGACATTTTTAACCATTTGGAACTCAGTAACTGGATACATTTGAAAGCAATAAAAAAAAATGCAGAGTTTTCTTATTTTCTGGTCCAGTCTAAAAGGTTTGAAATAGCCAATATATATTCAGTTTACACCTACTATGTGTCCACAACTATAACCAGACTGCAAAAAATATGACATTTACAAAATATTAAAAAATAGTTATTGGGGCCAGGGAGATGGTTCAGTGGAATAAGCACTTCCCTGGCAAGTGCAAGGTTCTGAGTTCATTCCCTGGTTCCACGAAAAAAAAAAAAAAAAGTTCTTGCTCCTCCACAGTATAAAACTTAGCTGAAATAATTTAAAGAGCATGAAAGGACCTGGAGAAGATTCTTAAGCGGACCAGATATGGAAGCTAGATCTTGACCAATTAGGATTCCTGCCGAGTTAACAAGAGAACTCTGGCCTTGGGGTGGTGTGATTAAAACAGTAAGAAAGGAAATGTGAATTTCAGGAGCACAGAGTAGTCCTAGGAGGAAGCAGACAGAGAAAGCAATTAACATGTTAGAAGAATTTCATTATTTCAATTCTAGAAAGAATTCAGGCTTTTTTTTCTCCTTAGGGCTTCAAATGCCTTGAATAGAGGTTTCACTTTTTTTCTCATTTATCTCGGGCTCTGTATTTTAAGACTCTGTTGAAGAGCAATGTTAGGTTCACAGTAAAATTGAGAAGAAATTAAATTTCTCCCATGTCTTCTGCCTCACACATAAACTCCTATTATGAGTATCTTGAACTAAAACGGTACATTTGTTACAATTGATAGGTCTACACAGATACATCATAATCACTGAACTCCGTAGTGTACCTTATGGTTCACTGTGATCCTACAGAACCTATAGGTTTGAACAAAAAGACATAAGGACATGAAGCCACCATTATTATACCCTCCAGCATATTGCCACTGCCCTAAAAGTCTTCTCCGCTCTACCTGCTCTATTTTCTTTCTTGTACAGATTTAGTGTTCCATTTATTTGTTTTGTCTGTTAATAAACTACATGAATAGCCTGCGATCATCTTTCTTAACATCCAAGTATGACTTTTTCACTCCAGAAATTATGTAATCTCAGGAAATCTTCATTACACAACTCCCCTTATTGCTTAGCCTAAAAATGGTGAGGTCAAGAGGAAGCAGAAATGCAGAATAACTGGGATTTAATTTTTTATTTGTTGCTTTGGTAGTATTTTAGGGTTTTTTTTTTTTTTTTTTTGGGGAAGGTTTTCCAGGTTTTTCGGGTCTCACTACCAGATTGGACTAGTAGCGACCCACGTGTTTACAGCCTCCTGAGAGCTGGGATTACAGGCACATGCCACCACACCCAGTCTCAATTGCCTTCTCAGTGTGCCCAGGGGACAGGGCCAGCACAGCAGGCCTGGGGATCAAACCTCCGGCCCCTGTACCTGCTTGCAAGTGTATTAATCCACTGAGCTATTTGGCTGGCCTTAGAAATTTATTTATTAAGTATGTTATACCTTGTTAATGTTCTAACTAATTATTTAAGTTCAATTCCATTGCAAAGTAGAAGTAGTGGTTTTTTCCAATTCCATTGGAAAATAGACATTTCCATCAACATCCACAAATGGAAACATAGTACGAACTTCATTTATGTCTGGTAACCCTTGAAAGAACCTTTCTTGCCCTTAACACAGTATGACTCTGAAGAGATTCCCTATGTGTTTATGTTCTCCTTTTGATGTTTATCATGGAAATTTCCCTGTAAAATTCCCTTTCCACTGAGCCAAAGTTCATGTAAAGCTGTGAAGCAACCCAAAGAAAAATGAAAGGAAGAGGGCTTTTTTTTTTAAGAGAAGACACCCTTTATTGAGCATTTTGCATTTGCTAGCTCTGCCAAGAGATTTATCTGTATTATTTCACTTAATCCTTTTCACATCCTCCAATGCAGACATTAATATGCTTGCCATATAAAGGGAAAAACTGAAGCTTAGAGAGCTTGAGCAACTTCCCCCAACTAAATCCTAGCAAGTCATAAAACTAGTATTTATGACCCACCCTTAGCCACCACACATAGATCAATGTGGGACAACAAAAGGAAAACAAAGTTACAGGAAAAATGAAATAGTGCATGAGGAGAAGCTGAAATGATGGTGCTGGTCTCAAAGTGACTCATACAGCACCGAACAAAAGGAGTGGCTGAAAAAAATAATAGGAATAAAAAGCTTAGAACTGATGAAAGATACCCACTAAGAAAGCGAAGGGCTTGGGCTCAGCTATAAATGTGAGCCCCCTAAATTCACTACTTTTATTATAAATGACTTGTGTGAGACCATTTCTGCATGACTAGAAGCCAGCTGGGGAAAGAGATCTATCTTATAGCACATAGCCTCCTTCCTTAATAAATATCCATTCCTTACAAAAATATCTTCTTTTACAATTTTAGCATTTCACATAATTAAACTCCATTTTATATTTCTTATCACAATTTTAGCTTGTTCTCAACCTCAATCTAAAGAATAAAAAAAAATTATTTTGTTTTATTTGGATGGTATAAAATTTGAATAAAACATTGTTGCCCCAAACTTTAATAAAATAACCTATGAGCTAATTTAAGAAGCCATAAAGTCTCAAGAGAAAAGTGGATGAGCTTCAAGTGGTTGAATTCTTCAAAACATAATACAGGTGTTTTACTCTTCTAAGTCATGCGTGTCATAGGACCATTTAACCAGAAAGAACAAACACACTTGGGATGGACTGTGCCTGCTCTAAATCAAACACAGCAAAACAAGAAAATACATTGGCAAAGGACACTTTCTCAAAGAATCATGAAGCTTATTATAATTAACAGTTTCTGTGGGTGAAAGGGGGGAAAACTGCATTTTTTTTTTGCAGTAGTCAATATTTCTTTAAAAAAATAAGAATTTCTCTTTCAGTGGGATTTTTGCTGTTAAAATATAATGCCCCATGGGAACACACATGTCTAGCTCTTGGTGCAGATGTGAGGGCTTTGTAGACAAGAGACATTCTGAAATACTGTCAAGAGGAGCCTCTCACCCCCTCTGGCCACACTCAAGATGTTGAGGTAACGTCAAAGAGGTAGCCCTCCCAGAAGGGTCTACCCAACTGAGATGCAGAAACTGAGGTAAGAAAAACGGAAATACTGTCTGAAGGGTTGGGAAGTGTACCCTGCTATTTAGAAAGGTTATCTTCACCCATTTAAATTGATACAGTACTCACCTTAGAGCTCTGAAACTAAACTAGAAAGTGTTCTCCCACCGGACTGCTTTGGAACAAAGCATTTCACCCTGTGTTGTTGTATGAACAACCAAAATTCCAACACCATCATGCTTCTCACTCAGAGCACATAGGCTGGAGATCTTTCTGCTGCTCTCCTCATTCTCTGGCTTCTTTTATGTTAACAGTGTCTCACATGAGACAGTAAGCTACTTGGGCACTGGAAACCTCTACTCAAAACCACCAAAAGTAAGCACTTAACAAACAAACACTTACTATGATATTAGACTATGAGTTTCATGTGATTTGCCTTCTTCAATGCTTTCAAAACCCTGTTAGAAATCACTATTATCCTCATTTTACAGGTAGGGATGCTGAGGTTTAGAAAGATTAAATAAGATGCCCCAAAAGCTGACACCAGTTTATATTCTAAACTAATTACATTGGTTGTGAAGCTTTTTTTTTTTTTACATTTAAGCATCTTTGAAATGATTTGCATATCTAAAACAAAAGGTCTATTACAACTAAAATGGTGAGGGTTAGTGAGATAGCTCAGTGGAATAAACACCTGCTTAGGCAAGTGCAAGGAGCTGGGTTAGATCCCGGGAGTGGTGGCGCATGCCTGTCATCCCAGCACGGGAAGCTGAAAACAGGAGGATCACTATAAGTCTGAGCTGCGCAGCAAGACCCTGTACCAAATACATTAAAAAATAAAATAACTAAATGGTGGGGTTTTGGCCTTGGCTTTAGAGAGAAGGGCTCACTATATACTGAAGGCTGGCTTTGAACTCACTCTGTAGCACAGGCTGACCTTGAAATCACAGCAATAATCTGACCTTATCCTCTTGAGTACTGGGATTGTAGGTGTGTGCCTCTACATCTGAGTGAAAAATTGATGCTGTTTTTCTTCCTCAATAGTTTATAAAACAACACTGTGTCTGACTTCTTATGATATCCTTACTTTTATAACTTTATATAGTCACCTATGAGAACCAAATTTAATTCTCTTTAGTATTTGACCTCATTCCAACATGCAGTAGATGCTCAATATTTCTTACATTAAATTCACATCCTAAAACACTATAAAGTAACATATGATTGAAAAGATTCCTAGGTCCCTAAAATATTCACTATCCCTACTTGTTTGGTGACTGATCGCTAATGTTTAACTGGGTCTGTGGTCACTAAGAATGAGAGTTACGCAGAAGTACTCTGTATGACATCTGAGAAGCGTCCTTGGCAAGAGGACACTTGCTTCTTCCCTGGTCCTGCATCCTGCTGCACAGAGCACAGCAGTGAGAGACAGCCCAGCCATAGCACTTTTAGGCCATGTGAATAAAGGCTGCACCTTAGGACCTGTGGAGCTAAGATGAGAAAGTGGTTCACACCCCTGACACCTTCAGGGTGCCCACACCTACTGCAAACTTCCTCGTTGCTAACATTTTATAGTTGAGAGAAAATGCTCTGTGTTTAAACAAATTTAGGTGATCTGTCAAGTGTAGCCAGATGTAATAACATCTGGAGAAGAATTTAATACCTGAAATTGGAGAGCTCAGTGATAACTTTTAAATATCGCAGTGGATAAGCAGATGTGGTCAAACAGTAAACACTGAGGGCATATATACAGAGGATGAAAAAGCTGGTGGCATTTATTTTGCAGTGGCAAAGCATTTGGCTAAAGGGAAACAGTTTGATCCTAAAAGGCAGGTAGTCTGCACACTGAGCCTAGTACAGATCATGCAGTGTTTGATAGCTTCTTCTTCCCACTTTTAGCAAAAGTTTTCAAGGTTAGAACTGGAGTCTGCAGCAAAGATGGAAGAAAATATCACTTGTCTAACGAAGCATTCTTCATTTGTGGTCTCATTTACAAATTGAGCAAAATCATAATCTAAAAATTGGAAGAACTGAAAGTGTTATCATGGGTATACCAAAAGGCTTAGCAGTGGGACCAAAGCCTTAGCAAGAAGTAAGAATAACGTCCTTCCTACAAGTTGATGAACCTGCTAACGAAAATCAGCAGTGTTGTTTTCCCAAATCCACTGTTAGAGCCACTGTTGATTTGGGTAGGCAAGAGTTGGAATAGGCAGAATAAAGAGACCAAAAAAAGTTAAACACAAGAGACTTCAGTCTCAAGTATGACCTCTTAGTAACAGGAAAGTATGACCAAGGTACAAAATTTAACAAGGCATCTGTGTTAGTCCATTTTTCACTGGCATAACAAAATACTCAAGGCTAGGTACTCTATAAAAAGAAGGGATTTACTTCAGTCACAGTCCTTCAGGTCTAAGAGCAAGGTGTTAGCATCTATGCAGTCCTATGGAGAATTCTGCCTGCCCATCCCACATGACAGAAAGCAGCATGGTGGGAATACATGTAAGAGGGAAACAAGAGGAAAGGGAGCCAGAGACTGGGAAGACCAGTTGTCTCAGTTACTTTTCTCTCATCGCTGAGACAAAATATCTGATACCCAAAATTGAGGAAGGGAAGGTTTATTTAGCTCACAGTTTTTAGAGGCTTTCGTCTGTACTCAGCTCACTCCAAGGCAAACTGGCACATGGCAGACGGCAACCGTTCCTCGCAGTGGAAAACAGCAAAGAGCCAAAGGAGAGGTAGTGGCTGAAACTTCTAGAAAGCCTCTCTCCCCTCCTTACATTGTAAAGCAGATTACCACCCAGGGCAGGAATAGCACTCACACCTATAATCCCAGCATTTAATCATGAATTAATCACAAACTCTAGAGGCCATCCCAGTGAGGCTTTGAGAGGATACCTAGATACAAGCCACAATACCAGTCTTGCTTTCCCACAACTCATTTTTGCAGGTTCTATCTCACCCAGTAAAACCAACATTAATCTCTCCAAGGACACACCTCCCAATAACTTACTCACGGTCTACTAGGTCTCACTTCTCATAGGTTCCTCCCTTTTTCCTGCCATCCCAGTGAGAAGTACACTTCTGACTCATGAACTCTTGGGGTCAAACCATATTTATTTATTTTTTATTTTTTATTTTTTTAATTATTTTTTGACAACTCATACAGAATTTTACTTAACAAAGTAATATGAATTTCACAGTATTTGTTGTAATACATGGTATTGTCTTACAACCAGCTATTCATATTACCAGATATTGGAAGAAGAAAAAACTGGAGCAATGTATAAAAAATTAAG
>NW_004524589.1:21006479-21028677 GCF_000260255.1 Octodon degus | reverse complement strand
GTCTGGTTTATTTCACTAATAAGTATATCTTCAAGGGGCATCCACTTCTATGTGAAGGCTTCAAGTTTATCATTCTTTATAGCTGAGTAGTACTCCATTATATAAAAGTACCACATCTTTTTCAAACATTCCACATGTGACGAGCATTTTGGTTGTTTCCAAGTTCCGGCTATTACAAATTGTGCTGCTATAAACATAGGCCCACATATATCACTATGATATGATGCTTTCAGTTCCTCCGGGAAAATTCCCAGTAGGGGGATAGCAGGCTTGAATGGAATTTCCAGTCCTAGTTTTCTAAGGAGTCTCCACACTGATTTCTGTTATGGTTGCACCAGTCTACACTCCCACCAACAGTGGAGAAGGGTTCCCCTTTCCCCACAGCCTCTCCAACATTTGTTGTTGGTTGACTTCTTTATGTTAGCCAATCTTTCTGGGGTGAGATGATATCTCAGCATTGTTTTAATTTGCATTTCATGGATGGCTAGAGATGTGGAGCATTTTTTCATATATTTATTCGCTTCTTTAATTTCGTCCTCTGAGAAGTGTGTGTTCATCTCGGATGCCCATTTCTGGATTGGGTCTTTAAATTTAGGGGCCCTAATGTTCTTTAGTTCTTTATATATTCTAGAGAGCAGACCTTTGTCTGAGCACTTATTAGTTAAGATTTTTTTCGAAGTTTGTGGGTTGTCTTTTCACTTTGTTGATAATTTCTTTTGACGTGAAAAAACTTCTCAATAAGAGATGGTCCCAGTTGCTAAATTTTTCCAGTGTTTCCCGTGCGATTTGGTCAAACCATATTTAATGGTTGTAGCCTCCTTCTCAGGTTTAGGTAAGGGCGGAGTGTACTCCTGAGAGTGTATGTCCCCTTAAAGTTCACACTGTGGCAACCATTTTTGCCTTAGCCTAGCCCAGGCCCTTTCATCTCTACAGAAATTATTTCTCAAACATGGAACTAACAGAAGCAAATTGCCTTCAATTTTTTTTTTGTCCTGATAAAGCAACCCCAAGCTTAGACTACAAAAAGCCAACAACAGATGAACCCTCCAAGAATTGCCTCAGTGCTATACCAGAGCTGTCAGAATTTGCACCAGCCACAAAAGCCGTGCATGCTTTTCAGTCACACCTCAATATCATTATGGAGACAAATGGACAATGAAGAAAGAACCAGATGGCAAAAGGAGGCAACAAACCTATGCCCAGGCAAAGACAACCACTGTGCAGTAATTACAGCCATTTATTTCCCCTTCTTTTTCTAAATGAAGCTTGCACATAATTACATTCTCCTGCTTTAATTTAGTATACTGTGCCTGTCTACATAGTTTAGTTTCTATGTTGTTACAGAGCTACATGTTTGCATTTATACCAGATTGAGTTTCTAAGTGAGGAGCTCAATGCACTTTCTTAGATGAAGTCATGAATTGAATTATGTTCCTAAAAATTATTATATTGAAACTCTAATCCCCAGTACCTGATAAGGTGAAGAAATGGAGTCATTGCCAATACAATAAGTTATTATGACTTCTTCATGATATTGGATCCCTAATCCAATATTAGATAACAGTGTAAAGCAGAAATTTGGACACAGATGGCACATGGCTTGGACATCATATAAGGATGAAAGCAGAGGTCATGGTGATGCTTCTATTTGCCAAATATTGTCACAAACAACCAGATTCTAGAGGAGAGAAATGGAGAACAAATTCTTCCTCATGGCCTATAGAAGAAAGCAACCCTTCTAACACCTGATCGTAGACTTCTAACCTCCAGAATTATGAGACAAATGTCAGTTTTTAAACCATTCAGCTTCTGGCCTCTCTTTATGGCATTCCTAGTGTAATGCAGATGGAACTTGAAGGTTATTTTCTCCTTTCTCCTTGGGGGAGGAGGTAAGTGTATAAAGAAGAGATGACTGAATGACAAAGAGAAGGTGTGGTTCTGGGCTAATGTTCCTGGGCTTTGTTCTTCCCTCTTTCCTAGCATTATAATCATTTATGCTGATTATGTGCATTGATCCCTTTGGGTAAGACTGGGTATGACTTTATGACCACATTCTACCCAGCAAGATGGAAGTAAAAGCCTTATAAATAACTTTTAGAGATGTTTCTAGAGAAAAGTATATATTTTCATTTTCAGCCTTTGTTTTTACTGCTGGAAAGAAAATAATGAAATACAGCACATGTAACCATCGTGGACCAAGAAGTAAGAACCACAAGTTGAGTGTGATAAAGTAACATAATGGAAAGACCTTGGGTCCGTAACAGTAAGAAACTCTCTGAAATTAACTTTTTTAATGTGAAAGGGGGAAAAAAAAAAACTATTGTGTCCTTGAACAGAAACCATGAACACTTGGAGTTGTCTATCACTCGAAGGAGAATTGTGGTAGGCATGGCAAATTATTCATAGCATCCACTTTCCACACCATTTAGTAATAGAAGCTCCAAAATTGTAGCTCTGCTAAAGACTAATTATTGCAACTAACTGGATCTACATGATTATGAGCAAAACCAGGAAGTATGCAGAAGCGATATGTGCAACTTCTAAGACATTTAAATCATTGGTCACACACTCCCTAATCATTTACCCTTCCTATTTTAGCGAGCCCACTTTCAGCATACACACAGGGCACCCATTTGGGGATAGTGGCACAGCAAAATAAGTGGAATCTGGTACACTGATGACCCTGGTGGTGATACACTTACCTCTGGGCTCTTATTTGACAGAGAAATAAATTTTAATTCACAGAATATTGGAACCTCTTAGCCATTGACCTCATACATGAGTTTTGACCTTGAAAAATTTGCAATTATTTTACAATCTACTAAAAACTTTGTCTTAACATCATGGTGCATGGGGAACTTTTAGTAAAATGACCCAATGGCCAGTTTCTGGGGTCTATCCGAAAATTCTCAATGGTCTACAAGTAACCTATGAGAATATAAATTTTTAAAACTCTTCTGAGTGTTAGGGCCAATCTTTAACACTGAGAACTAATCAACCAGATCTCTAGCTCAAGCATGAAGCTGGATTTAAGGGTCACTCTTGTTCTTTTATATCCCAGTCCTTTGGGGGTAATATACTGACCATTTCCATGAGCCAAGGTGCTCTGTGATTTAGTGCCAAAACTGGGATAGTCTCGATAGCTTCTTGTACTGGCTTCTTAGCAGACACAAGAGCATCTAGTGTATGAGCATATTTATAATTCAGAGACAATTTTTAATATAGGTATGCAGCTCAGGCAAAAAAGGTAAAACAAAACAAAAAACCCTGAATGATATCTTGTTAAAGCTGCATATGCCATCTGTGTGTGGCAGTTCTGTATCTGCTCCGCCCCTGAGCAATGGCACTTATGTCAGTGGTACTCCTTTCTGTCATTGGTTATTCAGCCCATGACAACACCTCTTGTGTCACTCACAAACAGACAAAGATTTCACATTAATCAACCTTTCTATTTATTTTTTAAAATCTTTTATTTATTTATTTATTTGGTACAGAGTCTCACTAAGCAGCTCAGACTTGTAGTGATCGTCCTGTCTCAGCCTCCCCTGCACTGGGACTACAGGCATGTGCCACCACATCCAGTTTCAGTGGCCAGCATGGAGCAGGGTCCGGCACTACCAGGGATTGAACCAAGGTGCTTGCGCTTGCCAGGCTGGCACTTAGGCCACCAACCTATCTACTGGGCCTTTAGTTATGGAAAAAATTTTTTTTTTAAATTTCATAACAAAATAATACGAGAATAACATTAGTCAGTACATTCAATGTTGTTACACTTAAAGTAATTACACAGGATATAAGATATGGGCCTAAAAATTTCTCTAATAGATATTACCACAAACCTTCCTTTATAATAAATTAAAAGACACTAATAGTATAGCTGACTTTCATTTTCCCTTTTCCCTGTCTTTTCCCCTTTTCATCCATCCTACTTTATTTCCTTTTGAACAATTTCTTCCCTTTTCACAATATTTATTGTACATTTTAGAACTTATTTACTCTTTTAGTTTCTTACAACAGGATGACAATAAAATGCTTACACGTGTGACTTTGATTTGCTTCACTTAAGAGTATAGTCTCACAGTAAATCCATGTACCTATAAAAGCCTGGAGTTTATCCTTCTTTATGCCTGAGTAGTACTTGTATACAAATACCTCTTCTTTTGTATCCATTCCTCAGTTGATGGGTATTTGGGTTGTTTCCAAGATTTAGCTCTGAAGACTTGTACATGAGTGCACATATATAGTATGTTTTCCATTCTTCTGTGAAGATAGCCAGAGGGGGAATATCTTGGGGGAATGGGATCTCTAATCCTAATGTCCACACTGATTTCCACTGTGGCTGCACCATTCTGCACTCCCAACAGCAGAGAAGTGCTCCTGTTCCCCCCACAGCCCCAACAGCATTTGTTATTGGTTGATTTCTTGATGTTAGCCATTCTTGTGAAGGTGAGATGGAATCCTAGTGTTGCTTTAATTTGCATCCCTGGAATAACCCAAGTGATTTTGAATATTTTTTCATATAGTTTTTTGCCACTTGTTATGGTTGATATATTGTGTCAACTTGAGAAGTTTAGAAGTTTAACTAAGTGACTCAGTAGAGGGTCAGAGTCCTCATTTTGTAAACATCCTGAGCCTGTGCAAGAGGAGGGCAGGGAGATGGTGTGAGTGTTACACCTGCCCTGAAAGGAAAAGAAACTTGCTCTCTCCATTTGTTCTTGTTGCTTTGGCATCTTCTGCTGCTTTAAATAACTGTTTTTGCTCACCATGCCATCCTGCCTTGTTGCCAACTGATTATAGACTAAAACCTCCAAAAACTGTGAGCTCAATAAATCTTTTCTTCCTTAATTTGGGGTGTTAGATATTTTGTCTCAGCAATGAAAGAAAGTAACCAACACACCCTTTGCATTTCTTCATCTGAAAAGTATGTTTAAATTAAAGTGTGTTCAATTTCAATGTATAAATCTCAGATGTCCATTTTTTTTATTGGGTCTTTGAATTTGGGGTCTGAATTTTTTCAATTTTTTCTATATTCTAGATATAAGGCCTTTGTCTGAGGAATAATTGGCTAAAATTTTTCCCACTCTGTGGGTTGTCTCTTCACTCTGTTTTCAATCTGTCTTGCTGTGAAAAGGTCTTTAATAAGATGAGATCCCAGTTTTTGATTTGAGGTATTTCCTATGCAGTCTGGAATTCGTTTATGAACTCTACCTACACCTGTATCTTCAAAATTTCTACCTACTTTCTCTTCCAGTACATTTAGTGTTTCTGTTTTAATATTTTTATTTCTGACCTGTTTTGACTAGTTTAGTGCAGGATGATAGACCTGGCTCTAGATTTAGTTTTCAGAAAGCCAGTGTTTCCAGCACCATTTGTTAAAGAGGCTATCTTTCCTCCAATGAACATGTTTAATCCCTTTGTCAAAAATAAGGTAGTTAAGCATGTTTATAGCTGCCACACTAATGAATCTTTGCTTTTTCCTAATGCCATCTTTTCCAATAGATTTGAGAAGATGGAATCATCTATTCCAGTATCTCTTCTAACCACAAAAATCTTCCCAGAAGCCCAGTCACCTCCTTCCTTATGTGTCACTGATTACTACTTTAATAATATCCACATAACTCTGTTCATATAAAATCCAAGTGTAAATGCAATAAGAATGACCTGGAGTATCTCTCATTTATATAGCACAAACATATATGAAGGCTAACAAAAATCATTCTAACCAATCTGTAACATAATATCACAATATCTATTTGAAGTTAGATAGTAATTGTATTCAATTGCATTAAAGTCAAGACATAAATACCTGGGGGACAGGGCACATTAAAAACCTATCATGTCTCTGAGCAGTTTGCTTCCCAGCCCTGACTTATATGCAACTTATAATCATGCAAGGCACACCTGCTCCAGCACCTCACAATAAAATGGCTACATTCACATTTATGAAGATTGCAGCCAGGTTAAATTTCTGCTGCAAAAACCTAAGCAAATAAGTTGACCAAATGAAAATCTCTGCAAGGTAAAGAGGAAGACAGAGTTTGTAAGGGACAAGATTCAGTCTCATTTATATAAGCTTAAATCAGCTTCCCTGCTCATCAGGCCTTCAAGGCATAGCTCTGAGCCATGTGGTACGTAAAAGTTGCTGCAGAACAAGGTGCCTAATATCGCTTCCTGAAGCCCTCCCCTGCCTACTTCCTGCATTGCTTCTTGACATAGTGTGGGTCTCTATCTTTAAAAACACTCTTTTCTCTATTAAGTGGATAATTTATAATTGAACTATAACTGAGTTGAAGGTATAACTCAGTCTCTAACAACATGCCACCCGTTCCTCTCACTACGAAAGTACACTACACCTTTGGATCCTGACATATGCTATTTTTCCTGCCACATCTTTCCTGCTACCTACCAGATGGACTCTCATTCACTTATGAGCAGCAACTAATTCTTAACAGACAGGAAGTAAAGATGCCAAACATTGCTAAACATATCCAGAATATGTGAAATCCCAGCCTGCATGGATTCACCAAGAGACCCTTAAACTAATTGGTGTCTCAGTACAAATATAAACAACTCACATCTCATCTAAGAACCTTAGAAATTAAAAGTTCATGAGTTACTATAAACACTAATAAATATGTCTACATCATAGGGCAGCCTGAATGGGGACTTGAGGTGACCTTGAGAGTCATAGCCACACTTAGAATTCACATGCTACCCAGAGCTCCATTTAAGGTTCCCACCAGTGACCCCACAAGCACATGCTGAAGTCTCAACACAGGGTTCAGTGGAGTGCAGTATTTCAGTATTGGTCAGAGTTCTTCAGAGAGCCAGAAGGAATGGGGGGTGGGTGAAAGAGATACAGAGATAAGTACAGAGAGAGAGAGACAGAAAGAGAGAGACAGAGAGAGAGACAGAGAGACAGAGAGAGAGAGACAGAGGGAGAGACAGACAGAAAGAGAGACAGAGACAGAGAGAGAGACAGAGACAGAGACAGAGACAGACGGACAGACAGACAGACAGACAGACAGACAGACAGAGACAGAAACAGACAGACAGGGACAGAGACAGAGACAGACAGACACAGAGACAGAGACAGACAGGGACAGAGACAGACAGAAGGGAGACAGAGAGAGAGAGAGGAAGACAGACAGACAGACAGACAGGCAGACAGACAGACAGACAGACAAATATTTAGGGGATATGAGGACTGAAAAATCCAAGTTTTGCAGTACAGACTTGCAAAACCTAGAAATTTCTATAGGAGTTGGTGCTACAGTCTTGAGTCTGTGAAAGAAATGTGAATGTTGTCAGAAAGAAAATAGTGCTACTGTGTCAACCCTAATAAAATGAATAAATAAAGGTGGGAGGCCATGAAGGAAGGCTTCTTACGTGTCACTGCCTGATAGTAACTCTCACAAAGGCTCTGCAGAACCACAAGTTTGCACCTTATGCCAAAAGTGCTTCTACAAGGACATCTGCCTAGCAACTTTCTGTTCAACCTGAGACTGTCAATCTCTAGTTATCAATTGTTATGACAAAAAATACCTGAGAGTATCTTCCTCACATTTATCTTCAAAAACTTCATCTCACCTCAGCCTCATTGAATATGCCTGTAGTTTGCTACAGCAGTTGTATTCCCATGCAATACTCTACTATTCTCTAAAAAATATGTTCTTTGAGGAGTCTCATTTATATATGTTTCTAGATTGACAAGTCAAAACTCATTCCAGAGGCAGAATTTCTTTCCTTTCTGGAGACCCCAGTCTTGTATCTGACATCCTTCAGCAGATTAGGCGAGACCACACACACAGGGAGGATAATCTACTTCATGCCACATCTACTGGTTTAAATATTGCTATAGTTTGTATCTATAATATCCTAGAAACACCCATGTGGGTGATACCACCTGGGCACTATTAGGAGGTAGTAGAGCTTTTAAGCAGTAAGACTTAGTTAAAGGACGTAGGTCACTGAGCACGTACTTGCAAAACTGCTAGTGGGTATCCAGACCCTTCTGTTCAGAGTTTTATATCCTAACCATGGGGTGAGTGTTTTGCTCCCACCATGATGTGCTGGTTTACTGCAAGCTCCAGAAGCAATGGGCCCAATTGACCATGGACCAAACTTTCAAAACTCTGAACCCAAATAAACTTTGCCTCTATGTAAGTTAATTTACCTCAGATATTTTTTATGGTAAAGGAAAGCTAAGTAACATGAATGCTAATCACACATATTTGACCAAACAACTGGGCACCTTAGTCTAGTTGAGTTGAAATATGACGTTACCCATCAGCATTCCCAAATGTCTGGCATCTCCTGTCATCAAGATGTTCTAAGTGCTGCTCTTTCTCTAGGTGCCATGCTGAGGAGATGAAACCTCCTTGCCAAGTAGAAAGTCACTTTCCATGGCCCCAAACACCAAACACCAGTGGAGAATCCCAGTGTTCAAGAAGCTGTTTAGTCATTCTGTATGAACATTAAAAGTGAGATAATTCCTAACATCCCTGCATGCACAGTAGAAACCCCTCACCTCACCCCTGCCCTGAGCAGGAGTTGCAATGAATGATCCATACAATCACAAATTCCATTTAATCTTGTATTTCTAGCCTGTATCCTTTAAAATGGTCAAACAAAGCACTTTCAAATACAGAGACTACTCAGAGAACGTTGACTTCTTTGGTATCATTTTAGTTAAAAGTTGAGCATTTTACTTTAACATTTGTATTCTCTATTTAAATATTTTTAAATGAGTACTTAACTGTGCTCATTTAATCTCTTACACTTAATTTCAGAGAGAAATCCCTTCCCCCACCTCATTTGATAAGAGAAATTATAACAGTGAAAGAATTCAAATGCCAGAAGAGTGATCCCAGGCTCAGAACCATGTGAATGGCCCTGGGAAGCCCCATTGTAAGTCAGAAGGCAGAGAGTAGCCAAAAGCAAGCAAGCAGAAGGGCCACCAAGTGACCACTTCCCTGCAGGGTGGAGCACTTCTAGCCACTGCACCCTCATCAAGAGCTCTAGGCTGAGGGAGAAGTGTATCATTCAGTGGAGTTAAAAACAAAACACAACAGCATCACCACAAGGAATTAAGCTTGCCAAATGGTTATTCATTTTCTAGCAAGACAATTGCAAGCAACTGTGTCATCCCCAAACAAGAAGCAGATCCTAGTAGCACTGAGGAAATTAAATTACTTCCTCTATTCTTAGTACAATAGATTATTTAAATTGTAATGGATGGTTGCAGACAGTGCCCAAGGAGCCTTGCATTAAACAGGGAAGTGGCCACTGTTTCTGCTTTGTGCTGATCTGCCCCCTCCTTTAAGAGGGAAGCTAAGCAGCATGCAAAAGCTGACTTTATATACCTTCTTACCAACACTGATAATTAGCATTATCAAGCATCAGGGGTACACTAGGTATGAGGCAGAAGCTAAAGCTGCCCGGCGGGTTCCAGCCTAAATTCAGTTCCTAAATAGCAACAAAGACCAACCACCAAATCTCCACAGCATTAAGACTCAGACTTGCCTCATCAGACAGAGAATTGTCTAGTGACACAACAGGAAAACTAAGAGGCCAGAGAAGAACCTGAAAGGGGAAAGCAGATGTTTGGAAATGTATCATTTCTCCCCTTCACCCATTGACCTCTTTTGTAGGACATTTGCAAAGGAGAGCATAATCGTTTATAGAACTGCATCATAGCTTGGTAGAGAAAAAAGAAGTTTTGATTCTTAGATTTTTTTTAAAAAAGCCCTTTTTGGCATTTGTATTATAGATAGAATCCCTAGTAAATTTAAAAATTGCCAAATCTTGAATTTGAAAGACAACAAAAAGGAAATCTGATTTCTGCTTTACAGTGGGTCATTTTATTGGGAGTCAAATTCCTAATAAATTATCCATGTGAGTTTAAACAACTTAGCTGCCTTTTGTGTCTCAGATTATTCCTTTCTAAAATGGAGATAATAGCAAAATAATCTCAAAAGATTTTCATGAGGATGAAATAGGACATATACTGTCTGTCCTGAAGTGTACATGTTTCTGTATCCACACACCTAGACTCGCCTGGTATTGCATCCCCTGTTTACAACACTGAGCAGGACCTAACACTCGACTTCAAATAAATTGGCGTCTATACATGTAATACAAGTAAAGCTATCCACACTATTCCATTTAGCTGAAGCTGTCATTGTTTGTTGTTAATGGCTTGAATCCCTTTGAGAAGCTCTTTCAGTGATGAAACCAAACAACTGTTCCATTATATTTGTGGTTCTGATTGCCATAGTCATTGTCATTAAATATGGCTTCCCCCTCTTTTTCTTTCTCCCAACATCCACAATTTCAAAATAGCCTCCTCATTTGGGCAGTTATAAGAGACAGGAGGTTGCAAGGGTTGTGTGAACCGCCTATTTACTCAACAGGCAAGCACAGTTCTCGCAATGACAGCTACAGAGAAGTGAGGAAAGTGAGGTCGTGTTGCGTGTAGCATACCTGCCGCAGTGGGAGCAAAGCACATGGGAAAAGCACACCCCTGTGCTCTCCATCACTCATGCAGATGGGAGCCTTGGGCCCTGGGAGGCCACACCAGGTCTTCCTCGCACATTCCTTCAGAGCCTTCACCTTGGTCCTCAAGCCTCCAGCCCCAAGTACCCAATCCCATCCTTGCCACTGAGACCTTGCTCACTAGTTCCAGAGAGAAGTGGAAAGATAGAATCCACTTGAATATAACCCCCATGTGCCTGCTCTTCCACACCTTGTCCCAACCATCCACACCTGCAGCTCGAATTCCATCCTGGAAAAGGCTAGTGCCTCACCTGTCCCCTAGATCCAGGCCCTTCTTGCCTCCTCAAGGACATTGCAATTATTGTCTCTCCTGTCACATCAAATCCTCCTATTCAACATTCTTTTCATAAGAAAATATATTCTTTCCTTTTTGTCTTAAAATAAATGTCTCCGGGTTTCTTCATTGTGCTGTTTATAATAAAAGGATATTTCTCCAAGAGCCCTCAACAGCAGAAATGTGTTTTGGTCTGTTTGTTTTGTTTTGTTTTGTTTTCAGTCTGTCTTTGAGATCCACACCACTGATACTTTTACCTTTCAAACTCCACACAGGTCTGCAGGGTCCTCTACACCATTAACACCAAGGTGAGATGTCTGTGCTCCCCTTCTTGACATTTCAGCAACATTTCAGGCAGATGGTATCTATCTTCTTTTTTAACACCTCCTTCATCTCATTTTCCTCCCTCTGGACACTCCACCTTGCTTATTTTTCTGGCTCCTCTTCATCTCTCAAATCTCTAACTATTGTCAGACCCCAAGTTATGTCTCCAGTTCTCTTGTCTATTTTTATCCTTCTATAAACTCTCCAAGGTATATAGGTTGAAATACCACTTTTGTGCTAACGACTACTGAAGATGTCAAATGGGTCTCCTAAACTTATCATATCAACAACTCTGCTGTAACCCAGAGTGAGTGGCTTTGGTGATTAATTGCAAATTCATTTTTCTCAGTGGTTCAGCCTGAAACTCTTGGCGTCATCTTAGTTCCGTTTTCCTGTATATCCCACATTGGTGCTGTCAGCAAATTCAATTGGTGCTGCTTATTTTCGCCTTCATCAGCATCTTTCAGCAGTAGAACCTTAAGCTTCACACAGCTACATGAATTGTAAAGGAACCACAAATACAATCCATGAAAGTGCAATTCTGCCTACATCTCAGACCCCTCCTCCTTCCCTGACTATACGCAGGCTAATAACACCTTTTTACTTTGAAATAATTGCAAATTCACAACAGACTGCAAAATTACTTGGAGAAGTCCCATCTATCCTTCTCTTCATGTATTCATGTGGTTATATCTTATATAATTCAATATTAGTATCATCAAAGCCAGGAGAATGACACTGTGTGACAGTGATAATTAAGGTCTATGTCACCTAATCATGTGTGGATTCCTGTCCTTGCCTCTACCGTCTAGATGTAGAATCTTCTTATACCACAAAGGACTTCCATCTCTACAATTTTGTCATTTCAGTAGTGACATAAATGGAAGCCATACATGAATTTTTAGATTGAGTTTTTTCACTACAAATAATACCCTTGAAACCTATAGGAGTTATTGGAATTTTGGTTATTTTCAGCTTAGGGATATTACAAATAAAATTGCTATGAATTATTCCATTCAAGTTTTTGTATGAATGCATGTTTTGTTCTCTAAGAACCTATGAGTGAGACTAAAGGATTATGTGGTAAGGTTTACCACATAATTTACCACAGATTTACTTTAGTTTTATTTTCTTTCTTTTCTTTTTGAAAATTACAAACTACTTTCAGGCTGGCTGTGTCATTTTACCTCCAGGATGTTTCCACAATCCTGACATATCTGACCACTGGCCAGCACCCTAAATGATGTCCTTTAGATCATTGTGATGTACCTTAACAAGTGTCACTTCTTCATCCCTTTTCTCCCAGTCAGTCCAGCAGCCCAAGTGATCCTGGAAAAATAAAAATTGAGTTGTATTATTCTTCATATTGAGACCATACAGTGGCTTCCTAATCCACCCTTGGTAAAGCAAAACTTTTTGTCTTGATTTAAAGAACTTCCATAATTTTCTCTCCCCTAATCTGTGACTCTGTTTCCAAGTTATTCTTATTACTACCTCCTGTCCAGCTAGGTTAATGACCTCCTTGCCCTGCCTGCACTACTAAACATGGTTTTGTTTTGCCTCTGAGACTTTGAATTGCTGTTTCCTCTTCCATGGATGGTCTTACCCCGACAGCTCATGGCCCCACTTCTTCATATCTTTGTTCATACATCATCACTTCTCTCTCAGTGATGCTCCAAGCCACCTTTCACCCAGCCACCTTTGCATCCTATCAACCTACCCTGTTTCTCTGCTTGCTACCTAATCACCACCCAACATCACATACTTCGCTTACCTGAGTTATGTCATACTCTTCCCTAAAATATAAGCATCTTGGAAGCAGAATTTCATGTCTGATTTATTTGTTCATTCATTGCTGAATATTCAGTGAGCAGAATGATTCGTGGCACATAATAAATTACTCATTAAATATGTTTAGGTGGGTGAACAGACAGATGAATAAACAATATTTAGCAGCAAAAAGTGATTGCTATCATTTCATATTTGTTCCCAATGCCCTTCCATAAAATGACACTCAGTATATATTGAAATGGAGGCTGGTAGAAATACTAAGAGTATTTTTTTAGATTTTTAGAAAATGTATGTTTGAAAATGAGCATGTCAGTCATGCTTTGAGCTACCAGGCTTGAGTCTCTGTTTTTTACATCACCAGAAAAAAATCCTGAGTGACCCCAGTTTCAAAGCTTTATATCGGAGAGCACACAGTTTAGGAAACAAATCTGGTAAGCCTGGCCTGCTCCCTGATAACATGGAAAATAAGGCCACACGCAGTTCACATCCCACCTCCCTTGGACATCAACCCAAACAAAAAGGTTAAATGTTTATTCATTCAGTAACAATTTCTCAAAACATGAAAAAATAAAATCTCACCACATTACTCACTGCACTGCACTTTTGAACCAACTTTATACTTAGTAAAAATGCAATTTGACAAAAATAACAGGCAAACTGTCTAAAGTTGGTATAAGCAAGTGTGGTTCTTGCTACATGCTGAGAGGTACCTATGTATGGCATAGAAATATTAGAAAAAGTCTAAGGAGGCTCATGTACATTTTTCTTACTAATAGAGGTTACTATGTTTAGGGTGATTACTATGAAAATATGTAACAATTATATATCACATACTATAGACCAGGAACTATACTAAGAATTTCATGAATATGCTCCTGTATTAACTTTCAAGATACCCAACACCCACAACTTCACTGAGAAGAGTTTGTCTGGCTCACAGTTTCCAGTGAAGTCAGTTTGGGTTGATTGGCTCCAAGGTAGAAACAGTGAAATAGACAGGCCTAGTAGAAGGAAACTGTTCAATCCATGAGGGCCAGGAAGCAGAGACTGAAGCGAAGTGCCCAGAAAAAGAACACATTCTTCTAGGACACACTTCCCAGTGATCCACCTCTTCCTGTGAGACTCTATCTCCAAACAGCCCCGTTACCCATGAACTCATCAGTAGACCAATCCAATGATGTGTATAAGACCCCACGATCCAATCACATTCCCAAGACCTACCTCTGAATTCAATACTTATGGGAGACATTTTTGGTGTAACCTATAGCATTCTGCCCTTCAAAAGACATATGCCCATCTTATTGTGTAAAATGTAGCCCATCCCTAAGGCTTCACAAAATCTTAAAGGTCTAAGCATTACTGAAAACACAAATGCTAAAGTATCCTCTGAAATTTATAGCAAACTCTTAGCTATGAACTTCTGTAAAATTAAGAAAGTTAAATACTTCCATAACACAATGCTACAGAGTGAGAATTTCCATTCTAAAAGGGAAGAATAGGAGAATACAAAGAAATTGGTTGAAGCAGGACCCAAATCCAGTCATACCCAGCATCTGGCAAATACAGTGATAACATGTAAGTTTCAATAGCTTAGGTAGCACCATCCCAATGGCTTTGTTGGTTGCAACCCACACGATCTTCCTCTTGAACTAGTTCTCCTGGCCACCTATAGCTCTCCTCAGCAATGTTCTATGTTCCTGGCATCTCCAATGTCCTGTGGTCTCCACTGCACTTCACTCTCACATCTTCATACTCTGCTTCTCAAGTGCACACTATTTGACCTCCTAGATATCCTGAACTCTTGGTGGAAGCCCACTAGACTCCATAAGTCTTCTATTCTGTAGGCCTTTAAAACCAGCACTGCATGTCTGACACACCAAGTTCTGCTACTAGCTTGAGCAGTACCCATGACCCCATGGACTGTGGCTGATTTGGTCTCTAAGTACCTGGGTGGCTGAGCAAGCTAAAGTGAACTCAAGGAAATCCATTGCATGGTAGACCTTCTCGATTGGGGTCCAGGAATTTCTTTTCAAATGAAAAGTTTACACATTAGAATATTTGAGCTGCAATGGATAGGGCCTTGAAAAATACTCTCAAGGTATTTTTCTTATTGTCCTACTGCAAAGAATTTTGATTCTTTTTAGTGTTCTTCTTTTCTAGAACCAGTATCTTCTTTTTCCCCAGATTTCCAGATGCTTCTTTTGTGGCAAAACTACTTTCAAATTCTTTGGCTCCATTCAAATTTTTTGCTCTGCCTATTTCAGCTAATTCTCAGTGTAAATATGTCTAAAAGCAGCCAACAGTACATACACCACAGCGTGAATGTTGCACTACCTTGAAATGTCTTCTGCCAGATTAATTAATCCACTTTTATTAATCTCAGTCTGCAGTAAAGTCCCAAGACATGGCCAAAATTTGACAAACATTTTGCCAGAGTGCAACATTCCTGGTATCTAGTCCACTTTCCAATAGACTCCCTGTTCCCAGCTAAAGCCTCATGAGCCCTGTCCTTTACTGTAGTAATTCCTATCAGCATTCTGATCTTCTGAACTCAGGTCAAGGTCACCCATTGGGCTCTGCTCAAAATATTCCAAAACTCCTCTAATTTGAATCTCCAAATATTCCCAAACCCTTCCTACAAACCAATTCCAAAAGTTTCTGAGCCACATGGTCAGTTATAGTTGCAGCGACAACCATGCCTCCCGGGTATCAGTTTTATATAGTAGTCAGATTTACCATTGCTAGAACAAAATACCCAAGATGTATAATTTAATGGAGGAAAACTTGGGCTTTGGCCCATAGTTGCTGACTCCAGGGCAGAAGTAAGTTGGTAGAGAGGTCTGGTGAAGAAAAACTGCTCAAATAGTGGCTGTGAGGCAGAGACTTAGGGAAAGAGCCAGGGAAATGGACAAGAATACATCCTTCTGGGCCATGACCCAGTGACCTGCTTCCTCTGACCAGGGCCCACCTCCAAAAACACAGTCGCTATGTATTTATTAATAGACTAATGCACTGATGAGTATAGAATTTCCAAGATCCAGTCACCTCCAAAAGCCACCTCTGAAAGCATGAGACTCTGGGGGCACATTTGAGATCTCAAACCATTATAGTTATAGTCTGAATGTGTCTCCAGAAATTCAGGCATCAGGAACTAAATCTTCTCAGTGCAACAGTGTTGGGAGGTGAAAACTTTTAGGGATAATTAAGTCAGGAGAATAGAGTAGACTGCTGTCTTTGTTGGGGGTGGGGGTAGACACCATGCAAGTATGTTCCAGATGAAAAAAGTCCAACTTCCTTCTTTTGTGTCTATGATAAGTTCCGCTGCCTTTCAGCCTTCCAAGAAGGATGAGATAGCAAGTGGACCTTGGCAGACTCAGGTCCCTCAACTTTAGATTTTCCAGCCTCCAGAACTATAAGAATATATATCTTTGTTCTTCATACATGATGCATGCTGTTACAGCAGTATGAAAGGAACTAAGGGAGCATATCACACTCAGTCAAACTCCCTAGCCCACTCTATGCAGCAGGTGTCATGACAGACACCCCCCCAGTTACAGACAATTTCGCTAGCATATCCCAAGGCTCAGCTAATGAATGAGGCTCCAGAACTTGCACCTGAGTAGCCAGGCTCTCGAGTGCAATCCCTTTGCCTCACCACTACAATCTAATAATCTGGTGGAGGGAATTTCAAGGCAGCCCAGCATCCAGTAATCATTATTATTATGCCTGTGGTTAAATGAAAATGTCAAAAATCACACAAGGAAATAAGGAAAAGGAAACAAAAGTAAAGGTGAAGAAGCTAGCTGTGGATGTAAGGAAGAGGTCTCTGACTTAGAACTGCTGGACTCTCAAGCCCATTCCCCAGGCCTCTTTCTGCCCTCTGTCCCCTGTGCCATGCTCCTTACGATGGTGAGAGGTGGGCACATTGCTGCCTGTGGGCTGCTCAGCCTCACTCTTCTCTCCAGCCTAGCAGGCTTCATACCTAGAAATTAACTATACCAATACTTTCTTTTGAATAGTGTACGCAGCATAAATTAAGATTTTATTGGGCCTGGGGAGATAGCTCAGTAGAATAAGTGCTTGCCTGGCAAGTTCAGGGTTCTGAGTTCAATCCCCGGTACCACAAAATACTACTACTACTACTACTACTACTAATAATAATAATAATAATAATAAATTAAATAACTAAAATTTTAAAAAAGATTTTATTGGTCACACTTTAGACCCTAACAGTCTCAGATAACATTATGCAAATATATTTTTTATTAAGGAATGACTTTCTGACAAACTATGTATCACACATCTTGAGTTCTTCATTTGTGATTAAGCAAAACTGGCTAAAACCACAGCAGGATATGAACTGTTTTGTGTGATGTCTAACAAGTGGCACAATTTCTCTGTACCTCAATTTTAAACTGTTAAAAATTATACTTACCTTGGGATGTATGGGAGGATTCACTGAGTCACCAACAGAAAGCTGGACTTAGAAAGTTTCTGGCACAAGACCAATGGCAATGTAAAATGTTTGCTATTCCTATCAGGAATATTTCATCCTTTGGTAGATGCCTGGTAAGAAAAGAGGAGATAGGCTTTCTTCCTTCTTCCACTCTCAATCTCCTCTCACTCTATAAATATTTTCCTTCACTTTTCAAGAAAGCTTGTTTTCTGCCTCATGGAGTGGAGAATTGGGTTGACTTAATAATACTTTCTATTTATATACTGTTTTTCTTCTTTTAAAGACTTCTGTGCCACCAACATTTCTTTCCATGAGACTAAACACAAGACTTTCGAAAGGGGAATTTGGAAAGAATTGTCATGGGCCTCTTTTGCAGAAATGGTCAAGCTGCTTTATGTTGGCTTACACTAAGAAATGTTACACAAACTATTACAAAACAAGAACTTCTATAGTACAGGAAAATGCACTCTGCTTAAATGTAAAAAAAAATCTGATTTATACTTTTCAGTGTGTGACAGCATATTTGCATTATTCTGAATGCTTTGTATGCTGCTTCTTTGGCTTCTCTTAAGAAAAATTTAAGAGAAGGAAAAGAAAAGAGAACAGTGCAATAAAAAAGTATCTTTTGCTGATGTAACTCCTGCCTTGGAGATTTAAGGGAAGTAGACTGCTAAGCAATGCTATCCTATGTCATTGCACAATCCACCAACAATTTGCACCTCACCTGATGGAAACTTCTGGCTTCTTCCTACTTTTTTCTGGGAACTATTCATCTTCCTCATTCACAATATATTTCCCAAGTTACACAAATTGTCACTCGTTCACATTTAAATCGTTCTGCAGTTTGCATACTAAGAAAATTTCTAAAACATAGATTCAGGAACTAAGTGCTGCTCCCTCCAGCTTCTGAAATACACAAATACCTTCTCTGCAGTAGTTCATGGCAATGACTAACAATTTAAAACACATATTTCTTCAGAAGGAAAGGTAACTACTCAAAGAACTATGAGGGAAATCAGATAAATTGGGAAGGACCTGCTTAGTCAAGGGTGCAGGGATCTCTAAACAGGTCATCTTGAGATAGTTCTGACCCCTGAATGGACAGATCTGTATCTGGCCAACAGAACTTTCTTTCAATTCAGCAGTCTGATTAATAGATCAGCATCTGTTTCTACTTGCCTTTGCTTTCCACTGTCTGGCCTGTGCTTGACATAAGGCATGTTTGGATGCTTATTATTGAAGCCTTGTGACTCTTCCCACAAGTAAGACATGGTGGTTGATGGTCTCGTTTCCCATACAAATCAGGAAGTCTGTCAGGAGCCACAGCGTCCTGGCTGTCAGTGGCTCTCTCTCTCATGCCCTTGACTGTTCTTCTGTCTGCTTTGAGTAGACTTCCCTCCTTCAGCTCACAGTGCAGCAATTGTTTTGACATCTTGTTATCACACATTCTGTTCGCAGGCACAGATTAGAAAAGCTGTGTCAAAATAAGCACAGTGCATTTTCTTCATTAAATTGGTGATTAAGTTATCTAATTATGAGTGTCCTTAAAGCCATGGTGGCCAGATATATTCAACTAAGTAGAATTTGTGCTCCTGGCTAGGATCCAAAAAGGATATAGTTAGGCTTTCCATTTGATTCTCCTATGTGTCTTCCAAGGGTTCTCCCTGCAGTCAGTGTTCTTCAGCTTAGATGATGAGCACATTATGTTAACAAGCTAAGAGTCATGGTTTTACTCTACTCAACTGTCAGTTAATGTCACACAGTTCCAGGGTTACAGGCTGGACTCACCCTATTCAATTGTCTCAAGAAGGACAGAGGGTTACCAAGAAGAACAATATCAAGAAAATGTGGCTAGGTTAGCATGAGTCCACCATCCATGGACATAAAGTAACTTGAAAGTACCCACCTTAAAAAGCAAGAGTCATTTTTGAGATAGGTTTGGTAGTGCCTGCCTATAATCTCAGCTTCTTAGGAGGCTAAAGCAAAAGGATAACAGGTTTGAGGCCAGCCTTGGCAACTTAGCAATAATACAAGTACAAATACAAATACACTATTTGTCTAAAAATACAAATAAAAGGGTCAAGGGATGCTGCTTAATGATACAGAATTTTCTTAGTGTGCACAAAGCTCCAGATGCCAACACAGAATCACACGCGTGCACACACACACTTAAACTAAAAAGATGGGTCATATTTTTCAGTAGCAACTGTACTGAATGTAGAAGTTTCTACATCCCAAAGATGTTATTCATTTGGCATTTATGTCAATTCCAAACCAGTACCCAATACTTAATGTTTATAACTAAAATCTACACTGTGAAAAGTTCATAGTCCAATGTTCATACAAATGATAACATCCCAGCAACCAAAGCTTTTGTAGAATTTTCCTATGATCATAAGGCATAAAATGCAGGGAAATTGGCTTTGTCACCCGAGCAATTGTGATAAAGTTTAACATGCTAGAAGAAGATATTGTATTAATAAACTTGACATTAAGAGCTCATCAACATAGATCATTTGGAACATGAACATATCAAAATTCTGATGTCAATAATTCCCATATCAAAAATTCTAGAAGATTGGATGTCCTGGTCCAAGTACATGGTACATGTTTGTACCAGAGATAGAGATGCATAAAACTAAAATGAATTAATCAAATTCCTTTTACTTAATAGTAGGGATTACTCAAATCATACCATTGATTGTCCTGATTTCAGATGCGACTTGTCTACAGACATAAAATACATTAATCTGTTGATGCCAATACTGATGTGTTAACTGACTCCAGGAAGCAGCCATTACCACTGAATTCAGGGTTGGGAATACAGCACCCTCCTGTATCATGGACACACATAGGTCAAAGAATTACATAAATCCCAGTCATGATAAATGTTATGAATGAAAAGTACATAATCCTACTAGAGCATAAAATTACCTGGACACAATAGCATTGACATTATACTGATCAAGTAGAAATAAATGCTTCACTTTCAGAGTTCTTTTGGAGATCAACTTTGGTACCTAGATATATTTTTAAATTATGCACACCCAGATAAAAGTAAGGATCACTTTCCTACAGTGATAAGATATAAATACAGTCTCAGTAGCTGTGTATCAAAGGTTTATTTCTGAGTTGGGCAAAATGAATTGCACATTAGGCAGCTCTCCAATGCATCTCTTTTCAAGTAGTTAGCTGGGATACTTGCATTTTGTGGTGCCAGTATCTCAAATCGTGGCTTCCTAGTCATTGCGGCAGTAAAGACCAACAGTGCAAGTGTATGGATAATCATGTATTTGCTATTAAATACTCCATCTCACTGCAAGGGCATAGGTAAAATTGGAGCAGAACATGGACATTCAGGAAGTGTGTCTGCCATTCATGGAAAAAGTAGGTTCTTAAACAAGTCATGGAAACTTTCTGAGGACATTTTCTCACTGATCAAATAGGAAGGGTAATTCAAGCTATAACAATGGCTAGAAGATTGATAGGATGATTTCACATACACTGCAAGGAGCCACAGCAAAAGCTACTAACTCTTATTTCTACCACAAACACCAGCAACACCAACACCACCGACATGAAAACAGAATCAGAAACATGACAGGGATGGACTTCTTTCTACCAATGAGATAGGACAGCCGTTTGATTGGGCACCTAAGAGTTGGGCTGCATCCTGCCCCATGCCACTTGGGCAGAGCAGAGTGGTGGAAACACCACTGGTGTAAGCCAACAGAAACCCTAGCCGCCCTCTACTCTCCTGGAAAGTCCAAGTTGACTTATGGGTCACTGCACATATACCCAGTTTTTCTTCTGGGCTGCTCTAAAATTGTCTAACTGGGTTAACAGACCCATTTTTACAACAAGGCTAAATATACCTAGTTACATAAGTACGTTCCCATTCTGAATAGTATTATCTCAGGTCAGAGAGGAGGCATATTACTTATGTAGCTGGCATTATTAGTCCTTGTTTTCCCATTTTGGAGCTAATGGCCCTGATCTAAATTACGGACACTTTTTTAAAACCCAAGAAACTGATAAAGAAACAATTCCTGGTTATCGTTATGACTCCCAATTGTCTTTGGTAAGATGGACACTCAGGTGATGTCTATCTATTTGAGAAATATTTTATTTACTTATACTCTCTTAAGCAGTCCTGAGCACCAATATATCTGCTTAATATGTTCACTTTATTGCTTTGATGGTAGATAACAACCATTAGGTCACAGCATGACAAATATATATTTAGGGACCTTGTGCAAATGATATTGGGCACTTCATCATGTGCTTTAGTCCTCTGTCTGCCTGTGCAGGTTGTTCACAGCCAGAGTGAAGAGGCGGTGCGCAGTAACATAAAGGCACCATCAAAATCAATGCAATTTCCTATAAAACAAGTAAAAACATGAAAGAGAACAAATAAGAACAATTGATTTTTAGGAAAAAGTGTCAGAGATTCCAAAGGTGAAGAATAAAAATCCAAAGACTTAGAAGATTAATTGAAACATTATGAAAAGACAATTTGAAAAAAAAAAACCCTACAAGACTCATTGAAAAGTAAATAGCTATCCAGAAAATAGAATAAACTTGAAAATGCTGAGCAGATAGAAGTGATACATCAAATAAAACTACACTCATCTATTTTAAGGTACATCATTGTTAAAATGTGTGGTTACAGTCCTAGCCCACGTCCGGTGAGTGTGCGGAGAGTTTCCTGCTACCCTGCGCCAGCGGGACCAGTCCCAGCCCAGGCGCAGCGTGGGCCAGACCCTCTCCCAGCCCCTCGGGCCGCCCCCCACCAC
>NW_004524589.1:21000936-21006379 GCF_000260255.1 Octodon degus | reverse complement strand
AAAAAATAAATAAATAAATAAATAAATAAATAAATGAAATTTACTTCTTACCACTCTAGTCTTTGATCATGGCACTAGCAGATTCAGCATCAGAGAAGGCCTGTTCCACAGATGTCATTTTTCCAAGGCCTGTTTGCATAGCAGAAAAAAGGAAGGGAATGAATGTCATGTGCTCACATGGCCAAAGAATGGCTGTGTAGCCGGATGAACAGCTCCCTGGAGCTCCTTTATAAGACCACCAATCCCATACGTTAATCAATCCCCAGTGGCCCCATGTCTTAATACTTAATTGCCGTAGTGCTTAAGATCCAACATAAGAATCAAAGGGGTGATCAGGTCTCAGAACCCTTTCATAAGCCAGTCTTAACTCTAAATTCTAAAATTCATTTTCCAAACTTGTTCTGTGTATTCTTTTTGCATTGAAAGAACCTTCATAATGAGAGTTCCATAGGACTTGCTCACAAACACAACATGCTCTCTCCCCAAAATTAGCTGGTCAGAAAGAGATCTGGAGAGCTCCTGACACCCGCTCATTATTCACTGTGTACCCCATGAACTGAAGAGAAGGCATGGGTCCTGGGAGCAGGGGCAAGAAAAGCTTCAGGCTTTTCATGCATCTCTTTTAAAATTTCAACTAAGTACAATTTTCTCCCTGTGAACCTCATATTGAAATCTTTACCAATGAACAGCTGGAGAGTATTAAAAGCTGTGTGAATACTTTCTTTCTCGCTAGAACAAAAAAACATTAAAATAAATTGCCAAAGGAGGTTCAGGGACTTACAAAGTGACCTGCCTCATGAGCATTTTGGTCTGCTGCAAGATTTGCTCCTAAAGACCGAAATGAAATGTTGCTGGTAAACGCATTTCCTTATTTCCATAATAACATCATTAGCTTGATATGCTTTTGAAAACTTTCTTGTGTGTTCTTTACTTTTATAGTCAATATTTAATTAGGGGCATAACTCTGGAAAGAATGAGAGAGTCTGAGAAACAAGGCAAAGCCAAGGAAAGAGCACGCATCCCCCAGGTCACATATACTGTAGGGAAACCAAGAGGATAAACAGTTAGCAAAATAGAACCAGATGTGAATTTGGTATGATTACACCATCCCTTCCAACATGAACAGCACATTCAAATTCGCATTTTTTTTTTCTTGGAATCAGTTGCATCACTGAATTCTTTCAAATAAATGAAAACAGCCCTTGCCTGAAAGAATTACATGAAGCTCACACATGAATTTTGAAAAATTCATTTGCATTTGAATGATGCAAATTGTCATTTAGTATAATAAATCCACACTAAGGGGGAGAAATTGCGTGAACAGCTTGATTTCCAGTCAAGTCTGCTCCTGGCTGGTATCCTGACATGCTAACTTTAATCCACATGTCCTTCAAAAATGTTTTTCAGTAATAGAAGTGATGTTCCTGACTTTGTGACACCTTCCTGGCTGTGAGGAAATTGTGTGACCAACACACTGGGTAATTTCCACTTCAGGTAGTCTCAGGGACTCCTCATGAACAATGGTACAGGTGTGCTGGTCCTCCTTGGGGCCACAGACATGGTCGTAGGGTGCCCCATTTAGAGAAAATCTTTCTGAGCCACTGTTCTGTCTCGCATTGTGGCCCACCCTCAGGCTGCCTTACTTCCTTTCCTACTTTTGCTTGGCCCAAATCACTCTGCAGAGCCAGTTTCTTTTCCTATCTTTAGTAAGACTTTGCTATAAAAAAAGAGATGTTTACCTTGGAGTGAAAATCTCTGATATATATTCAGGTTCTGATTAGGATTTAGCATAGTAGCAAATTTGCATGATGAAAAATTGTATCTTTACTGGAAAAATAGTGTTTATAATTTGACTGTTGAGACTACATATAACTATAAATGTATTTCCTTATTCTGAAACACAGGTAACATTACAGCTGAAGTTGTCCAGTCAATCCCTAGAATGTTTAACTCATATAATTTCTTTTTTCTACAAGATTATGACATTTATCATAATCCAATCAAATACAATTATTTGTAGAGAATGGAGGGGATATGAAGAGGAGTTTTCCAAACATTGAACTTTATTTTATTTTATAACAATGCAAAATGTAAGATCATTACACTCAGTGGTAATCTAGCCTGTAATAAATGTAATAGAAGGGCTGGGGAGATAGCTCAATGAAATAAATGCTTGCCTGGCAACCACAAAGTCCTGAGTTCAATCCCTGGCACCACAAAAAAATAAATAAATAAATAAATAAGTGAATAAACAAACAAATATATAGAATACATATTAACAAAACTGAAGGAAAAGAATTATAGGGTATAGAACTCATTTTTCTTAATTTGTCCCTTCTTCAAATAGAGACCATTATGAATGTGCAATTTTCTATGAAGAAAGTTGAGGATTAAAAGTGTTGTTACCTGGTTCTAGAACCCTGTGACTAAATTCTGTGGTCCAAGGGCTGGTTCTAAGGTGACAAGTAGTTTTAAGACCAATGCTCACATCGTTGATCAATTTTGTGATACAGGCTCTCATATAATTTCTAAGGCTGATTATGATAAAGGGAGATGAGGGACTAAGTTATTGCCATTTGGGCACGATAAGGAGGGAAAATGCCATCTCTCCTCACCATGAGCACGTACACTGTCACTATAGTATGGCCTTTACTGTCCTCTTGAAACTTAACCTAAATTTTTAAGGCTTTTCCACAAAATCATATAGTTTTAGATTTCAAAGAATCTTATAAGTCATCCAGCATGCCATTCTGCCTTTTCTATTCAGAAATTACTGCTTATCTGATGCATCTATTGAAGCTACATTAATGAAGAAGCAATTTAAACTGAAGGTAGTTGCCCCTTGCATGGGTTTCCACCCTTGGAAAGTGTTTCCCTCAACTTCCACAGTGATCCTTAGCACCATCAGGAGCAACAAAAGCTAAATCTGGTCCTTGTTACAAAATACTGAAAAGTATGCTATCCCACTCCTGAAAGGAACGGCTTCTCTTAACAAAACATTCCTCACCCACTCAACTATGTGATGAGGGTAGAGAATCCAGCATGCTTCCCTCCTTCACCACCTCTTCTTGCTTGCCTACTCTTAAATTTGTGTTATCTCACTTTCCTTCCTCGCCTCTCTTCTCTTCTCAAACCACACACTCTCAAGTGCCATATAGATAAAAGACTGACAATTCCTAATTTCATGTGTAGATTCCTCTTCTGAATTCAATGCCTAACTAAAGCGGCCATACACATGCCTCAAATGCATCTGCTCTGCATTCATTATCCCAAATAACAGTAGTTACCATCCTCCAAGGGATGTATTTCTCCCCCAAGGGATATATTTTGAAGTTTTCATAAGTTCTCCTTTCCTCAATACATTGTTCCAATAAATATACTTCCTAAACATTCTTGAACTCTGTTCCCTCTTCCCTGTGTCCCTCCACCAGCTTCAATTCAGGACATTACATTTGGTGTAACTCTCAGTGTAGGCTCTCCAGCTCTAGCCTCATCTGTCTCTTACGTTACAAGCAGAATGATCTTCCCAGAGCACATGTATGTTCATGGCCCTCCCATTTTAATCACATTCAGAGAGACTTAAATAACTAATCACCCTTTCCTGTCAGGTAAAAGACATCCATATTAGTCCTGTTTTGTAGACAAAATAAACAAAGAACTTGTCTTCTTTTTCATTCCAAGTTTGAGTTAAATAAAAGCAATAGTCAGAAAGGAAGAACTGCAGTGTCACAAACATTCCACCCAGCTCATCCGTTCTAAGCCATTAGCTGATTATAAACATATGGAGAAAACTACAGCATAAGGTGAAGATTTGAAAGTGCCATAAAATGCTTGCTTATTTAAGCAAGACATTCTACAGGCCCTCGTACCTGGGTAAAAACAAAGAATATGTTCTGAGAATCTTTGGAGACTTAAGAAAGAAGTTAATCTTCCATTTCCACCATCATTAATGCCTCTGAAGTATTTTTATGTCTGTCTAACCACTTAGATGATTGGGGTTTCTGATACAATTACCTAGGAGGGATGAATGCCCTGAAGAGAGAAGTATGAAAGAAACTATGACTCAGTAACAGAAACAAAAACCTTTATAACATGTTTTTATGAGGCCAGGCAGTTTCTATATCATATGGACTGCTTCTATCATGAGTAGCATCACCCTACAGGAATAATGGATTTTGTTAGTTTTTGTTGACATTTATGGAACAAAACAATGATTTAGCAATCTATTCACTAATTCCTAACCAAACGTCCTTTTTTCTGGTTCTTGTGATTTTCAACAAATAAACAGTAAGAGACACAGCATCAGATTTTTAAAAACAAATTGTCCCAGAATTTGGATTTGTTAACTTGTCTGAATTTATTTAGAAAAAAAAAGGAAAGAATTTGTTCAATGAAAAGGAACAACTGGGATGAGGAAAAGGACAAAAGAAAGAAGGGAAAATAATATATTTATGTTTATATGCAGAATAGTTTGGATAATTGCACTGCTGATTTCTGCTGGTCTTTTGAAAGGAATAGAGCTGGGGAGATGGCTCAGTGGAATAAGTGCTTCCCTGGCAAGCACAAAGGGCCAGGGTTCAAGCCCTTGTTCTGCCAATAAAAATAAAAATAAATAACTTGAAAGAAATAGTTAATGCTTTTTTTTCCTTTTATTTCCTTTTATTTTTTCTTTTGTGGCTCGCTCAGCCCACCCTGGGCATAGAGCTGGTGTGGCATGTGGTGTCAGGGATCAAACTGGTGTCCCTGCATTTTGCCTAAACTTGCCTAAACAGGAAGCTTAGACTGCTGAGCTATCACTCAGGCCCCTCTTTTTGTTCTCATTAATTTTTTCTTTTTAATCTCTTACGTTTCTGTTATTGTTGTTTTATTTCTTTTCTTTAAACCAATCTTGCACATCTATATCTGGTAACCTAAACAACTAATTTGAAGATGACATCATGCAATACGGCAACCATTGTTGAATTCCTATTACATTTTTTATGAAATGCTGTATCATTTCTAATGCTGTTGTTTTCTATTACCATTTTGTATCCTTTAAAATTTTTAAAAATTAGAAAATATTTAAACCATCATGCACTTACACAGTAAAAATCATCAGTGCATCTGAAATAAATTTTCAGGTCATCTCTGATTTTTTGTAATATGTGAGATTACTGTATTTCCTTATAAGAGGAAAATTTCAACAATTTTTCCAGGTGTCAACCAACCTTTTTACAAACTGGGCACACATCAAATCTAGCATCATGGGAGTTTGATTGTGCAGTGAAACTTTTAAACTATCAATACCAGTGCCAAGATACTACTTAAAACATCCACAGGAACTTTTTTCAACTTGCTTTTGAACAGTTCACAAACATTTCCTACATAATTCAACATACAACAGAGAAATGCTACATCTTTTTCTTGCAATTTGCATATAATGGAAAACATATATATATATATA
>NW_004524589.1:20995704-21000836 GCF_000260255.1 Octodon degus | reverse complement strand
TTGACTCTGCTTCATGCGATCTATTTCTTTCCTGTATTGCTCATTCAAGGATTCCATCATTATTCTAATCTCTTCTATTTTTTTATGAATGTCTTCTTTAGAAGAAGTTATAAATTCTTTTACTGCAGCGTTTTTTTCATATTGGGTTTCCTCCCTATGTTTCTGTAGTTGATTCTTTACTTCAGATGGTATGAGTTCTGAAAATTCTTTTTTTTTATTTGGTAAAAGAATTCCACTCTGTGTTCCTCTATAACTTTCTGCTGTTGCTTGATTACTATTGATGCTATTAATTCGTACATTTGAGCTGAGCTAGTAGAAAAAAATTCTGCTCTGAGTTCCTCTATGACTTTCTGCTGTTGCTTATTTACTTTCGACGCTATTAATTCATCCATTTGAGCTGAGCTAGTGTCCTCTTCACTTGCTCTGGGTGGGCATTGGGTTTCCTCCATATGTTTCTGCATTTGATTGTCTACTTCAGATGTTATTAATTCACGGATTTTTTTTTCATTTCCCATCTGAGTTCCTCTATACCTTTCTGCAGCTGTTTCTTTATTTCAGAAGCCCTTGATTCGTTGCTTTCAGCTGTGTGATTCCCAATTTGTTCTGTGTTAGTGTCCTCTGCACTTGTTATGTGTGGGCTTAGGTTCTCAGATTGTATTTTGTTCCTTCTCATCATTTTGTGTAGCACAAAATGCTTTGTTGTAGATCTTTGTTGCCATTATAACCTTAGCACCTACTGAAGTTCTGGTGCACATCTACAAAGTTTGGATTTATCCAGCTGTGCCTGGCTTGAGCTGCTGTGCTCAGCTCCTTCCTGCTGCTGCCCTTGGGAGTGAACCTGTTGTGCCCCTCTGGCAAGATGTTCTGCTCCTGGACTAGCTGGGTGGTTCTGTCCCCTATACTCTCTTCAGGGATTGCAGCTGCAGGGTTTCACCCCCATACAGGCCTGAGCTAATTCTGGAGGGGAGAAGGTGGAGTAGCGGGGAGAGGCAGCTCTCCCACACACTCACCAGGCCTGGACTAGGCCTGGATCTGGGGGTTCCCAGAAAGGGGCTGAAATTCCAACTCTGTTGGTGGTGTGTCGGGGAGTATTACAGGGTGATGGGTGGCATCCCAAGAGGGTGAAAGAGGGTGTCACTCACGCTCTGCCTGGGCTGGGACCAGTAGGTCACGCCAGTACTGGGTATCCGGAAGCTCTCCCACACACTCACTGGGCCTGTTCTAGCACTCAAACTTCAGTTTTACCATATTGCTCTTCAAAAATATTTGCTGTTTCATTCTTACTTACCCAATCTAAATCCATTGCACACCTTTCAAACTTCTCTGTACCCAAAGGTTTGAGGCAGAAAAATAAGTCAAGAAAAAGAGGCAGAGAAGGCTCATCGAGAGAGAGAGAGAGAGAGAGAGAGAGAGAGCTAGAGAGAAATAGGCACAACAAACAGAAACAAGCAAAAATCAAGGGCTGGATGGAAGAGTCTGCTGGTCACTGAGCTCTTGCCTCCAATTCCTGAGTCTTAACTAAACTCTTGTGCTTGAGTTTTGAGACCCCACAGTATTGGCAAATAACTTTCACCCTTTCTGATTAGGTACTGTTTTGTCTCATTTCATTTTGTTTTGTTTTGCTTGAGGCAGAGTCTCACTATGTATTTCAGGGTAAACTTGAACTCCCTATGTAGCCCAAGACGGCCTCAATATCATGGTGATCCTCCTTCCTCAGCTTACCACCTGTGAGTGCTGGGATTACAGGTGGCATGTGCCACCACATCCAGCAGCTTAGCTACTTTAAATAAGGTTTCTGTTACTTTCATCCAAAAGAACCAATCTTCTTCAGTCTGTTCTCCATGGAGTTGACTTACTGTTTTCTACCTCCCTGAGCCTTTTTCCATCAAAGCTGCTCACCACAGAAGGAACACAACGAAGGTGGTGTAGTGTCTCCATTCACTAGTTCAGTCAACACCTATAGAGAGCCCCATGGTGCTGGGTACTACAGAGATCACATGACACCCCAGAAAAAGAAAAATACACGAGAGCACTGTTGTTCTTCATAGACACCAGAGAGAGAAAACATGATATTCAACTATTGGCTCAGTCACCCCCAGTTTGATTGTTCCCCAGTTCCCCAGTTTACCCCTAGGCTTCTGGAATGCACAGTTCCAACATTTCTAGAGCCACATTTCTTGGTCTCTGGAGTCACATTTGTTATTAAAAGAGAAGTTGAAGGTTACATTTTAATACTTTCACCTGTTGAGCAAAATGGAGAAAGTACCACCCCCTATTCTTATCTTACCACAGGGAATTCACCTTTTCAAACTTCAAAGAATGAAAGGTCTCCTCAATATCTCCTTTCAAAGAGCAAAGCACTCAAACCCCTACCAAGTCACTCACTGCTTTGGCTATTTTTTACTTTGAATTTGCACATTGATACAGCCTGCTTCCTTCTCCTTCAAGGGTGCACTTCATGAAGGAATGAAAATTCTGAGTACATTTTTAAATATCTAAAATAAATTAATTATTTCCTCTGTGACTGACGCAAGGATGTTGTGTTGCCTCCAGCCTGGGTTTCACAGATAACATTGTCTCTGGTGTCCCAAGCCACACTGTGACCATAAGAAAATGTTTCCAGCCACTTTTCACCACATCTACAAAGTGCACATATTTTTGCCTGCCAAGCATGGGAGCCTTTGAAAGAGTCCCTTTACACAGTGCTGTGAGTTCTGTGGCACCAGTGCTATTTGACCACACAAAATAAACAGTTAGTTGTGGTAAATGGTTAGCAAGAGGATCCTGCAGGTCCCAAGGAAAAACTGTGATAGAAGGTCAAAACCTGGCCTCTTGGCCATTCCCAGGATCTGTCTCTGTAGACCAACTAAGCCACACGTTCAGACATTGGCAGTCCTTCTTATTTCCACAATCACAGGCCCAATTACCCAGCTCCACACAGCTACATTTTATAGCTAAAATGATTTACAGCCAATGTTTTCACTGCACAGTATGTGTTCCTCTTTGTTAAACAAAAGTTCACAGGGAAGAGCTGCAACCAAGGAAGGGAAAAAAGGGAAGCAAGCATGCAAAGAGGCCTAATTCACAAAGCCAAATGCAAATTCAAGAAAAAAATAGCAGTCTTTGGATTTCTGCCCCTATTCTTTTGGATCCAGTGCCAAATATGTATTTAGCGACACTGTGAAATATCACCAATTCAGAATTTATTTTTTGCCTTTGTTGGAAGAGTTGTTCTGCTACAGGGTTTGTTGGATAATAAACCTAATTCAGTTATGAAGGGACAAAAACTACCATTCCATCTATTTTGCTTTATTAATGACTGAGGCACATGGAGTAGCAGAGACTTTGCATTGTTTTAAACTCATTCATTAACACTATTCAGTGAAGAATGAGGAATAGACCTCTCAGTTTAACATGGATCTAGATGGAGTCTCAACCTTTCCTCATCATCTGCTGTGGTTTTAGTCACTCTAACAGATTTGGCTTGTCCAGTAAAGAAAGACGGTATCTGCCTCACTGATATGGTTGTGCAGAGTACAAAACTATTCTTACCTGATTTGCATCTTGCAAATGATTTTTTGGTTAGAGTTCTGCTTTTATTAATTGATAGACTACATGGAATGAAACTAACTCCAAATTGAGTGGTGCACATTGCACTGGAGCAAACATTTATCTTCACTTGTTTTCAATGGCAGGAAGAGGATTCTGCCCTCCAGGGACACTCAGCAATGTCTGGGCATATGGTTGGTTGTCAGGACAAGGATGAAGAGTACTGTCAGCACCCAGTGGGTCAAGGCCGGAGGCTTGGTTGGATATCATCATAGGATGAGCATCTCTGATGCTCAGAAAAGGTTCCCACAACAAAAATTATGAAGACAAAAAGTCACTAGGGCGGCGGTTGAGCAACCTTGCTTTATACATTTACATGAATTATCAGAGCCCTTTAAAAATTCAGCTAACCAAAAGCAGGTTTCAATAAGGTTTTATGTGCTCTGAACAAGGTACCCAGGGTGAGTAGGAACTAAGGAAAGGGCAGGGAATCCCTCAGGTGTAGAGAAGAAAACTGAAGAGCTGATCACACCCTTTTCTACATTTCAGCTAGCCCTAAAAACCAATTAAGTATCAGAACCTTAGTAATATACTAAGCCTTATCACCTTGTCTTTGTCCTAAAGGATGACAGGTAATCCTCTTCCAGTAGGTATTATGATTCTCCATTGATATCTTCTTTACATAAGCGAACAAATTTCTTTTCTTTCTAATTCAACTTCATGGGGCTTCTTTTTAGACATTTATATCCTAGCATTTCTCTTTTGATACTTAAGACAGAAAATAGGGCTTTATGTATTGCATTACCAAGTCCATCTTAGTCACCAAAAAATTTGCATGTTTTTGTCCATGAAATAGCAGCCATGTGACAGAGGTATCAGGCAATTTAATCGAGAATTCACACTATATAACCAGTTCTGTCATGTTTGGTTCTTCAAAAGTCTTTATATGAATCTCCATCTTTCAGAGCAGTATTTTGTTCATCTTACTTCTTAGTAGTTTCTTATGTGTTCCCCAAAAAAGGCAAATGGTCAAATAAAATAATAATTATGCTAAAATGAGTAAGAGCACTGCCTCTGATCTTAGCACTGACCCAACTGCTTTATAAATATTATATTATGTACTTTCCATTAGTGTGTAATGTAGGACTTGTTATTTTCATTCCACATGAAATACATAGAGGCTTTCCCACTGCACTGGGAAGTAACAGTAATTCAGTAGATAATAGTGAACCTGGGGCTTGAGTCAAAGTCTGGCAGTGCTCACACCTAGTGCTGTTACTTACTTTATTCTAGCACTGAGCAAAGCAGAGTTAATAAAAAATTATTTATTTCAAAATTCCTCAGACCACTCAATTTTGTCTATTCTAGCTGCTATTGCAAAGTATCATAAAATGGGAATTTATAAACATTAGAAATTTACTTCTTATATTACCTTTGACAAAGGGGCTAAAAGAAAGACAGCCTCTTTAACAAATGGTGCTGGAAAAACTGGCTCTCTAGATGCCAAAAACTAAAACTTGACCCGGGTCTATCACCATGTACTAAACTAAAGTCAAAATGGATTAAAAATCTAAACATTAAAG
>NW_004524589.1:20988764-20995604 GCF_000260255.1 Octodon degus | reverse complement strand
TTATTTAGAACTTAATTTATGAAAATATCTGCACACTAATTGTATGTTCTATCAACATGAAAATCAATGTGTTAGGATGTTCCAAAAGATGCTCTACATGTGTTTATTTGTATCTGTATTGTGGGGATAGGAGTGAGTGTGTGTGTGTGTGTGTGTGTGTGTGTGTGTGTGTGTGTGTGTTTTATAGTACACTATATATGCCTGTATAATGTGGGTGCATGTGTCTGATTGTTCATATAAATGTAGTGTGCCTGCATGCTATATGGAGAGTGTGTGTGTCAATACTTATGTGAAAAGATGTAAGAGTGAACATGAGCATACATAAGGGTGTGAGCATGGTATCGAGTGCTCATGAGGTAAGCATGAACACTACAGGTAAATAAAGGCAGGAGCTCTTGCTGACACAAGAACACATCCAATAAACCAACTATGGAGTAACTAGCACAGCCTCATGCTTCTTCTGAGTTCACTGAGACCACAGTCGCACTCAGCACCAACGACATTTTTTAAGTGGACCACTAGAAGCCAGGGCCAGGTTTCCCTTCCGTCCTTTTCCTGTTCTCTCCTGCTAGCCAGAAAAGACAAAAAGAATACAAGCAACCTTTCACTAGCTCTAGAGCATGCTTTTCTCAATTGTAGCCCCACTGTTACCACTGTAAGGAATGGCACCACCTATTCATCCAGATGCAAGACTTCTTCCAAGCCCTATGTAAAAACACTGTTGCCAAGGAACCCTTCCTACACAAAACCTTCCACACCCAGCCTCCCTCTACAGCTATTTCCACCAGTTCTTAATATGTGGACTTACATATTTGTTATCTCTGTATCCATAAAGTCCCTCCTAGCACCACAATTCCATGATTCAGTACTCTCACCTCATTGAGACTAAATGTTTGTTGAATCTTCCTTTTCATACCTCTCCTAAACTTATAGAAGGCTGTGTTCAGAATACTTGTTTGAAGAGTCTCTGGTTAAGTAGAACTACTGCGTTCCTTGTCCTATACTTACTTTTGCCACTTTGTGTATGCTTCCAGTTGATTAATAAAATGCTGTGGGGAGTAGTCTTTGAGGAAGAGATGTTGAATATATCTATCACCTACACTGTAGCGATAGCATCACAGGTGCTAGTATGTCAGTTATATCCCAATAAAACTGTTAAGAATAGACTTTGATAAAAGTTGAAGCAAGGGAACTCATATGTTTTCCATCTATTAGTTACTAGATACTTTCTTAACCTTTCCATAATGCAGCGCTTTTAGAGGAATGCTTGATTTCCATTTTACAGATAAAAAAAAGAGTCTCAAAATCATACTCAAGATCATGCAGATGGAAACTTCCAAATGCTGTTTAGGAATTAGTCCTTCCAAGTTCAAAAATCTTCGTGCCCTTTCCACCAGATCATGTGGGCTGCATGATGTTTCTCTCTGGCATATAGTCAGAGATTAATAAACGCATCTGAAGTTCAACTATATTAAATTGAACTGTACAAAGAGGTAAAGTTAAATGGCTCTGTACCCAGAATATATAGTAGTTAACTTGTATGGACAAATTAGCTGTGTGCTTAGCACTGTACCATGTTAGCCCTTTTTATTCATTTCCACAAGTTGTCATTACTTTCCTTTGTCATAACTACAAGTTTGGTCCTCATTTTAGTCATGAAATAGGTGAAACACAATTGGCTTAAGAACTTACCCAATATGTGGAGTAAAATCTATTGGTCTGTCCTCAAATCTATTGATTCTACCCTCTACTACCTTCATTCTCCTGCTTGACTCACCAGCAAACTTTCACTTCAGTTAAAGAAATTTTCACTTCCATAATTGCTGTGTGATTTTGATATAGGTAGGTATGTAGACAGACAGACAGACAGATTGCATTTCTTTGCTAAATTTCCTAATTTTTTTGTTTCAAAATAATGTATATATTTTCATTTCTGAAACATTTTTATAATGACTATGTTAGTATTCATGTCAGATGATTTCAAAATCAAGATTGGCCTCTGTTGATTTCTTTCTCAAACTCAGTTTGCAATTTTTCGTCACCTAACAAGTAGATGGGGTGGGAGTCTCTTACTCAGCGAGCCCCACTGCCACCAGGGAAAACTAACTTCAGCCTGAACTCCCCATTAAGTCTCATTGCTAGTGAAATAGGGTAGAAACTAGGCCACGACTGGGTCTTACCAACACTGCCCTGGCAGAGGAAGTGCCCTGCTCCTTTCAACTATCAGCTGCTATCCTGCAACTACCACCAAGTGAGCGAATTAGAGCACTACCTACTTCTGCGAAGTGCAGGACAGAAAGACTATCTTTCTGCCAGTTCTCCCCTGCAGGATGATCAGCACTCTCTGCCCATGTCCATCCAGGAAGGTGGGAAGAGAAAAAGGAAGGAATTTCTTTCCTTGGGTGTTGGCACTTGGCTAGAGTAGGATAGGTATTGGCAAAAGGCTTTGGGGTCCCAGCAGAAACAGGCTTTGCTCAGAGCTTTTTTCCTCTGTGCCTTTTCAGGTTCTGGTATAAAAGTCTCTGCACCACCTTCGCATTATATGTAGACAAAAATGAAGTCACCTGGAACTCACAGAAGTCATTCCTCAAATTGAAGAGTCCTAATTAACCTGTTCTTTCATCTTTCAGAAACTTGTTATGCTTACTGATTGTTCTATGGTCAAGGCTTTTGTTTTTCTTCTGCATTTAGGAAATGATCTACAGGGTTTACAGGGTCTCACTACATAGATTGAACTCATAGCGATCCTCCTGTTTTCAGCCTCCCAAGTGCTGGGATTACAGGCACGCGCCACCACGCCCAGTCTGAATTGCCATCTCAGAGCGCCCCATAGGCAGGGCCAGCATGGCATGCTGGAGATCAAACCCTAGCCTCTGCAATTTAGTCTGCTGAGCTATCAGGCCAGCCCTAAGGCTTTTAATTTAAGAGGAGTGACATATGAGAAATGTGGCTACTCTCTCTAAGACATAGAGTTATCCAAGGAATTATGGCTTGTATCTAGATGTACCCCCCTAAACCTCATGTGAGCAGGGTTTTTGGAGGTGGCTGGATCTAGCATGTGTGATAAAGAGATCAAGAGTATGGTGCTGGGTTGGCGGTCGTATGCTAGGATCAATAGTGCCCCACCCTGGGTGTGAGTGCCACCCTTAAGGTGGGAGCCTTGACAGAATGCAAGGGACAGAAAGAAGGTGCTACTGTCAGTCACTGCTTGCTACTTCACTGCTTTGCTGCCTTCCTGCCTTCTGCCCACCCTGAACTGTCTCTCCTCTGTGATGGCCCTCTGTTGTGCCACCCTGCCTTGGAATCAGCCAATTATGGAATGAAACATCTACAAACCATGAGCAGAAGTAACTCTTTCCTCCATTAACTTTGGGTGCTGGGTATTTTGTCACAGCAATGAGAAAAGTAACTAAAGTATAGTGGCATATGAATTCTGGTGAGGCCAGATTTTGAACCTAGGAAGCCTCACAGAGCCTACTTTAATTGTATTGTTATCCTTAGAATAAAAACAAGTACATTGATTTTCTAGGGCTGCCTTAACTAAATGCCACAGAATGGGTAGATTAAGCAACTGACATTTATTTCCCACAACCTTGGAGGCTACAAATCCACAGTCACGGTGTCAGCATGGTTGTTTCCTCCCTAAACCTCTGTTCTTGACTTGTAGATAACCATCTTCTCATTATTTCTTCTCATAATCTTCCTTCTGTGCACCCAAATGTTCTCCCTTTATAAACCTAGTCTGATTGCATTATGGCTTAAATTAATAGCTTCATTTTTAACTTATTTACCCCTTTACAGACTCTGTCTCCAAATACAATCACCCTCTGAGATACAGGAAGTTAGGAATTCAACATGTTAATTTTGGGGAGCACAATTCAGCCCATAGTGATATGTAACAAAATAATGAATAAATTTTATTTTACATAGAAGTACTATTTTACATTTGTATTGAAGAGAATCTGCAAAAAATGTATATACACTTCAGGAAAGGAAAATAGTGTGATGTTTTTCAACTGATGGTGTTACCGTATGAGGGACCCTGAAGGATGTCGTGTATCACAGGAAACTCACTGTACCACTGGTCCTTAGAGAAGAAATTAAAAACGCATGTACAGCAATCTCAGTGGCCAAGTAGTTTGCCACACTAATAAATGTTTGAAAGATGATGACCATAACTTTGAGGACCTCTTGTAAATGTAGAGACCAAAGCTGACCTGTATTAATCTCATGCTGTCTTGGTAACTTTAGTACTAAAATATTTATACACGTTTTTCTTTTCCAGAAGCATATATATATATTTTTGGCAGATGTGGTACACCATATAAGAAAGTGGTGTGTGTGTATAGTTGGTTTTTTGGCATCAGAATGAATTTACCAATTGCCATGTTAACCGCAGTTAACACCCACCTCTTCAGTCATTCTCTTTCATCATAAACCAGCAAAGATTATAGTGTATTCCAAGTGTAGGAAGGGAAGAAGCCATTGCACCACCCCATCCCCCAACCTGCTCTGATGGAGAGACTGGAAATCCATTAGTTAGGCCTCCCTATTGCTGAAAAGGTAATCCCTGGTGTGGCTTCTGGGCTCCTACCCTGGGAGAAGTCTACTGCAGCAGTCAATGCTCTTAGCTGCTCTTTGAAATAATGGTTGAGTTCAGCCCAGGTTCTGGCACGCCATTCTGGCATCTAGTCCCCACGTCCTTCACCTGACTTACAGCTGCACCCAACACCGTGGAAGAATCTCAACCATGTAACATGAATGTTACTAAGTTCCAAACCACTACGTACAGTGTGTTATTCTTCTTAAGAAGTCAAAACCAAATGAAAGTACATATGCTTTTTGGAAACAATATCTAGAGGTGGGATGCAGAATGAGATGGGATTCTCTGGTTGCTAAGTCCCCACAGGATGCAGGAATGGAGACGGGGAATAGATTAGATTTGGTAACCAACAGGTTTGCAGGTTTGGCTTTTGGTGATGATTTCAAACATATAGTGTTTAAAATAACAAAATCATCTAATGAATTAAATGAAAGAAGGGAAAAATTGTCTTAGATTTTTATTGGTGTGTGTTTGCAGCACATAAAGTTTATGTTCATCTTAAGAATAGGTGCTTATACACGATGTATCTTGATTTTTTTTTGTTCCCCTTTTGTTTACTCATAGCCCTCCCTCCACATCTAGATTTCCTTTTCTCCTTTGCATTATTATTTTTCTTTTAGTTCATTTCTATGACATACAATGTTTATGTTTATTGTGAGTATTTGGTACATGAATATGACACATTTAAAATATTTTTATATTAACAAAGATTTAGGATTATTCCTTTCTTTCTTCTCTTTTATTCTTTCTATTAAAAAGCAAAAAAAACTATATTTCCAAAAGGATGATAATTTTCCCATTAAAATACTTTTAATTTGTAACTACTCAAGCTGAAAAATAGCACATCAGTATTGTTAGGCATAGTCTCAGCACTTTTATCTGAGGTTTTTCCGGGTAGACATTGCCGAAGCTGAGAGTGTAGCTGGATGGTGGAGCACTTGCTAAGCAAGCACAAAGTCCCATCCCTTGTACTTAAAAGAAAGTTTCCATCAATTTTAGGCTAGAGCTGGGGAGATAGCTCTGTAGAATAAATGCTTGCCTGGCCAGTGCAAGGATCTGAGTACAGTCCCTGATACTGGAAGACAGAGAGAGAGAGAGAGAGAGAGAGAGAGAGAGAGAGAGAGGTGTTAACGTATACTGTAGGTTGAATTCCAAAACCATCTTGGAGGCTGTCCTGCTTTTAATGACTTGTAATTTAGTGCATGTATAATTTATTACATACACCATCTCAAACTTCAGCTATTTTTTTCATAATATTATTGAGAAACAAACAATAATGGGATAGTTTCAAATCAAATTGGTAAGATAGTTTCAATAATTAACATATTGCATACATTCTTCCTAGTGGTTAATTGCTGTACAAAATGCAGATAGGATATCCTATTTACAACACCATTAGAACAAACCACTCTATTCATTAAGAGAAGTAACTATATATCTATCCTAACCACGTTGAATACACAGATACAAAATGGACATTCATCTGTACCCCCTTTTTTTTAAAGTTCCATTATTTGAATATTAAAGGTATGTAAACAGCAAAATATTCTAAAAGAGTCCAGTACCCCATATTAGTATTGGGTCTTCTGCTTCACTGGCAATGTCAGAAATTGTTGACCTGTGTCCCCTACAGTTCAACATAACAGCATGACTTTACTTCTTATATTTCATTTTTATACTTTTCTGCCGGATGGTTAAGACCAAGATAAAGCAGGACCTGTGCAACAAGAGTTGTAGCTTTTGGGTCTGATAAGATCAGTGAAATCCCCTCATGATTTATCCTGAGATCTTGTACCTCAGATTGTAGAACCTTTGTCAGTATCAGCCATGTGGATAAGTCATGGCAATTGGTTGGCCAATGTGCAGTCTGTGAAAGCCTGAGAGAATGTTTTCTCTCCATTTGACTCTCCTAAGGCACACTCTACATCATCAATCACTTTCCTCTTTAGCCTCATAATCTCCTTGATCAGAAAATTTGGGACACTGCCGAGGTACATGACGTAACAGTACAAGTTCTCATATGTCCTGAGTCTCAATTGACCTTAGAAAGCTAGGGTCAAAATGTTGGCTTTCCATGCAGCCCTCCTTTTTCTCTGCAAACTTAGGTTGTTAACCATCCAGAAGAGAAGCTTATTGTTATTACTGTACAACTTAGGCTGTTAAGCTTAACTTCACCATCTGTCTGAATATCAAATATCTTAGGTATAACATGGAACAGGTATTTTTCATCAAGTATT
>NW_004524589.1:20983315-20988664 GCF_000260255.1 Octodon degus | reverse complement strand
ATAGTTTAATAGACACTAGAAGGTTGACAGTTTAATAAGTCTATAGGTGAGAAATGTAATAAAAATAATTAGAATTTATTCAGCATCCATCACTTACTTCCATAATTAAGTGTTACTTTAATAAAACCCACTGCCAATTAGGTTTCTGGAATATACTTATTTTATTTTGAAAAAATAATTTGTAGTACTGCTGCCTACCTTGGTCCTTTACAACTAATAGAAAATTGCTGAGAAGTAGGGGCAAGCATTTGCAAAAACAAGACTCCTCCAGCTTATTATAAGCATGACATGTATGATGGAACTTCTTCCCAAGAAACAACTGAAACCATGAAGAAAATTACCAAAACTGAATTTGCCAATATATTTTGCCTGTACCTAACAGATATACTGCACTTATTTCCAACAGGAGAGCTAAAAATCAAACTTAGTGTCTAGATTAGGGGTACATTAGGAAATTCAGCCACCATTTGAAAATTAACTGTCTTAATTTTAAAAAATGACCACCAAAATAGATTCACTACATTTATTTTAAAAATCATAAAACATTTCTTACAAAAGAGCATTGCATTCTGCACATTGTTCTGAACAGATGCCAGGGACGCGTAGACTGTTGTTACTTTCCTCCCTGTCCCACCCCCCAAATGTTTACAGTGACCACACAATGCAAGGTGTTCACAATAATTACATGGGGGGAAATTTTTAAATGAGCAACAATGAACAAAAAATAAAATCCACTCATTCTTCTGTTGCCTTAAAATTTCAATGTTTGTTTTTGCATGCCCTCCCTCAGAACCCTGTTTGTAAGGAACTAAAACATTACATCCAGTGAACAGCAAAGATTTCACTACACTTCAAATGCAGAACACCTATGAAGCAGGTGGAATGTTGGCTTTTTAAACAGAAGCAGACAAAAAAAAAAAAAAAGATACAGGACTCCATCAGTTCTTCACTAGTCTTAGAAAAACTTTCCAGAATACTGCTTCACACTATAAAAAAAGAAAAAATGTCTTGCATTAGAATCCTTCAGCATCTGCACACTGCTTTACACTGTTATGCAGCAAATACTGTGCATTCTGTACCTGGTCCTGTGTTCCTGTAATGGTCATGACCCAATCTTCGGATCCTTCTAAGGGCTCATCAATTTCGATAGAAGCTCATGATTCATGACGGATTTGTTTAATCCGCTGACCATCTTTGCCAATAATAGATCCAGCCAAATCTTTGGGAATAGTTTCTTATGTAGTAATAATAGGTCCACCAAGATCTCCATATGAGCCATGACCCCCTGCATAGAAATAACCACATCCAGAGCCACCCTGTGGTTCATAAGCCATTTGCCATTCTGATGGGCTCCACGTATTTGTCACAGAGTCACAAGTTTCATCAGCACTGAAACCAACCATGCCATCATAGCAGTTTCCAGGTCTTCCTCTTCTATCATAGGCCATTAGATTTCCTCCTCTAGGTGGTGGTGGTGGTGGAAGAGGAAGATTCTGAGCTCTGCTACCACCCCGGCCACCTCGACCAGGAGGAGCGGTTTGTGGTCACCAACAAAGGCTCATATCATCATAACCCCTTTAGAGGGAGGAATGGGGCACCCCCCTCGACCAGGAGGCATTCTGTCAAAGCCACCTCTCCCCCGCATAGGAAATCCTACAGGTCATCTGCGATGGTCATCCAACATCATGGTAAAACCACCATAATCATAAATTTCATCATAAAAATTGGGATCATAAGGCTGTGCACATCCTTTGATGGGAGACTCAGACATAAGATCAAGGATGACCTCCATCAGGCTTTCCTCCAATAAGAACAACTCTGTCAGTGGAATGAGCACAGCATTCTTGGAAAAGCTTGATTGTTGTCTGAGTGTTCTCTCGAAGTTCTTTGATTTTAGTACCTTTGACCCCAATAATTCCTTCTGCCAGACTTTGATGAACTAACAGTCTCAACTCACAGTTAAAGTCTCTTCCTTTACAGTGTTGGTAATTCAAGCATTCTGCAGCATCAGATTCAAGCAGGAGTTGGCTGGTTGCAGTGGGTGACAGCAACTGCAGGCCCTCTTCCAAGGTAGGGGTGATTTTCTTCAGAATTTCTCCAATTGTTGCAGTATCAGCACTGATACTCACTATGCGCTCAGGGCCACTGCTGTCCAGGACTGAAACTCTGACACTGTAGTCTGTATGGAGGGCCTTAGTTTTCTTGCCTCTTTTCCAATCACTGCCCCAGCATTCTTGCTCTGAAGTAGAATTCATAATTCAACTATCTCATGGGTGTTTCTAGATCTTTTAAATGCTTGCTTGTCTTCCATCTTCTGCAGGACGTTTACCAAATTCACCATTGGTTTTAGTGTTGGGGAAGGTTTCCTCTGGCTGCTCAGTTTCCATTTTCTTGTATTAAAGGGACACACCAATCTACATGCACAAATAAGTGGAATCAGGCCAGACACCGAGGTCAGTGCAGCAGAGAAGCAGAGGATAACGGTCACAGTGCCTTGGCCCAGAGCGCCCCCTCCTCTCTCATTCGCTCACTCACTGACTGGGGACCTGATTTTTTTTTTCTTTTATGAAATCCATAACATATTCTTATTTGAAATGGGATAAAATTAAAACAAAACTTTATTTTTTGAAGATATTCAACTGTGAAGTGTAATTAAATCTTTAAAAAACAATAAGCAATGCACAATAAATCATTCCAATTATACCACAGACTTAAGGTCTGACCTCTCTCTTCCCCCAGAACTGACACAGTCTCCAGGATCTCCGATGCTTTCACAGGTTTGCAAGTGTGAGTGTCCATGTGTAGCAGTACATGGTCTTGCATTTCTTTAAAGGCAAAGACATTTTGGTTCAGATTTGCCTTTTTCACTATACTTTTATGGTTGAAGCACTATTGAGACACCAGTGCAAATCTACAAAGCCAAGGTTTCATGTTGCCACCAGCCCTTGCAATACTTTATCTTTATCTGATGTAAGTTTAAAAAAAAAACTTTACAAATGGGTCAACTAATAACATTGTGGGACTTGAAGTTTTGCACTTCTGTGAAAAGTCAAACAGAACACACATTTGTGCTGAAAAGATTACACGTGTCACTGTTTGCATTCACAAACAGCACAATGTTGAGCTTGACAAGTCAAAATGACATAGAAAAATGAGGTTTGATTCCATATTATAAAAGGTAAAAAACATGTTCACTTATATGTAGTCTAACTTCTGCTTAAAATGATTTTTTTAATCCTCTTCTGGAACTTAGAGACCTTTACAATGTAACCAAAAACTTAAAAACAATAAAATGAGTAAGAGAAGGCATTCTTGGCTATGGTATATGGACATCAAGCCTCCTCCCAAGTACAACAAATGAGAACAATATCTCTCTCTGGCTGATTTTTTAAAAAGTCAATGAAAAAGACAAGAGCTCACTGAGGAGATAAATTAACGAAAGATTAACCACTAGAACACTAATAAGATAGAAAAGGAAGTAATCAAAACAATTACACCACTTCTGTAGACTAAACCAAAGAGATAACAGTAATTAAGTCAAGAATTTTATACTTGTTGCCTTTAAGAAAATCCACACACATTTGTTACACTTTTAATGCATGTAGAACATAAACACTTTCAAAACGCCACTAATTTGGAATATTTTATTTAACTTTACTCTTTTAGCAGGACCTATAACTCAATGATTAAGGATGCATTTCTCTATTTTAGCTCTTGGTTTAAGAGCCTTAATACCACATATGTCAACCCAGGGCTATCTAGAGCATTAACTGAAAATGTCAAAAGTGTAATTCTTCATTACAGCAGAAATAGAATTATAAAAATTATATCCTTCAATTACAAATGACATTTACCACTTTAATCAAGGTTAGTCTTATATTTTGCTGGGGTCAGAGGTGAATGTGAATAATACTCTCCACCCAATAGCTCTGGCAAAGGTCCAACACTGAGGTTGTGTTTCCACTCTTAGGAAGTATTTCTATTTTCTTGGCTCTAATTTATGGTAACCACAGTAATAGGGATATTTTACTGAAGTTTTCTATGAACCAGATACTATGTTCAGCTCTTGGTAATTGACTGAGGAGCCCTTAAAGGCAGGCATGGAGGAGAGATTTCATCATTTTGAACCCTGGATCATGGTAAAATTACTTTGCCAAACTTTGCTAGTTCCTAGTTTTCTTAAAAGTAAAATGCATATGATATATTTATATTTTAGGTTACTGTGAAAAACATGTGAAAAATGAGGACCAAAACAAAAATGAAGCACTTTTCCCAAGAACACAGAGAGACAAGGACATGGGAGGGCCAGATTCAAACGTGTTACTTTGTATTTCAATTTTTCTAATTCCTGTCGATTTCCAGTATTACAAAGCAAGGCTTTTGAAAGTGACTATCATGGCACAGGGACAAAAAGTACTAAAAATAGGAAGATATGGGCACAGAGAATGTTTCTATTCCTGCAAACGACCTACACTTTTGAGTCCCTACAGTAACTTAAGGAAGATAACACTTACACTCTTAGGAAATTATATTGGTAAGAGCTTCTGTGTCTGGACATTATGGAACTGGTAAAAATCTCTGATAGCCAAAATGTCCATGAAAAAAATGTGCAACAACCCTGGACTTTTGAGAAATGAAAACGAAAACAAAACAGAGATTTCATATTATGCCAGAAAAAATGGCCATCATCAAGAAATAAAATAATTACAAATGTAATTTGTAAGATTGAGACTGTGGGGGGAAAAGAATCCTTTTACATTGTTGGCGGGAAGGTAAACTAGTACAACCATTACAGAAATCAGTGTGCAAATTCCTCAAAACCCTAAACTGGAAATTCCATTCCTCCAAGATATTCCCCTTCTAGGTATCTTCCTGAAAGAATTAACCACTTGCCATTCCAATTGTTTAAATATAAAATAAGCAAAACTTGCAAACTTTTGCTAATTTTTGTAATATAACAGGACATACAAAAGCAAAAATTCTACCAAATTTATTCAGCACAAGAATCAATTGGCTAGAGTGCAGGCCCAGCAAGTGAGTGAGACTGACTAAGACATCGGGATCCTGAATAGACCCAGAGCCCAGGCCCAGAGAGTGAGTGAGAGGACCCGGGCCCACGGATCCAGAATAGACCCAGAGTGCAGGCCCAGCAAGTGAGTGAGACCACCGGGGGCCCATCGGATCCTGAATAGACCGAGAGCCCAGGCCCGGCATGTGAGTAAGACCACTCAGGGCCCGCGTATCTTCATTCGACCCAGAGTGCAGGCCTAGCGAGGAACCCTTCAGCAGAACTCCCTGCAAAGAGGCTAGAGGCAAGACCCACCCAGCTGATTCAGGAGCAGAACATCT
>NW_004524589.1:20971449-20976180 GCF_000260255.1 Octodon degus | reverse complement strand
GACTATATATATAGGAATATATATATATATATTCCATAAAAAAGAATGAACTTCAGCCATTTGTAGGAAAATAGATGCACCCTGAGGGTATAATGTTAAGTAAAATAAATCAGACACACGAGTATAAAGATTGTATTTTTTATATGAGTAAAACATCAAAATAAAAGATAGATAAGAGGAAATAGGGAGAGAGAAAGCAAAGGGAACTAAGAGATGGAAAGAAAAGGAGGAGAAAGAGAAGTAATAAGGATTATGTATCAACTCCTCATGAAGAATGCAATCATTATGTAGTGCAAGCATGTACTCATAAAAACATAAAAACTGGAAAATACATCTGTGGTTTTTTTCTCATTACTTACCGAAAATGTTTCCAACCAATAGTAACTGGTACACAATAGAACTCAAACAAACAAAGACTGAAGAAATGAAGCAATAAGTGAATTCTAAAAAACCCTAAACAGGTCATGCTCCAACATGAGTGTCTTGAGCACCTTATGGCGAGACCCTAGTTAGCTAGACTGCTTGCTGGAACTTCTACTGGCTTCAGACTATGTGGGAATGATTCTTGGACACACGGAAGGCATTCAATGAAAGTAACCCATCTTAAGATCTGAAAAAGCAGAGATAAGAAGCATGGTTTGCTGCAGGGGATTAATGGAGGAAACCAGCATTCTATAAAGCCATGGGGAGACAGGAAGGTAAATAATAGCGACATTTGGATTAGTATCAGAATTATTCGTAGAGTGCCAAGATGGTGGAGTGGTAAGCAGCAGGCAAAGAGTTTCTCTGAGAGTCATCACCAAGAAGCTGGAATATGGCAACATGAGAAAGACAAGGAGAGAAGGGGGTCCCCTAGATGAAGGAAGACTCTGAAGCATGAATTGAAGCCCACAGAGAGAGTGACAGAAACTTCAGTAAAGAAGGAGATAGCTGGCAGCACCTTCTCCCTGAGGTAGGACTCACTGCACAAAAAGAGTGATTCAAACCTGTTGAGGCATCATGACTGCTGGTGACTTCAGAGGCCTCCACGGAGAGATGTAGCAATAGAAGGGAGCAGTGGATGTGATGGACTGTACTAGCTGGTAGTGAGTGCTAATGGTGCACAGAGGAACCAATTAGGAAGACAGCAATTGGCCAGGAGCCATCTCCGAGAGGAACAAACTGAACTTAGAGCTCAGAGTAGCTTCGGGTTCCATCTAGCAGCTCCCAACTGGGCTCAGGCCCACAGAAGGTTTACTGATGGCTGCAGGCAAAATGAGTCTGATCTTAGATAGAAGGTGCAGGCTCTCTGAGATTATCCACTACCCTGCCAAAAAAACTGTTCCTGACTTGCTGGGATAGATTCATGCAGAATGAGACTCTATCTCCACACACTGTCTACCAGTGACAGCAGAGACCTGCCTGAAAGTAGACATTTTCCTCTTTTTCTCTCGCTCTCTCTCATTTGTTTTTTGTTATTATTGTTGTGATTTTGGTTTTGGTTTTTGTTGCCTGATTTTATTTTTTTCTCCTTCATTGTTAGGTCTTGTTTTCAACTGAGTGTAAACAAGGTTTTTATGTAGTCGTAGACTGCTCTTTGAGGTTGTAGACATCTGTTCTTCTTTTTAGCTCGAAATTCTCTTTCCCTCCAGTCTTCTGCACCACTTTCCCAAAGTTAAAATGATCCCCTCTTTGTCCTTCAGCCTTACTTGTAATCTCTTCTTCTTCTTTCTTTCCATTGTTTTGTTTGTTAGTTGGTTGGTTTTTTTTGTTGTTGTTGTTGTTTTTTTGGTTTTGGTTTTGGTTTTGGTTTTGGTTTTGGTTTTGGTTTTTTGTGTTACTGGGGATCAAACTTGGGACCTTGTGCTTGCCAGGCATGTACTTATGCTGCTGAGCTATCTTCCCAGCCCTCCTTTTCTTTCACTGCTATAATTTTTTCCTAACCCATTTTTAAATTTTAACTCCTGAGGGTAAAATTGAAATATGAAAGACTTGTATATTTCATATATTTTTCTGATTTGTTTTAGATTTTGTTGTATAAACACAAATCTGGTTCATATGGTTAAAGGTGACAAATTAATGGTTAATTCAGTTTGTCATTTTCTAAACTGTGTTTAATGTTATTGACATTGCTAATGGTACACTACAACTAAAAGTTACAAAATTTTTCTAAACAATTACTTTTCCTGGTATTCTAAGACCAAGGTTGACGAAGTGTCACAGAAAAATGTGGCATAAAGCCAAAGAACCAGCGGATGGGCCAAACAAGCAGTAACTTTTCATCCTCAACAAGCTGAAGGAGAAGGATCTTGCAACACACTTAAAAACCAGCTATATCTGGAACATACTTTGGAGAAGTAGTGATTTCCTAAGAGTTCTAAACACTAACTGTAAGCAACCCATCATAGGAAACTTACACATATCAGCTCAAGAACTAAACTGAAAAACAAAGAAAAGAAAATGAGAAAACACTTAAACAAGACACAGTCACAGACACCCAGTTTAGCAAAGGCAAACCTAGAGGACAGTGAACTGGAACAATCTGGAAAGCCGCACATCTGGCCTCTCTGAAGTGATAAAAACAAAGCAACTGATTGAGGCTATAGAAAAAAATCAAATCATAAATGATTTCTCAAATAACTGCAGAGATAGTGCTACAATGAAAACCATGCTTAATGACTGTAGAGCAGATACTGATGAAAACAATAAATAAAAATAGAGGAGCTTAAGAAAATTACGGAAGATGTGAACACTTAGCATAGAAAAGAAATGCAATCAATAAAGCAGTCTCAAGCAGACATCTAGAAGAATAAAAATTCCATTGAAAGTGTCAAAACCAGAAGTGGGGCTGCCCAGGGCCCACCAGACCCTCACTCCAGCCAGCACCCAGGCCCAGCACATGTGTGGAACTTCCTCCATCAGAGAAGCCCAGTGTGGAACCCTGCAGAACTCCCTGCAGAGAGCCTAGAGGCAAGACCCACCCAGCTAACCCAGGAGCAGAACATCTTGCCAGAGTGGCACAGCACATTCACTTTCAAGGGCTGCATCAGGAAGAAGTGAATCACAGTGGCCAGACCCAAGCAACAACCACATGGGTGAGTTTGAATTTGGTAGATCCAGACCTGGTGTTAAGGTAGTAACTCTACCAAAGCTCTACACCAAAGGTCAGAAGAGAGCACTATACAAAATGACAACAAGAAGGAGCAAAATCTATTCTCAGGCCCCAAGCCCACCCAGAACAAATTCAGGAGACAATAGCATAGAAGAAATTGGAAATGATACACATGAAATCTCTGAAAAATAGCGTCTGAAGTAAAGAAACAACTGTAGAAATGTATAGAGGAAATCAGATCAGAAATAATTTCTAAAGTGAAAAAAAGAAATGATAGCTATAATGAAAGAAGTACTAAGTGCTTCTAAAGAAGACACTGACTTAAAAAATAGATGAGAACATAAAAATGATGGAATCCTTGAATGAGCAATATAGGAAAGAAATGGAATTGTTAGGTAGATTCAAAGTGCTATTCAGGAAATTAAAACCTCAATCACAAGATGGCAAAACCATTTGAATGAAAATGAAAATAGACTTTCAGACCTTGAATACACCATTGCAGCTAGTGGAAAGGGAAGAAAAGATCTCTTAAAAACAACTAGGATGCAGGAAAAAATAATTTCACAGCTGTAAGATGATGAAAAGATGAACAACATAAAACTAACAGGCATCAATGAGAAAGAAGGAGTTAATACAAATGATACAAAAAGAATATAGACAAAAGTAATAGCAGAAAACTTCCCAAATATGGGGAAACAATCTGACATTCACGTAACCGAAGCATATAGAACTCCAAATAACATCAACCCAATTAAAACCACACCCAGACATATAATAATCAAGATCCTAGAAATTCATCAGAGAAACAGTATACTAAAAGCCACTAGAGAAAAGAAACAGATTACATTTAAAGGAAAATCCATCAGAAAAATGGCAGATTTCTCTTCATAAACCATCAAGTCAAGAAGAGCATGGAACAAAGTACTTCAAGTCTTGCAAGAAAAATTCCAATCCAGACTCACATACCCTGCAAAACTCTCTTTCAAATATAATGGAGAAGTCAAATATTTCCATGATAGAGAACAACTAAAGAATTTCATGACAACAAAGCCAACCTTACACAGACTACTAAAGATATTTTAGAGGGGGATCAAAATGACCACAACTCCATGAATGAGAATGGAAAAAACACACTAAATAGGCCAAACAATTAAACACAGGAGAAAAAGTGATATACAACAGCAGTTTTTCAATTATTCTTTTGTATACAACAGCAAAATATTTCCATCAGCATATTCTACAAATTGACTTCTCCTGCACCCTATGGGGCATGGTTCTGTCTGGGTCTGCAGAGCGTATATCAAAGAAATAGCAGTAGCTCAGTTGCACAAGTGACACCTGGCCACCAGTGAGCACTATGGACACTGTCCACGTCCACCACATACTAGTACTTTGTGTGGTATCCTATCCCCAAACTGTTAGAAGTGCTGGTCATATATTTGCCATTCTAATATTTTTGTTATGTTTTATTTTTAGTAATTTTTCACTATTGCGAAAACTTTTTCTTAGTAGATATTTTTGTATTTTTTAACCTAATCAAATACTGTGTGAATACTCTGAATTGTACACAGATTTGTGCATATTATATACTACATTCTGGCCTTTTGTTGGACTCAAATAATAATATTTGAATATTATTT
>NW_004524589.1:20970272-20971349 GCF_000260255.1 Octodon degus | reverse complement strand
ACTTGTGAGTATATGTTCAAGTGGCATCCACTTCAATATAAAGGCTTGCAGTTTATCATTCTTAATAGCTGAATAATACTCCATTGTGTAAAAATATCACATCTTTTTCAACCATTCCTCAGGTGATGGGCATCCTGGTTGTTCCAAGATTTAGCTATCACAAATTGTGCTGTTATAAACATAGGCACACATATATTCCTATGATATGATGTTTTCAGATCCTCCGGGAAAACTCACAGTACAGGAATAGCTGGTTTAAATGGTATTTCCAGTCTAACTTTTCTAAGGAGTCTCCAAACTGATTTCCATAATGGTTGCACCAGTCTACATTCCCACCAGCATTGGAGAAGGGTTCCTTTTTCCCCACAGCCTCTCCAGCATTTGTTGTTGGTTGATTTCTTTATGATAGCTATTCTTTCTGGGGTGAGATGATATCTCAATGTTGTTTTAATTTGCATTTCACGGATGGCTAGTGATGTGGAGCATTTTTTCATATATTTATTTGCTTCTTTAATGTCTTCCTCTGAGAAGCATGTGTTCATCTCAGATGCACATTTCTGAATTGGGTCTTTAAATTTTGAGGCCCTAGTGTTTATAGTTCTTTACATATTCTAGAGAGAAGACCTTTGTCTGAGTACTTATTTGTCATGATTTTTTCCAAATTTGTGCATTGCCTTTTCACTTTATTGGTAATTTCTTTTGACATGAAAAAACTTATCAGTAAGAGCAGATCCCAGTTGTTAATTCTTTCAACTGTTTCCCGTGTGAATTGATTTCTGTCCATGAACTGTTTGCCTACCCCTATGTCTTCAAGAATTCCTTCTACTTTCTCTTCCAGGAGATTTAGTGTCTCTACTTTAATGTTTAGATCTTTAATCCATTTTTTTTGTTTTGACATTTATTTTAATTTTTTAAATAGAAAAGAATTAAAAAACAATACAGAATTTCACTAAACAAAATGGTAGGACTTCCACAATGATTGTTATATTGCATGTTATTGTCTTCAAATTAGTTGTTCAGATTATGTATTATATACATGCATATATATATATATATATATATATATAGAGAGAGAGA
>NW_004524589.1:20947676-20970172 GCF_000260255.1 Octodon degus | reverse complement strand
AAAAAATATGTATATAACCTGACATATGATTTATACTGCTTTGTGGAAATCGTCAATGACCTTTTAAATGGGTTCATCTAATATCATTATGTTTTACATAGTCCTGCATAACTACCATTTTGAGAGCTCTTTATCCTTTATCCAGGACCATACAGCAATTTCTCTTGCCTTCTGGATTATGGTCCTTGTTATTTTCTATATGCTACCTCTGGAGACATTAGAATATTTCAAGTTTGTATAATTAGAAAATATTTTATTTTTAGTTTTGAATGGTATGTTTGCTAAGTATAAAATACAATGAGGACAGATCCTTTTTTTGTTGATGTTCAGTCCTTTGAAGAAATAAGTCTAGTTTCTTACCCATTTGGTTTTTTTTCTAATGTCGAATAAGATCCTATTTAATTTTGTTCTTCCACAGCTAATATTTTTTCTATGTATGTGCATTAATGATTTTTTCTTTTCAATTAGTTTTGAACAATTTCAGTTTTGTGTATCTTGATATGATTTTATTTGCATTTCTTGTGCAAAAGGTTCATTTTTCTTGGAAATGTGCCATAATTTTAACTAAATTAAGAAATTTTAAATCTTTAAATATTTATAGCCTACCCCTTCTACTTTGAGAATTATAATTATATGTATGTATCTTCCTTGATTTTGGCATAGAGAGAACTCTTATATGACTGATCTGTATACTCTTCTTCATGTTTATTTTAGACAATTTTATTGTTATATTAATTTAAGTTTGTTAATATTTTTTATGATGTGCAATCTAAAAAATAAATATATAAAAAGAAAGTGTCAGAACCAGATTAAGTCAATGAGGATAAGACATGACATATAAAAGACATGCTTACAGTCAGTGACCATGAAAAAAATTCTTAAAAATAGTGAGGAACTATGAAAATTCAATACAATTAATACCAGATGAGGAAAAGAAGAATGACTGAAGATTGACTGGAGTCAATGAAAATGCAGGAGATAGCATAAATCATTAAAAAAAAAGTCCACAGATGGCAGAGAAATTTCCTGGAAGAGAAAAAAATGAGGCATATACAACTCCAATTAGATATAAGCAAAATAACATTTACAGCCTGGCATATCATATTCAAGAATCCAGAAGCTCAACCCAAGAATGGAATCTTAAAAGCTCTTAGAGAAAAGAATAAAATCATCTATATAGGAAAACCCATCAGAATCACAGCTGAATTTTCAGCTCAAATTCTCAAGTCAAGGAGACCTTGGAGTGAAGTAGTTCAAGTTCTAAAGGAAACAACCTTCAACCTAAGTTGCTGTACCCTGAAAAACCATCTTTCAAAACTGATGGAAAAATAAGATAATTCCATGACAAGGAACATCTGAGAAGGGTCAGGCTATAGTTCTGCAGCACAGTGCCTGCCTGGCAAACATGAGGTCCTGAGTTTGATATCTGGTACAAATAAATAAATAAATTTATTTTTCAAGTTTACGCAAAGTATCAACCATTACATTCCATGCCTTATCAACATAGCAGCCAGACACATTTCTTTAAATTGTTTTCAGATACAAAGATACATTTATTCTTAACAGCCCTATCAGCCTTTTGGGTCATCTGAGTTCTGATCAGAATCTTCATGCACAACAGCCCAAGGTACTCCAGTGCTACACTTTCAAGTGACATTTCGAACCTTTCTGAACTCTTTCCACAAGCCATCTCCAAAGGCTTTTTAATCACATGGTCAGATATAGTCACAGCAAAAAGACCCTATTACTGGTACCAAATTCTGTCATGATTACTTTTTTCTCATTGCTGGGACAAAATACCTGATGCTCAAAATTGAGGAAGGAAAGGTTGATTTACCTCACAGTTTGTGGAGACTTCAAAATAAACAACATAATGGCGAATCTCAAACTTAAAAAAAAAAAAAGAGCAAGCTCAACCAAAAACTCTTGCAAGGAGGAAATTATAAAGATCAGAGAAGAAGTTAATGCATTGGAGTCTAAAAGAACAAAATAAAGAACCAATGAATCAGAATCAGTTCCTTGAAAGATTAAATAAAACCCTTATCCAATTTCATCAAAACAGGAAATCAAAGACTCAAATCCATGCAATTAGGAATAAAAAGAGTGAAATCACAATGTACCCTGAAGAAATCTAGATCATCTATACTTTGAAAAGTCGAATTTCATTAAGATGACAATGAGAATAAATAGATTCCTAGATACATATGAATTACCAGAACTAAATCAAGAAGATATAAAAATCCCAAATAAATAAATATCAACCAATGAAATCAAAGAGGAATTAAAAACCTACTAACAAATATAATTCCAGGCCATCATGGGTTCACTGATGAATTCTACAAAACATTTAAAGAAGACCTGACACGACTACTTCTCAAACTCTTTAATAATATTGAAAGAGGAGTAATACTCCCAAATTCATTCCAGGAAGCAAGCATTATCTTGACCCCAAAACCAGGGAAGCACCCAACTAAGAAAGAAAATTACAGGCCTAGCTCCCTAATGAACATTGATGCGAAAATCCTCAGTAAGATACCAGCAAACAGACTGCAACAAATCATCAAGAAGTCTATTCACAATTATCAAGTAGGATTCATTGCAGGGATGCAGAAATGGTTCAGCATGCATAAATCAATAAATATAATACAGCATGTTAACAGAGTCAAGGACAAAAATATGACCATCTCAGTAGATACAGAAAAACTTCTGTCAAAGTTCATCATATATTCATGATAAAACCCCTATAGAAAATGTGAATAAGTGATCTTCACCTCAATCTGATAAAAAGCCATTAATGACAAACCAACAGCCAACATCATACTAAATGTACAAAACCTGAAAGCTTTCACTCTAAAAGCAGAAACAAGACAAGGAAGTCCACTGTCTCTTCTCTTATTCAACATAGTCCTGGAAAATTTAGCCAGAATATTAGAAAAGAGAAAGAAATAAAAGGAATATTGATAAGACAGGAAGAAGCTAAATTATCATTATTTGCAGATAACATGATATTTCATATAGAGCCCCCCAAAAAACTACTAAAAAACTATTAGATTTAGTAAAAAAATTTGTTATCATTTCTGGACAGAAATTCAACACTCAATAGTCTTCCTATACAAGAATAACAAACTCACTGAGAGATAAATTAAGGAAACCACACCTTTCACAATAGCATCCAAAAAAAAACAAAATATCAAGGAACCAATCTAATGAAGGATGTAAAAGACCCCTACTAAAAATTAACATACTCTGAGAAAGGAGACTGATGCAGATACAAAATCATGGAAAGATATCCCTTGATTTTGGGTAGGAATAACAAATACAGTGAAAGTGACCATAGTTCCCAAACTGTTATACAAATTTATTTCAATTCTGATCAAAATTCCAATAATTGGTTGGAATTAAATGCTGACATCTTGTATTCTGAGTGACTAATTTAAAGATAGCAATACATGATTTATTTACCATTTTATCATTCCATTCTCTTGTTTTGAAATTTTGTGGAGATTGTTCCTCTTTAAAATAAAAAAGCAAACCTGGTATATGCCTACAATTTATGACCAAAGGTAGAGATACACTGCAGGAATATAGGAAAGTTTTCCTGTCCCTTGCTTGTAATCTCCACAAGGCAGGAAACCCATTCACATCAGTGACTGCAACATACCAACTGATACATGCTGAGCTAACACTTACAATAAATATTTCTCAGGCTGAATTGAATCAAATTGTCACTATGATTTTCATCTACAACTGATACTTATTTGCCTCTTACTTTCTTCTAAACTCCCAACTTCCATCAGTATTCCATCTGAAGTACATTTGTATCCCTCCCACATAAAACATCTGGGAGGCAAAGGCCCAAATCTATATGAATCAGACCCATGAACTGGGGGAAAATGGAAATATTCCCCTTCTAAGGGAAGTGAATATATTAAATGGTTCTGACACACAAGTTGATCAAAGGATAGAGCAGTACGTGTTACTAATCCACTTTCATGTAGACATTCTGCTTTCATTGTGGAATCCAGAAAAGGTCTCATGATGATTTTCTTTTAAGACATTTGCCTGAATCAATGTGATGGTACCATTTTCTCTAGGATTCTCATTTGTTCTCAGAGAATGTTGATGACTTTTAGGATATGCTGTCTTTTTAATTTTTTTTAAATCTTTTATTAATTTATTTATTTGGGACAAGGTCTTACTATGCAGCTCAGACTCATAGTGAGCCTCTGTCTCAGCCTCCCCAGCTCTGGGATTACAGGCATACACCACCATGCCCTATTTCAGTGGCTGGCACAGCATGAAGTACCAGGGATTGAAGCCACATCCTTGTGCTTGCCAGGTAGGTGTTTAGACCACAGAGCTATCTCGCCAACCCCAGGATATGCGTCCTTAACTTTATTCAAATCCTTACCATACACACATACATGCCCATGCACACACATGCTCAAGTACATGTGAGCATACCTACTTCCCTGAGGGTCAGTGAGTTGGCCCACCATACTGAAGAGTAGGACTTCCACTCAGATATATCAAATGAGCTCTGAACCCAGAAAAAAATAATTCTCTTGGGTGGCTTTCCTTCCCACTCTGTGTTATGATACAAATGGTAAGATGATCCTGAAGCTGCTCCCCTCAGAAGTGCCTCAGTGCACGTGGGTAGGCTACACCAATCTTCTTTATGAAGGAATGTTTTATTTACTTCAGTGTGCCTTTTGAAGGGATTTTCCTTCTTGCTATCTATCTCATTCAATTGCAGCTTCTACAATTGCTTTTCTATCCCATTATTAACTCTATCCCTTCTTCTCTACTTCCTACTCTATTTCCTTCCCTGCTCAATGTAAACTCTGTGATCCATTGGAGTCCCCCTACCCTCCTTGGCAATGTTCTCAAAATCTTTGCCCTGATGGATCTCTGTCATGCCTACCTGAAAAAAAAAACCTCAATCCACTATCAATCTGCCTTGTCCATGCCTAGACGTTGGCCACTAAGTATTGATAAAACCAGACAGCTGCTAGACTACTTCTACAAATCACTGTAATATTTAACCTCAACTGGAAAACAGTGCTCAATGGCCTCTTTTTTCCTAAATGATGAGTAATATTTCAAGTCTTCTTCTTTGTCTTTGTGCCTCTGATCTGCTCCTTCATTTACAAATTTGCCTGACCATAAAAGTCATCAGAGGGAATAATTCAGGTTCCTTGCACAAAATCAACTGCAGTAATTTACTGTCCCTCCTGCTATTATCAATGCTAATACATTTTAGTACTTTCTATATTTCAGGTCTGATTATAAATGCCTTATTTAACACATATTTATATTGACAGTTACTATACTCATGTGGTGTGCTTTGGCTCTGAGACACTATTATAAGCATTTTATATATAACAACTCATTTAATTCTCATAACAATCTCATGAGATGTTATTACCCTTAATTTATAATGAATAAGCTGAGGCACCAAAAGTTTAAGTAAATTATCCAAGGCAGAACCTACTCAAAGATACATACATGCATTTTTTTTCTAAGTACTGAGAATTGAACCCAGGGCCTCACACTAAACTACATGAGCCAGGTCTTTACTAAGTCACTAAATGGGCCAGGCTGAGCTCAAACTTTATTCCCCAGAGTTCTGGGATTTTAAATGTTCACCACCATGTCCTGCTAAAATATATGCTCTGAGTCATGCTAATATGTGGGATTTCATCACAGTGTATATATAATTATGAAATATATACAAAATAGGAATTTTTATTTTTCACACTTTGCTTATGAGGAAACTGAGATATAGAGAAGTTCCATAATTTAACCAAAATGTTGTTTTAGAAAAGAAGCAAAACTAGGATTTCAATCAAGGGAATCAGTCTCTAGAGCCTGTGCTTTTACCGGTATATTGCTTATGACTCCTGCACCTCACATTACACCTCTCTCTGTATTCCATGTCCCAATCCATCCGCTTTTCTATAGCTTCAACATGTGTCTCTGTTAACATTTAATGTGCACAAGTTTCTCCTAGCTTAAAACAATCCCTGCGTCTGTTGTTTAATTCTCAGATGCTCTTACAGGTTCTGTGAAGACAGAGCTGGTATCTGGTTTATTTATCATTTTTCAGTACTTACTGCAGTAGGTGTTCAATAATTTCTATGGAGTGAATAGGGGAGTGGATGTGGACTGGGAGAAGGGAGGGCTGCCATGGCCCATGCCACAGTCCACTCTAGTTGATCCCAGGTGATGTAAAGTATCTGATACGCTAGCCTCATGAAAGCATTGTCAAGCAAGTTCATGTTTGGAAAAAGGTGGTATAAAGTTAGAATCCTCTCTGCTTTCCTGGAAATCAGCAAGTATCAAGGAAAACAAGAAAGAGAAAAACAAATTCCATTTCAAGCAGTAGTAGCACATAGCTAAGTCTAAAGGAAATGAAAATGAAAACGCTCCAGAAGCTTGAGAATAGTGAGAGGTCACTAAGACCGCAGATCTGAGAAAGACCACCAAAGTATGCTTTCTCGAAAGGACACGTGAGGGTGGAGATGCACGGGGTGCAAACAGCTCCTCCGCACCCATCTATCTTCACGTAAGAAAAACAGAAACTAAATGAAAGTTAGCTCAGAGAAGCCATGTTTCCCTTCAAAACAACAAATCATGTGTTTTATGAGCCTAAGTAGATGACACTGCTGCCATTTAGTTTTCTGAGGAATATGCAAAAAGTATCAGCACCAAGCAACGCAACTAAACATAAAAGAATTATCAAATTCTTGGACTGGATGGAAAAAATATCAAAGCATCAACTATGGATGTGACCAAAACCTATGTTGTGTAAGGCTGTCAGTAAGGCCTGGGTCACACATTAATTTAAATTGCTATTTTTCTTTCTTCTATGTGAAATTGCTGGCTCATGAAGTTACCTTTCAAATGAAGATTTCATGGAGACTCGGAGAAATTTAAAGAAATTTATATAGAAATATAAAAGTGGAATACAAAGTTGCAAATAGTCAAAAAGATGTAAGATGATTTTTAAATAGTTCACGAAAGTAAATACATTGAAATATTAAAAATCCATTAACTTAAACTATAACCTTTATGTCCTTCCTTTATATGTTTTCAAAATTATTGATGAAATAATGCTATTTAAGTAATTAACAATATTTAGAATATTAAAAACAAAAATGGAAACCCACCTTCTAGATATTTATAACTTCTTTATAACTTTTTTTGTTATTTATCTACTTTTTTTTTGGTTTTTCATATTTTATGTTCTTCCTCTTCCATAAGAATTATATTCTAGGGCTCAGAGAGATAGCTCAGTAAAATAAGTGGTTGCCTGGCAAGCACAGGGTCCTGAGTTCAATCCCCAGTACCATAAAAATAAATAAATAAATAAATCTAGTCTTTTAGGGTAATAAATGAAAACAAGAGACAAGAAAAAAATGTCATAGGACTGTCCTGCTACAGTGTTGTATATGATTAGATTTCTAAATTTCTGTGCAAAAATTTGTAATTATTTCTATTTTTTACTTATTTTTTTCACATTTTGAATGGATTTAAAGTTTAGCATATCAATGATTGATGGAAAATACCTGTACCATGTTATGTCTAAGGCGTTTGATATTCAGACAGATACTGATGTTAAGTTCAACAACCTATGTTTTAGGGTAATAATATCATTGAGCTTCTCTTCTGGGGGATTACAACTTAAGTTTGCATACCAAAAAATTAGAGAAAAAGAAGGGTCACAAGGATAGCCAACACTGTGGCCCTAGCCCTTCAAGGTCAGTGAGGACTCAGGACATAAGAGAACCTGTACTGTAACATCCTGTGACTCAATGATGTCCCACATTTTCTGATCAAGGAGATTATGGGGCCAAAGATGAAAGTGATCGACGATGTAGAGTGTCCCTAAGGAGAGTCACATGGAGAGAAACCATTCTCTCAGGCTTTCACAGAGAGCAAATTGGTCAAGCAATGGCCATGACTCATCCACATGGCTGACACTGACAAAGGATCTACAAACTGCTGTACAGAGTTTCAGGGCAAATCCTGAGGGGATTTGACTGACCTTGGCAGATACAAAAGTTACATTTCTTGTTATATAGGTCTTGATTTATCTTGGTCTTAACCATCCAGTGGAAAAGTATAAAAACAAGGTATAAAAAGTAAAGCCATATTAATATGCTGAGCCGTAAAAGGCTCAAGTCAACAACTTCTGACATTGTCAGTCATGCAGATAATCCACTACTATTATAGACTACTGTACTATATTGGATTACTTTGCTGAATTCATGCACCTACAATATGTGAATGGCAATGGAAATACTCATCCCTGACAAAAGTAAACAAAAAAGGGGATATAAATGAAGGATAATTTTGTAGTAATATATATATATATATATATATATATATATATTACCTGGTGATTGGATTAGTGTATGTCAATCCATTTTATGTTCTTTTTTAAATTTTTTAAAAAATTTTATGGAAAAAAGGTTAAACATAATTTCATAACAAAATAATAGGAGAATAACAACAGTTAATATATTACATGTTGTCTTAAAGTAGTTGCTCAGGATACAAACTATGGGCATAAAAATTTCTCTAATTGATGTTAGCACAAGCCTTCCTTTTTAAAGACTAAAAGGCACTAATAGTCTCACTAACTTGCATTTTTTCCCTTTTCCCTGCAGTCTTTTCCCTTTTCACCCATCCTAGTGCCTTTTTCCTTTTGAACAACTTCTTCCCATTTCACAGTATCTATTGTACTTTTTAGATCTTCTTTACTCTTTCAGTTTCTTACACCATGGAAACAACATGATGTTTACACATGTGAATCTGATTTATTTCACTTATGAGTATGGCCTCAAGTTGCATCCATTTATCTATGAAAGTGTCCAGTTTATCCTTCTTTGTGACTCAGTAGTAGTCAGTTGTATAAAAATACATCTTTTTTATCCACTCCTTGGCTTATGGGCGTTAGAGTTGTTTCTAAGATTTAGTTATTACAAACTGTGCTGCTGTAAACATGGGTGTACATATATTGCTGTGGTCTGATGGTTTTTTAATTCTTTTGTGAAGATACCCAGAAAGAGAAGAGATAACATAGAATAAGACCTCTAATCCTAGCTTTTTGAGGAATCTCCACACTGATTTCTATAGTGGTTGTACCAGTCTACTCTCTCACCAACAGTGGAGAAGGGTTCCTTTTCCCCCACAGCCTCTCCAGAACTTGTCATTGGTTGATTTCTTGATAATAACCATTCTTCCCAGGGTGAGATGGAGTCTCAGTGCTGTTTCAATTTGCATCTCTTGAATGACCAATGACATTGAACTTTTTTCCATATATTTATCTGCTGTTTGTATTTCTTCATCTGAGAACTGTATATTTATCTAAGAGATTCATTTTTTATTGGGTCTTTGAACTTGGGGACCTAATTTTTTTCCAATTCTTTATATGTTCTAAATAGAAGTCTTTAGCCTGAGAACAATTGGCTAAAATACTTTCCCACATTTTATATTCTTCACATTTTCTTAATCTTCAAGGAAACTTTCTCACCTTTGCATTTTCAGGCACTAATGATAGCATTAATTTTTCACATTTTAAAGCTCACTCAGAAAGTGAGGGATTTTCCTAACTCATCTTTCCTTTTTAAATTTGTAACTGTCACATAATAATTGCATATTTATGGGGTATGCTATAATTTTCAATACACATACAATTTGTAATGCTCAGATCTGAGTAATTGGAATATATATCCCCTCAAATGCTTATTGTTTCTTTTGGTTGAAATATTCAAAACCCTCTCCACCAGATACTTTGAATTATAGAATTAATTGTCAACCACAGTTAACTTATGGTGCTATAGAATGTTAGAAGTTATGCCTTGCATTCAGTGCACCCCTTTTACACATTAACCAACCTCTCCTACTCTTCCCAACCTTTGGTTTCCATTATTCTACTCTCTACCTCCAGAGTCAACTTATTTAGCATGCACATACAGAAGCATGTTTGCTTTGTCTTTTGGTGCCTAACTTATTTCAATTAACATAATATCCTCCAGACTCATCCTCTTTGCTGCAAGTAACAGAATATCATTTTTAAGGCTGACTACTATTCCATTTCATGTATATCCAGCACATTTTCTTTATTCACTTATCCACTGATGGACAGTTTGGTCGATTCCATATCTTGGATATTGTGAATAGTTACATAGTGAACATGGGAGTACAGATATCTCTTCATTATACTACTTTTCTTTTTCAGCAAAATTGCTGGATTAAATGGTGGTTCACATTTTAGTTTTTCTGAGGAATTTTGGAACTATTTTCTTAACTAATTCATCTTAGGATGAGCCCCCATTTTGAGTTTATCACACAAGGCTCTCCTATGGTCCAGTCCAGAGCAGATCAAGTATGCTTGCAGATTACATATGCAATTGTCAGATGCTCTGATTTCTTTCCAAGTGACAGAAACTAATACAAGAAACCAATCTTTTCCTGAGTATATCTGTGATCAAAGGGCCTTTCAGCTGATGTGTTTTGTAATCGTGGACTCTCAGGGAATAGATTTTAAATCTCACTAGAGTTTCTGAGGCCACTGCACAGATGAGTGAAAACATAAAGTGAAGGTGGAACCAAAATAAGGAAAAATCGAGTCCAAATCAAACTTTAGAATCAAGGGTCCCTAAGAAGCTTGATTTATGCTGAAGCATGAATTCCCAAGCCCAAATTTCTTTCTGCCTTGCATCTTCTCAGTTTTAGTGCACTTAAGCCCATCTCTTCCTTCTCTTGTCTGTCTCAGTCTTCTGCTCTAGAAATAAACTATTCCATTGCACAAGCAGCTTTGGATGGCAAACAGGAAGTGGGTGAACCCAGCCCTGTACGCGTGGACCCCTTATCAGTCGAGGATGACAGAAGCGTTCCCTCAAGGCAGCATTTCAGTCTGTCCCTGCGGTTAGCAAAGTTCCGTCCTTGTGTTCTTGAACTCTGCTGTCAGTCACGGAAGCCATGGGTGGCCCCCCTGCAGATGCAAGCCAGCGTGTGAGCCTACTGCCAATCAGTCCCACAAAGGACACTGTGCCCCAAATTAAGTTCTCGTCCCGGTGCCATCAATCAGACAAGTCCCTCAATTAAAATTTGATTACTAGAAGTTCCATTTTCACTTCAGTCCACCTACAAGCCAGTTCATTTGATGGTGTGATTATAAAATCATTTGAGCATTGAACCTGCAGCCCACAAACACATTCAGCTCCCTCCTCGTGGTCTATTCCACCTACAACTAGTTAAAATAATCGATAAAGAAAATCTGGTTTAATGATGCACTTTTACAGCTGATAATGAATGTCTGCTTTAGTCAGAAATTGAAGTTCGAGACTTACGGTGCTTGAAGCAAGGCTTTTACAAGGGTCCAGGATACAAAAGCATGGTGGAATAAAATGGGACACAGGGATGTCACAGCAGCACAGAGTTCATCGCATGTGTTGTGTTAGTGACACAACACATAGCTCAGCACAGGGAGAAGAGCATGCAGAGCACAAATTTGGAGGAGGGGAAGGAAGGGTGTGCCAGCAGTATATTGTCACTGTTACATTGAGATCCAGACTTTGCAACTTCAGAATCTTCCAAAAATAGTAATGTAAGTCTACATTTCATTGCTCTATCATGTGTGAGATGCTCATTAGCATTTCATTCAGGCAGGCAGAAAATTACTGGCGAAAGGAAGAAATCACATTCCAAGCACATCCCCCATCATGGGCTGCAAATTTGGCATTTCTGCACAGGAGGAAACCATACCCTGCTGGCAACAGATTCATCATCAACCGAACCCACATGAAAACAGAAAGCAAAGACCCCTGCATCATTACTGCTATAGGTACCTGGTACAAGACATAGGAACCGTTCCTGGAATTGTTACATAAACTCCTTTCATATAAACCACTGTGCTCTATACCTCAATCTGTTTACTTCATTAGAACAGAGACATAATCCGCTTCTTTAGAAATCTGTGTAGAGGGGGAAGGAGAAGGGAAAGGCCCTACTGCATCCACAGCATTTCAGGGGGGCTGGGCTTCGTCTGTGTCACAGTCCCCTTGTCTGTTAGGACTTGTCGGAAGCAGCCCACAGTGATAAATGGGCCTGATTCTGGACTTGACTTTCATCTTCAAGGTGACAGCAGTACTTGCAAATCTGCAAGTTCCCAATTATTGATGGCAACATGAAATACACAAGCTAAACAAGCCAAGTACTTCATATACTATACTACACCTCCTGCGTCAACACCTCTTTTAGTAAAATGGATTAACCAAGAACAAAGTGAACTGTTTTATGAACTATCTCTTCCTCCTTTAATTGCCCTGTCTCTGATAGAAGTGTGACATGAAGAACATGGTCTTAAACCCTCCCATCAAAGGGGTAGGTTGGATAATCAATGCCTGAATTCTGGAGGGGTCATTCTACATTTGAGGTACTTCCACTTAGATAAAGATTTCACCCAGTAGCAGCTGAGAGTGACCAGTCTGTGACCTAAACAGTCAGGGTTTTTATCTATATCTATATCTATATCTATAGCTATAGCTATAGCTATAGCTATAGCTATAGCTATAGCTATAGATAGATAGATAGATATAGATATAAATATATAGATATATATATGAAAGAAAACAAAATAAGAAACTGTCATACTATTTTAAAATGTGACTTTGGATCAGCTTTCTGTCAGCTGCCTCTAAACCATCCTATACTGCTGCCTGCAAAGGGATGACAGCTTTCAATGCTATTATCACTGTCCTTCCATGTGACATCTCAGATCTTAGCAAAACACATTGGCACCTTTTTAATTCTATATGAAGATTTATTGTACATTGGCACATCCAATTGTTCAACACTTTAAAATACTAAAAACCTACTATGTGTGGTGGTGCAAGTCTATAATCTCAGCACTCAGGAGGCTAAGGCAGGATGGTTGTGAGTTCTAGACCAGCCAGCACTGGCGATCTCAAGGCCAACCTGAACTGCAGACAAGACCTTGTCTCAAAAACAAAACAAAGGGGGCCAGGGAGATGGCTCAGTGGAATAAGTGCTTCCCTAGCAAGCGCAAGGGCCTGAGTTCAATCCCCCGGTCCACCAAAAAAAAAAACAAAAGGGGCTCAGTGGAATAAGCGCTTCCCTGGCAAGCGCAGGGGCCTGAGTTCAATCCCCGGTTCCATCAAATTAAAAAAAACAGGGCCAGTCAGATAACTCAACAGACAGCACCTGATTAGCCAGGTGCAGCGACTGAGGTTCTATCCCTGGTATGCCTTGCTGGCCTGCCCCCCAGGCCATCCTAAGATGGCGAATGAGACTGGGCATGGTGGTGAGCACCTGTAATCCCAGAGCTTGAAAGGCTGAAAACAGGAGGATCACTGAGTCCAATCTGTGTAGTGAGACCCTGTAGACCCTGTACTAAATACATATAAATAAACAAATTTTAAAAATGAAAAGCTAAAAACCAAAAAGAGCAATCTGAAACTATGATTTGGCCTCTTAGAAATTAAATTTTTACACAATAGTCAATGACACAGGGAAGCATTTATCATATCATTAAATGAAAAAGTAAGACAAAAAATTGTATATGTACTATGATTTAATTTTATTAAATTGGTGCCTTGTATGAATGATTTTTAAAAGATATTCCAAAATATTACATCATATTAATTTCTTAACAGTGGAGTCAGAAGCAATTTTAATTTTCCTCTTTATAACTTTAAGAATTTTCTAAATTGAGTATGTATTATTTTTACATGCAAAAACTCATCTTTTGCAATTGTTACATCTATGTTGGATATTCCTTTTTAGACCTGCATTTTCCTGTCTACTTGTATCACTTTCTCCTCCACCACTTCCACTTTCTATTGTACAGATCCCCCAAATTCTTCAATATTCAATTTTCTTTCCAGCTTCCAGAGTGCAAACTTAGCAAGCAAGCTGACTTCTGGATGACTCCAGCACACACTGCAGGAAGCTGAGTGAGCCAGGGCAGGCTCTGAGTCTCCAAGCTGCCCCAAGAGTAATGTGGGGACCTTGAAAAATATCCAGAGCTCTGTGGGTCTCAAGTCCCTGCATCTTAGTGGAAATATTGAGGGATGGACCCCACAGGTCCATCCACCTTGAAATTTCTACTTTGCCTGAGCTGCTAGATCCAATTGGAGCAGAAACTTCTAACTGCCAGGAGTGTGAAGTAACTTCAAAGTTCCAATTACAAGGCAAAAATCTCTCATTCAGCAGGAAGGGAAGAAAGCCAAGAGCACAAATATCCAGGAGATCTAACATGCTGTTTTATATTAGAACAAATTTTATATTCATTCCAGATGTAAATACAAACCAAATATCTACAGTATTGACAATGGGAGAGGGAAAGGGGCCCTGTAGATACATTAAATTATATATAGCCCCAAATCTATAGGAGTTAGCTGTGTATCCAGCAATCAATTTTAACTAAGTACAAATTAACCTGAACAAGATGTTCATGTTGAGGCTCAGGCAAAGAAGCCAAAAAGAAACAAAAAAGGCACCGGGCGTCCAGTTAAGTCATCAGCTGTGGCAGAAAAGATGGAGGAAGCTGAGAAAGCCTTTCTCCCAGGCCCTATTTGCAAGGACACCTGGAAAAATAAGGAATGGATTCTTATCTTTTCTTCCAAGGAATAAATTTCAGAACAAGACATTTAAAGTAAAACTTGAGAGCCTTGATGCCTCACTCTAAAGCACATACTAAAATAGATCACACAGATAAATTATCTGTGATTAATGAGGTCTGTGAAATGAAAAACTGCAATAAATATATTTATCTTCAAGCTAAGAAAAAACAAGATCTTTATATGTGGTTTTCAAATTCACCTCATTGGCCCTCTATCAAATTCCTCATTCAAAATACTCATACCATAACTGAACTAAAGATGACTGGAAACTACTTGAAAGGTTTTTGGCCACTCTTGTCTTTTGACCCTGCTTTTGGTGAATTGTCACATTATGCTTCGTTTAAAGAACTCTTAATTCAGATTTTTAGTGCACCATGGTATCACCCCAAAAGTCAGCCACTCATGGACTGTGCTTTTGCTTTCACCATTTTGGATGATAGAATATGGCTCCACAACTTGCAGATCATAGATGAAGATGCTCAACTTATAGAACTAGGACTTCATTTTGTCTTAAAGCTGATGAAGATTTTTCAGGGAAATTTTGGAGGAACAACTTTGCTCAAGAATCCTCACTACCAATCACCAGACATATATCAGCGGATGGTAAGATTTATCCCAGCTGCAAAATACGAACAGAAACAACAAGTGAAAGAAGTGCAGAAACTGAGAAACAAAGAGCCAAAGACTCCTTCCACATGAGCCTACTGAAGATGTTTTTGTTATACCAGGTGAGGGAAAGCCAGTAGAAATAGAGTGAGCAAAACCAGAGCCAAAAGTCAATTTGAAAGCAAGGGGGGGAAAAAAGGATTTAAGAAAGGCAAAGAAAATGAACAGTGGAAGCGCAAAATGCCTAAGTGGATAATTGTCTTCTGATTAATGCACAAGTATTTCCTATTAAGTGTGTAAATACATCTACTATTCTGGACTGCCTTATGTCTAACTAGTGAGTCATTTAAAAGAAAAAATATCTTAGAAATAGTGGTGTTTCTCTTTTTTTCTAAATAAAGCATTATATCACCCAAAACTTTAAAAGATATTCATGTACAAATGCAGGAAACACTACAATAATCGGCTCTCAGAGATTATAATCCTTAATTGGAGTAATGGTCAGGAATATTTTATGTTTAATTTCTTATAATTATGAAAGTAACAGTTGAATTCATTGCAAAAAAAAATTTAAAACATATAGATGTCAACCATAGAGTTAAAAATGAGAGTTCTGGACCGGCCAGATAGCTCCTTGGACTAAAGCGCCTGCTTAGGCAGAGCACAGCGGCTGAGGTTCAATCCCCAGAGTGCCCTGCCAGCCCTGCCCCCGGGCCGCGCTGAGCTGATGATTGAGACTAGGTGCAGTGGTGCGTGCCTGTAATCCCAGCACTTGGGAGGCTGAAAACAGGAGGAACACAACAAGTCTGATTTACATATAGACCCTGTTGACCCTGTCCTAAATACATTAAAAGAAAAACAAAATCTAAAAAATGCAAGTTCTTCTCAAAAAGCTAGGATTGGAGGTCCCTTTCAACCCAGCTATTCCCCTCCTATGTATTTTTTCAAAAGAACTGGAATCATCATACCACAGCGATATATGCACACCCATGTTTACAGAAGCACAATTTGTCATAGCTAACCTTTGGAAGTAACTCAAATGCCCATCCACTGAGGATTGAATAAAAAACATGTAGTATTTTTACATAATGAAATATTATTTTAAAATTTATGTTTACACAATGAAATATTATTACACATAATAATATCGGGCTATTAGGGAAAATAAATTTGAGGCTTTTGTAGATAAATGGATACAGCTAGCTACTTGTATTGGCAAGTGAAATAAATCACATCCACATGTGCATACGTCATATTATCTCGCTAGTATGAGAACCTGAAAGAGTAATTAAATCTAAAAGATACAACAGATATTGTGAGAGGGAAAGAAATTGTGCAATGGGAGGGAAAAACCGGGATGAGGAGAAGCACAAATGAAAGAGAAAAATATGTATTTAGGCATATATGAGGAATAGTTTGGATAAAATTGTATTGTTGATTTCTGATGGTCTTTTGAAAGGAACACTTTAATGCTTATTTTTCTTTTCTTTTCACACTGACTTTTTTTCCTCTTCTGGATTTCTTATAATTTCTTTGCTATTGTTTTGTTTTGTTTTTTGTTTGTCTTATTTTTTTAAAAATTTTTTTTTCAATTACTTTTATTGAGGGGCTGGGGATTTGGCTCAGGGTACAATGCTTGCCTAGCAAGCTGGAAACCCTCGATTCAGTCCTCGGCACCAAAAACAAAAAATAAACCTACCCTTAATTAATTTTAATGAGAAAGAAATAGCAATGAGACAGTTTCAAAACAGGTTAGTAGGACAGTTACAGTTGGGCCGGCCAAATAGCTCAATGGATTAAAGCCCCTAGTAGCAGGCTCAGGGACCCCGGGTTCGATCTCCCGGCGTGCCGTGCCAGCCCTGCCCCCTGGGGCGCACTGAGGCTGCGATTAAGACTGCTCTTGGTGGCGCGGCCCTGTAATCCCAGTTCTCGGGAGCCTGTAAACAGGCGGATCACTATGAGTCTGATCTAGTAGAGGACCCTCAACACCCTGTAGACCCTTCTCTAAAATATAAAAAAATAAAAATAATAAAATGACCAACTAAAATAAATGAGCATTCTTGTCTCAACCATTCTTGCTCCACTCATCTATGAACAGGTTACTGATAATTTAGACTTTTTTTCTTCTAAATGTTCATATCTTCCTATTGTTCCTATCTACAGGGGTAACCAACATACATGACGAATATCTTAGAATAATTTTTAATTTATTACATTGTAAGACACATTGTCATTAACTCACCTCAAAATCTTCCTCCTCACTTCCAACACCCTATCCTTGCCGATTTCTAGAGCAGCTCTGGAGTCCTCTTTCACCAGTGTCTGTCCGAGGCATGATCAGAAACATCATGGCTGTGCTTCGCAAGCCCAGCCGCCAGAAGGCGGGCCCATGCAAACACTACTGTGTCTTCACCCAGCTCGCACTCTAGGACTTCTGGCTCCTCCCTAAAGACCGAAGGACCGTGGAAGCTCAATGTCTTGGATCTGTCTAGAACATGAAGACAGCCAAGAGGGTGCAAGTAAAGACACTCAGGACAAGGTTTCCAGAACTGCTTCAGAGAGTACAAGAATGATACAATCAGTGTGTCAGAAGCAAAGGGGAAGGGCTGGGGAGATAGCTCAGTGGCTTAAGTGCCCTTCTGACACATGCAAGGTCCTGAGTTCAATTCCCAGTACCAAAAAAAAGCAAAGGGGAGCATTTGGAGGGGTGACTAATGGCAATGTGCCTTTTAGTACTGTAACATAAATGTCTTTAATTTCAATATGCACCATATATTTTGATCCTGTTACCTATCTCTTGCAAAGCACTCTATTAATATAAATATCAGAAGTATTTGTTCTGTCAGTTTTAAGAAACTTGACAGATTTCATACTGATGCTAAATAATTGCTTTTCAGAGGAAAATCCCTTATTTACATCTTCCAGAATTGAGAAATGTCACTAGGACAACACGAGCAGCACAGAGGCCTCTGAGTATGCAGGTTTCAGCCTCCAAGACACAGGAGTTTGCAAGCCTCTGTGAGCACGAACTTTTTTTGTTTTGTCTTGGTTTGGTTTGGTTTGGTTTTCTTTTGATACAGGGTCTCACTATGCAATTCAGACTCCTAGTGATCCTCCTGTCTCAGCCTCCCTAGCTCTGGGATTACAGGCGTGCACCACCACACCCGGTTTCAGTGGCAGGCTCTGCACGCCTGAGGTTTGGGGCTGCTCACGTGGCTTTCAGTACCGGTGATCAAACCTGGGTCCTTGCGCTTGTCAGGTGGGCACTTAGGCTGCCGAGCTACCGCCCCAGCCCTGACCACAAACTCTTACTGGAGCTCCGTGGATGCCGCCATATTCATTACCATTTGAAAACACTTTGTCAGTGGACTCCATCTCACAAGCCGGCATCATAACTCTCCTCTCTCATTCTCTAGTATGTGTAAAACCATTGCAAGAGGAAGAGTTGAGGTATTTTGGAGTTCCTAGGAGTCCAGAAAGACTTCTTCAGGGTCATATTCCTAAGGTATTTTTTAAATGATCACATGATTACAAATTACATGATTAAAAAATAATATAAATTATTTTATTATAAAATAAAATCTGAGGAAAGTCTAAATATCAATGAAAATTTTTGTGTATGTCAGTTGTGAATATAGTCAATAGGGAAAAATTAATGCTAGGAATGAAATATAATTACTAGACATCTAAGGTCCAGAGTCTACTGGCTTGGAGAGAGAAGAGATATTTATTGAGGACTTACTATGCTCATCATTTACATAAATGAACCAATTTACTGTCACAACACACCTATAAGAAGGTACTACTAGATCATTCTCATTTTTAAATTTATTTATTTATCTGATACAGGGTCTCATGACACAGCTCACATTCATATGATCCTCCTGTCTCAGCCTCCCAAGCACTGGGATTACAGGTATGTACTACAACACCTGGTTGTGGTGGCCCACATAACATGCAGTACCAGGGATCAAACTGGGGTCCTTGAAGGAGCTTAGACCACCCAGCTATCTCCCCAGCCCTCATCCTCATCTAAAGACAAGAAAATAAAAGAACAAAGAGTTTGATCTTTTCCTCTTCACAGGATCTGCATTCTCCCTTCTAGTAGCAAAATGCCTATAGCAGGTTGAATGGTCACGACTTCTCACTGCAGGGGAAAAGAAACTTCTGGAACACAGTTATTGGCCTGACTGTGGTACATGCCCACCCCATGTGGACAAGGAGGCTGAATAGACCAGTCAGAGCCCTCATCTGCAGGTCTGAGTGTGGTCAAGTCTACCTTAAGTTCCTAGCTAAGCAAGGCAGAGATGAACTTCCCTTGCCCCAAGGTTATAGAAGAAGGGAGACAGTGGCTCCTGAACTCTATACTATAGAACTCACTCAACCAGAACAGCAAAATTTCTCTAATAATATAATTACAATCGTATTCCAACTTGAATCTATTAAGTCCTATTGCAACTATTTGTTCTGCAACAGTATATCCTCCAAGTAGTTGCTTGAAAAGCTGAGTTCTTACTCCATTGCCTCTTCCTAGGGCTCCTCTCCTCAAAGGAACTATAGCAGGTTTCCAGCACAGGTTGAGCACTCTCAGGAATAGATGTGTAATAATTTTCTCAGGAAATTATACAGTATAGACTTAAGAGAGATATATGTTTTTGATTAGAGGGAAATCTGGGACTTCAAATGAGAAGATTTTTTTTCTACATACTCATCTTTTATATCTTTGTTACTTCGCCTCTGAGCCATGGATTTGGTGCTTTGCTTCCAGGCAAATGAAGGCACTCAGTGAAATCAGGTGCTGTGTGTGTCTTTATAGAGGACTCAGAATTATTCCTCTGCTTTTATTCTAAACAGATAATTAGCTATCCAATTTAAAAGATGTTCTTGAATGAAGATGGCATCGTGTTCCTTGGAAACACATTTTAAAGTTTAATGATCTTCACTACCAATATGATGCTTATATGGAAACTAACATTCAAATCAACTTAATCCTGTGAATACCTGTTAACTCTAGAGTAGCCATTATGGGACCATTCTAGCCCGTGCCCAGGGGTCTCCCTAGAAAACATTGTCTGCATTAGCCTTCGTAACTAGAAGACTATTTAGTTATGCAATTGATCAACGTATACGTGCATGTGCTGGAAGGGCTGCTCTAAGGAAATAACTAAAGAGAACAGTGTAAACATTAACCCCATCCTTACCTCTCCAGGGCATGCACTCGCATTTCATTCTTTTAACCATTTCCTTGTTCCCATAGCTTTACTCTGGGCTTTCCATAAGTTTGCCAAACCTATGATAAACTGATGTCTCAGAATTGAGCTCCACAGATAGGAACAACTAACAGACTCTCTTTAAAAAAAGTGGCTTATTTTGGGGAGCAGATTCTCAACCATACCACTTTACAGTAAGTGATATTTGAATGGAAAAGTAAAATAAATGCAAAACTGAAAGTGTCAACATATCAACTGACAATCAGGGAGAAACATTTCAGAGCTTTGTTACTAGGGATGACTAATCTGATAAATCCCTAACACGCACCAGCTGCCTATAATCTAAATATACCAGCACCATTCGTAGGCCTACAATGTGCATAAATGCTTCTGAGAAGCATTAGTTATATAAAGGCCTACGAAGCTCCAACTTCATTCAAGTCTGAACCCGGACATGTTGCATGATTATTTCAAACCTTTCAGGGATGATTGGAAACTCCAGAGAATGTCAGTAATGAGGGGGCTGAGGCCTCCTCGCTTAATGTAGGTATCTTCTACAACAGTGCTTAGGGTCAGGGAGACAGCTTAGCGGCATAAGCACCTGCTTGGGAAGCACGAGATCTCGAGTTCGATCCCCTATAGCACCAAAAAAAAATTATATTACAATAGTAATTTGATCTAGAAATGTGGAGCAGAGTTGCTTCAATGGTGCTTGTCAAGTTTTAGTTACTGGGAAACCATTCCATATACTACATCAAACCCTCCTGTCACTGTACAAATCATGTCCAATCCTTCTTTCAATGACAAAACTTCAAATTCAGAAGCCAGCTATCATGATCCTGACTTCTCCTCTGCTGTCTTCTGCTTAGCACACCCTGGTCTGCATATAGTTTGCACCTGTCTTTCTCACTGTCACTTTTGTTAACCCAGTTAAGCAAGGCAAAATCTATAATTTTGAAAAACTTTATAGCTTCTTCTGTCATGTTTCTTTTTGTTACACATTTATTTGTTGGTCTCTCTGAATTGAACCAACAGGTGAACCAGCGTACACCACATTAAGCATTCAACCTGAGGAATTTTTTTTTTATGAATCAATGTTAACATTGCTTTTAAACTATGCTCTGCTGATTTCCTCTACCTTTGAGTCTGTTGTTCAGTTGCCTCCATTCAGTCATGCTTGCCCTATGGATTAAGGTCAGGTTGCAAATGCCGCTCTGTTCTGCATCATCTAATTGATCATGCTGGTGTGACATTTCAATCTCTGCTTCATCTGGAGAAGCGGGATCACATGAGACTATGCTACTATGGAGAAAAAACAAAACAGAAAAGCTTATTAACCTTCAGAAAATGATGGCACATTCCACACTTCTCTTAACACCTGATCATTTTCTGCACTAAAACGTTCAATTTATTAAGGCTTTGGTTGATAAGTGATACTTTTACACAGAATATGAGACACTATTTTCAAGGGGGCAATCACACAAACCAGGAGAGACTGAAGTAATGACCAATTATGAAACCATAGACCTAATTTTCCAACATTCTTAGAACATCTCACATCATTGCTTAGTCTACAGTATTATTCTACATTGTTCTTTATATCTACCACATAACTACCAAAACAGGAGTTCTGAGATTGTCTGAAAGGACCGGGCTATAATTCCAGTTCAGAACGAGGCATCCAATAAATAGTAGGCCCATTTTCTACTGTGTACGGTACCTTCACCCAGCTTAGCTCAGTTATTCTTCAAGACTTCCTCTACAGACCAGACAGATGGACTCCACTGTGCAGCTGGACCACCAAGGCTGGGTGATCCAAGACCTTATGAAGTGCACATCAGTGCCAAATAAAGGTGAAATAGGAAATAATTCAATAATTGACTCAATGTAGCATATTTTTCAGTGTTTATTGTGCCCCCTTCTCTCTAGGATCCAATATAACAAAGTTAATGTCAGCATTTATCTGCCCTAGATTTTGACAAGTGAGCTGGGCAAAGGAACAGGGGGAAAATATCCTAAGAAG
>NW_004524589.1:20924316-20947576 GCF_000260255.1 Octodon degus | reverse complement strand
TATATCTGAAGGACAAGTTGCCAAGGTATTGTCCAGCAGCCATTATTTTTGGCCTGAGTGACTTGTGACAGAGAGAGAAGCTATTATATGCTACTGGCTATATGAGAACATGACAAGGTTTCTTAATGTCTCTGAAGGCCACATTCCTGTTTTTTCCTCTGTGAGCCCAACTCCAGATACTACCTGCTTCAGATAAATACACAAAACCCTCCAAAATACTGATCTCAAGATTACACCATGAGATTGTCTATTCTCTTGACTATGCTATGAAAATCTGTCTTTAAACTGCTTGGCAGGGCTAGAGAGCACAATTGTCTTTTCTTTCTCATTTTCTGTGAGCATCAAGAAGTTTCCTACTAAAACTTTTAAAATAAAAGAGAAAATTCTTTGGGATGGAGAGAAAATTTTCTTACTGAAATTTTCTAGATATTTTGGAACCTTCCTACCACTTACTCTGGTATTAATCATACAAATACCATAAATATTTTTTATGTAAGAACAGAACACTTTTCTAATCCCTGATTTGCCATTTTCTTTATAATTGTGGGCTAGTGACATATGTTACTTCATCTGTAAACTGGTGATAATATTAGCCCACTCGAGGGAGATTTTTGTTATAGAAGAAAAGCCTTTAATCTCAGCTTTAGCAACCACCCCCAGAGATGGAGACTTCTAAGGGAGTTGGGAGGTGTGGGAGTGGGAGAGGAGGAAACAGAGTGAAAGGCCCAGCTACTGCGACACCCGAGCTCGTCTTTCTTTAGCTGCCAACTAAGATTTTGTTTGATAATTCCATACATTTAACTATACATCACTGTTTTCAAGACCATGAAGATGCCTTGTCATGGCTAAAGAGTTCATCTTTAAGAAAATGAATGGTGATGTTGGCTTCACCTGGGACACCAACATTGCCATTCCGTTCCTGTATCAAAATGGCTGACAAGATTGTAAAGTCCCATACAATAAAGTGATGGTTGAGAATTGACTGGTGGTAGTCTTTACGTAGGCAGTCAGGATGAGGAGTAGTAAAGCAATGCTCACCACTAGAAAGCCACGGAGAACAAGAGACTTACCCAACTGAGCCCTACCATGGGAGAATTTTGAAATAAATGGAGCCACAACTTTATTGGACTTGAAAAGAAATTTTAGGGAGAAAAGCAAATTAAGTTACACTGGACTCTCCTATTAGTTCTGAAATGTCCACTCTTCGCCCCTGAAAGCAAGCTTAGTTTGCAGAAAACACATTCAGTTATCACAGTTTGACTCATGTCAAAAAAAAAAATCAAGATTGAAGATGCAACATTTTAGGATCATAAGAAAAACAGATGTCAATGTTTTCAAATTGCCAGGATTTACTTTAACGGCAACCATTTTAAAGCAAGTGTTATGTATCTGTTGTATTTGTACATGGACTTACTGTGATAATCTCACTGTTTTATTAAATAATTTTTTCTATTATATTTGATCAAGAAGTTTATCTATAAATGCCACTAAATAACAATTCAATTTGTCTATAAATAACAAAGGGTGTACTTATCAAGTATAAAATGCTATAATTTTTAGTTTGGATTTGGAAGTTTCACAGATGAATGGACAAAGAAAATATTATATATATCGTTGCCAGATATATATATATATATATATATATGTCTGCCACAAAGAAGGATAAACTGAAGTCATTTGTAGGAAAATGGATGCACCTTGAGGTCACAATGTTAAGTGAAAGCAATCAGACACACAGCTTAAATATCACATGGTTTCTCTTATATGATAAGGGCAAAATGTAAGTAAGGAGCAAAATAAATTCCTAGATAGACACTAGGAATTAGGGAGAATGATCTTCTGCAAAAGGGAAGAGGGAATAACTACTACGAAGGCAACAACATGCAATGTATTAGTTATTGCATCTGTCCTACTAACCTGTTTTGAAGCTGTCTCATTGCTATTTCTTTCTCAATAAAATTGATTAAAATACAAATAAAATTTTTCATAAAAAAGAAAAGGGGGACCAAGAAATGGATGGAGGGGCAAGGAGAAGGGAGAAGAGAGGAGGACGGAAGAATTAAGATGTGCTATGCACATGTGACAACTCTACACAAAGACTGCAATCATTATTCCTGCAAATGTGTACCAGTAAAAAATAAAAGCTGAAAAAATGACATAAACTAGAAGATTACTAAATCATTCCCATTTTCTTTTCATATTGTCAGTTTCAGTTCATGCAACAGATGCTTTTGTATTTGCGATCCCCTCCTTGAATATGTCAAAAAGCCACTGATCCTGTTGTAGTTTTACTTTTGATTCATAGAATTACTTCCATTCCTTCTCTTCTCAGTCCTGAAGAAAAAAATGATTCAGGTGAGGGAAAATTATTTCCATAAAAGAATTTTCAATAAAGGATCCAAAACACCTACATCAAATCAGTAAAACCTAGATTCTGGGGTATTAATTAAGTACTATCGTTGCCAGATACAAGTAAAAAGTGGCACAGAGCTATGTGTGTACACAAAAGGAAAAACATCCTAAATTGCTTTTTGGAGAGAATGACAGAAAACATATTTATATAAAATTGACAACAGGGATATTGAGCAAGAACTCTAACAGCAAAGTAACAAGGCATCTGTGTTGGGGAATTATTTTTTATTTTATGCAACTAGTTTAAAGAACATTGGACCTAAATCTTCAACAGTAGTGTAATCTGTTATGCTCAAATGACTGAGATTATCTTACTGCTCACCCTTTGTGATCTTTTTTAATAGCTCTTAACTGTCCTGATTCCCCCGTATCACCCAGCAGTGAGGGGATTTCTTTTCTTTGTTGATGAAGGAGAATTAACTTAATGTTGCAGAATTTAAGGTCTCCTCTTTTATAGACTTGTAATATCCTTTCTTTCTCTCTGAACAGTAAGTCTGATTTAATTATCTTCCAGAAATCAGTAAAGGTACTATTTTTGTCTTTGCTTGCCCTTAATCCTTACTTGATTAAAGTACTGCATGCTTAATTGGACTGGGTTTACCTCAACCTCTTTGACTCTAAATATCAAAGGCAGCAGTGGGACTGCTGTGGTGGGTTTTAACAGGCTCCTTGGATTCAACAGAGGGTTCTAGGATAATCAGCAAATCAGCATAATGCACAGAGTGTCGGTTGCCCTCCTCCTTGGTGTTGGCCTGCACTGCCACACCCTATGAATTTCCTCCAAACTCAGATCCCTTTCTCTTTCACAGCGCTAGCCAGCAAGAGAAGAGAAGATGCTCAGAAGAATGAAGAGGAGTGTGAATTCTATTATTCTCCTCCCTAACAGCCAGGAATCCTTTTCAATTCCTGTAGGTCTTTGAAAAGACTTCAAGAGCAATTTGATTGAAAGCCTACAATATTGACCAAAAGGGGCTCGCTAAAAGCTGGAGCATTTGAAAAGGAAAAAGAAAAACACAGGCCCCTGTCAACACATCTTTTTAAAGAAAATATAGGTATTGTTGTGATGCTTTTATCAGTGAGTGAGCTTTTAAGTTGCCAGGAAGAAGATAAATTGAGAAAGAGAAAAGGAGAGAAAGGTGTTCTCTTGGCTCCGAGTGGGAATAATATTGCATCAAAGTAATTTCTCTGCTAGAAGATATCTCCATGATATCTATATAAAGCAAAACTGTAACATATGCTAAGTTGATGGAGAAAAAGACTGATTCTGATGTTGCCCTCTGTGTCATTTTCTGAGGACTGTTGTCATAACAAAGCCCCACACATTCAGTGGCTTCAAACAGCAGATAGTTTTCTCTCACAGCTCTAGGGGCTACAGGACTATAACCAAGTTGCTAGCTGTCTTAGCTTCTGGGAGCTCTGAGAAAGAATCTGTCCCACGTCTCTCAGCGCTCCTGGTGTTGGGATTGGCTTGCAGGTATATCACCCCAGTCTCTGCCATCACTGAATAGCATTATCCCCATGTGCTCTGTGTTCCCGTGACCCAATTTACCTCTGCTTTAATGGCATACTCTGACTTAGAGCCTACCGTTAGTCCAGGATGACCTCACCTTTCAATAATTATATCAGCAACATTCTATTTCCAAATAAGGTCACAGTCACATGTACCAAGACCACAATTTCAATATATGTGTTTGGGAGATAAAATTGAACCCACAAGATCCTCTGCAGTACAAAGCAGCCTGTGCCACTGCCTAGCTTATTAGTTATCATTGTATAGTCAGTCCTTTTAGAAGTCTCTCACAGTCCAATGATTTTTATCAGTATTTCCTCAAATACTTACACTCAAGGAGAGCTATTTAGATAGATCTATAGGTGCAGAGAAGTGACCCCACCGATTCTCAGCCAGTGGCTTGCTACTGATAGTATACTGTGGACCTTGCGTGGGTGTGATGCCATATTTTTAGATTTTACAGAGCAGACGACAATTTGCTGTAAATATGAGGTAAGGAACATTATACATCTGGTCTTCAAATAAAGATGGTGTGTTCCCTAGAACCTAAAAGAATTTTGCCCTGTGAGTATATAGGACAACAATGTTGTGACAATCGATGGGACTATACAAATGAACAACACTGAGCACGTAGAGAGTGTTGCAGTTGAGATGGTTTTTATGCAAACTATGAAGCAGCACTGTAGTGTGTAGAAATTGCATTGTGATTGCTGGCTACTTGTTCACGCCATTTTGAGACTTCAGGTTTTCCACATGCCAACAAATCTGTTAATGTCTATAGCACCAAAAATGCCAAGAATCTTTGTTTTCACTTTTAAATGTGGATCTAATACTCTAATCTCAGTACCACTGTCACTAAATAATACCTTCTGTGTTTACCAGTTACTGAACTTGGTGCATATCTAAAGAGGAGAATTTCAGATCAAAGAAATTATCTGGAGTAATAGAAACTGTAAAATTAACCCAGTGATTTCCTTATGAGAAAATGGATCCCACACAGCTATGGAATAAAAATCACCCACCTTTATCTGAGAAGATAGGTCTTAAGAACTTGAAACTATCCATAACTTCTGAAGAACATACACAGTCCTGCCCTGGCATCATGCCCAGAAATTGCTGTGGGACCAGAAATGCTGTACAGGGACTTGATCTGAAGATATATGAAGAGCTGCCTAAACACTAATGCCCACCCTCACTCTAATACAAAAGGGAGATTGTATAAAGGTATACAATAGTGTATAAATATTCCCATATTGAGTATGTTTCCGACCAAGAGAACCACAAATAAACTGAGGAAAGGAATCGACCTTGGAAGACACATAATGAAAGAAAAGTCAAAAGTGTACAAATACTGTCACCTCCTTGTGGTTGTTTCTGGGGCTGTGACTCCCTTCCCCATGGGGTTTCCATGCAAACATATCCATAAGGAACATGTTCCATAACTTAGATGATGAAGAGGAGTGCCATGAGCTGAGAGATCGGTCCAAATAGTCTCTCAGAAAAAGAAGTCATACTCAACAGAAGGAAATGAGGAAAAGAACAGGAATCTGGGAAATAGGAAAAACAACGGGCTCTATTCAAGCTCCAGTTGTCAACTTCATCTCTCTGCCACCTTCATGTTCTCTAACCTGCTGATTAGTAAGTCCATTGTCTCTGAGCCTAAAAGCCAAATGACTGTTAAGGCAAAAAAAAAAAAAAAGATTCCAGGTTACAGGAAAGCTTCCACCATTCTCTCAGGTCTACAGAAAAGCTACATAAGAATATTTTTTCTATGCTCTCTTGGGAAGCTGGGCTGGATATCAAGATATCACCAAAAATCAAACTCATGATTTTATAGAGAAAGCTCTAGAATGTGAGTTGTACTGAATCTGTCTCTCCTGACCTATCATTCACATCTCTCTCTTTCAGAAATTTCCTCCCTACTTCTCAAAATGCACCGGCACAAACTTCAGCGCTATCACCAGAACAATGCCTTCCCCTTGACAAGATATCTTGGTGCTGCCAAGCCAAATTTCTAGGTATTTGTGTGCTGTCAGAATATCTGGAGGCAGAGGCCAGGAGCCACTTGCCTCTTCTTTCTTGGCCATGCAGTTAGACCTCACCCTCCAGATCCCTCATATGTCCATGAACCCAAACTCTAATCTGTGGGTTGTGAGTGATCTGCACCACTCACGGGACTGGCCAATGAAACACTTCTAGGCAGTAAGCCTTGCATTTACCCCATATGTCAACCCAATACAGAAAATATGGCCACTCTAAAAGCCATAGAACCACAAGACAGAAGGAATTGAACTCCCAAATTATCACCAGGAACCTGCAATCAAAAAGCACCCTATAGGTGCTAAAGATGTAGCTCAGTTGTAGAGTATGTGCTTAGCATGCATTTGGCCTTATATTTGATTCTCAGTACTAAAAAAAGGAAACAAATAAACAAAACACCCTTTAGCATGCTACATAAGAAATAAATTTCTATTGAGTAATTATACATTCTTTATTCAAAGGTGTACATTACAGCAGCTAATCCATCTCAGTACTCAACTTCCTACTGAGATGCACCTCATGAGGTAGCTATGTTTCTGAATATAATGCTGATGACACAGAATCTGTACCTAATTGATAATAAAAATTCACTAAATTCCAGGCTTTGACATTACTGTGCAGATGAAACAGAAAATCCTGTAGTCAGATCAAGTTTGGGTCCATCTTCCATAATATTCTACCCAAGTGAATGAATACTAACTCACTTTCTCTGACCCTAAACCCTTCTCTGAAATTGGGGTAAAGGATTGTCTCATTAAGTACAGGGATAAAGTTGCAAGGAATAAGATTATAAGGGGTAGAATCAAAGCACTGATACCAGTGGATCCACAATAAACAGAAGCTACTATTATTATTACTTACATTAACTAATTATCAAATGGATTGCCCCTTTACAACAGGAACACCATCCCTCCACATGCATAAGTCACTCCACACCATTACGGTGTCTGACCTTTGTACAGCTTTGTGAGGTGGGCTGGGGAGGGTCTACTGAGCCTCTGTGGTGACAGAGCACTGAGTGTGATGTTGAGTTGCTGAACTGAGCCCTTTGATGACACAGCATGCATAGACTTTATCTTTGCATCCTCCCCTCTAGAACAGGGATTGTCATTTCACTGAAAGAAGATATCCTTTGTATCAGTATGGTGACTCACCAACTGTGACCACCATAGCACAGATCATATCTGTAAACTTTTCTCTAGGTTCTGAAGATTGGCCCATGCAGAGTATGTCAACAATAGCAATTGGTACGCACATATCTCTGATAGATACACAGTGTAATTCCTGTCACGGGGGTTGTGAGAAGGTGGTGTGTTGTGGTGGATACATGGTGCCAACCAGAGAAGCTTAGAAGTTTAATTAAATGACTTAGCAGCGAACCCAGATGCTTTGTTTGTAAACATCTTCATCCTGTGCAAGAGGAGGGCATGGACGTTTTGTGAGTTCTATACCCCGACCCCAGGGCAGTTTGTTTACAAGATAAGCAGGAGAGAGAAGCTTGCTAGCAGCCCAAGCAGCTGTCCTGCCCTTTGTTCTTTGCTCTTTTCTGCTGTCATGTGCCATTCTGCCTGGGAGCCAACCGAGTATAGATTGAAACTTTCACAAACTGTAAGCTAAATAAATCTTTTCTTCCTTCATTTTGAGAGTTGGGTATTTGTCCCAGCAAGGAGTGAAAAGTAATCAAGACACAGTGGTTACAAAGCAACAGGTAGCTCTATGGGATCATCTAAATTTGGCATTAATAGGGCTGGTGAGATAGCTACAGAGACTAAGAGCCTCCTCAGGAAAACACAAAGACTGGGGTTGAATCCCCTACACCACATGCCACGCTGGCCCAACCCCTGGTCACACTGAGTGGGCCATGGAAACTGAGCACTGTGGTGCATGCCTGTAATCCCACCACTGGACAGGCTGAAAAAAGGGGGATCACTATGAGTCCAAGTTGCACAGTGAGACCCGGTAGCAAATACAATAAATAAATAAATTTGACATTGATTGTTTCTTAAAATCCCAACACCTAACATGCATGCGTTGCCCATCTTACCACCATCACCAGAACATTCATGCAAAGTCAAGAACTCCCCAGTGCAGACCTGTGTAGCTGAAGGTAAGCAATGCAGCCTGCCCCTTGGCCTCACAAAGTGGTAATAAAGCTCAGACACCATAATACAAGTGCATAATATACATGTATGGAGCATGCTGCTATTGGGCAAAAGTCATTTTTGTCATCAACGCTCTTGTATTTTTGACCTCTTCCCCTCTTCCCATGGGCAATCTTGTGTCACAGCACGTTCTTTCCCTGCTTAGGGTTTAGCCATCAAGTGAATTATTATAATTGTTATCATTAAGACAAATATTTTCATATTACATATTAAAGATAAGCATGTTACCTAAGACAAATATATTCATTATTAAATTCACTGTTTCTTGGAAACATACCCAGAAATGACTCATTGCTTCAAAAACACTGTAATTATTTTCTTTTCATTCAAGACATGTTGATATCACAGATAAGTAAGGCTAACAGGAGATAAGTCACACTCTAGTTTCTCAAGATTGTTTCGACCCAGTAGACTGATAAGAAGCCTTTGAAATTAAAAAATAAATAAAGCAGGGATTGGGTGGGGAAGGCAGAACAAGAGCTGAGATGAGAAAAATAGGTTGAAATTAAGCTTTGATATAGCTGGAGGAAATGTAGCTCATTTACTCTGTATATAAATAATTGCCCTGATTACATCTAAAAAAGTTTGAAAGAATGTTCTGTCAAGTTGGAAGTGTCACCAGGAGGGCTGCCGGAATTAAGGCCAAGTAACCTCTTCAGGATAAAGCCAAGGCCTCCCCTTGGAAAGCTCTGATATTAGAAGTCATCAGCACCAGCCAGTGGGCTCATCTCTTGGGGCTTTCAGCTCAGGAGACTGAGGAATGAACCAGTGAACACTGCATGTTCAGGGGCCTATGCTGTGTGTGTCTACTGTGCTCAGCTCAGTCTCTTCATGAATATGGTGTGGAAATGTAGACGGAGCAGCTATGTGCGTGACCCTGGCCATGCTGCTAGCTGTAGGACTACAATGGCTTGACCTCCTGCCCATTACTCTCCACAACAGGAACATAGATGCCTTCAGAACTCAGTGCATCAAGTTATGGACCATGTGAGTCCTCTTCCAGCCCAGATAGAGGTTGAGCAGCCAAAGCCCAGGTGAGCCTCTCTGTCTCTTGTCCCTCTTCCCCATCCTTGTCCTTCACCACCCCCAGCCACACCTGACTGTCCCTGTCCTTTGCATCCTTCATTACATCAATGAGATCAAACAAAGCTTTTGAGCTTCTTATTGACTGCATGAGTGCTGCCTTACTTCTGAAAGGAATCTTGCCAGTATCTGATCTCAAGAACCATGTGATGCTCTTATCCATGCCAGCTGTGCCTAAAAGAACTACTGCTACTTCCCCCACCAAAAAAAAAAAAAAAAAATGCATTTGACCTGCTTTTGGAGTTTTCACATGCAATTTTATTAACATTTGTGCATTGCTCTATTCTGATTTGGTGGAGCTTTAAACAGCACATCCATGATGACCAGGTGGCTGGACCTGGTCAGGTGGGAGCAGGTGGCCCTGTTGAGACACAGGTGACCTGGTCACTTGCAGGGTCACATCAGAGCCAGGGTGGGCTAATGGCTCATCTGCTTCAGCTTCTGTCTCAGCTTTTTCCAAATCCTCTCCAGGGCCACCCTGCCCATGGTGAAGGTGATGGCAAAATTACGCCTGTACCAGTCTGTGTTGTAACACATGTGCTTCTGAAAGTTTTTGCTTAAAAATTCCTTGTAAAAGTCAGCCATATGTTCTGTGTTCAGGGCTGCTTTCCAACCTGAATCGGCACCCAGGCCCAGGCCTCGGGCTTGCAGTTTTGAGTGGATGAAGTCTTCCTTCTCCTTACTGAAAGTCAAGTTCTTATTCGCCCAAAACTGCTGGTTCCATGCTTGTGTTTCTTGTCTCAGCTCCCTGAGCTTTCGTTCCAATGATGATTCGTGTCAGGGATGTAGAAGTGAATGGGGCGGAGGTTGGAATGTTTATCTGGGGGTTCGATCCAGTCATGGCGAGATCTTCTTGGAGGGCAGAATCTTGAGGCCCGGCCGGGCGCCACATCCCTCCGCTCAGCCTGGCGCTCCGGGGCCAGCCAGCAGCTGCCGCCCACGAAGCCGCGACACAGGAGCGGCTGGAGGGCCTTCGGCCCGGAGCGGAGGGCTGCCATGGCTACCCCACCGCCCTCCGCGCCACGCGGCCTTGGCCTGCTTTTGAATGTCACTCATTTGACATTTTCACACTCGATATTTAAGTATGCAATTTTTATTTGAGAGACAAATATTCTTATTAGTAAATTTAATTCATAATCACAAATTCCCTGTCAAAGAAACAATCTGAGATGGCAGATTTGGTGGCTAAAAATAACAGGTAGAGCTTGAGGCACAGTGAGCTTGTTGAATGAACAATAGGCCAGGCTTCAGAACAGCAGACCAGGTTCTTCGCCCGTTATGCCGCTAAAACACTGGGAAACGCCTTTTTCCACATATGTACTTCTAGCTTCAGTTCATTCTCTGAAAACAAAGGGGATCAGCTAATTCACAGGGTTTCTTTTAGTTCTAAACTTCTGACTCTAAGATACAGGGCTGACATGCTACCATACTGAAAGGAATAAAAAGGCTTGTTAAGAATGAAAAGGAAGCTGGGCATGATGGCGCACACCTGTGATCCCAGCACTTGAGAGGCTGAGGCAAGAGGATCTTCTGGAGTTCAAGGGCAGCCTGGGCTTTGGGACCCTGTTTTAAAAAAAAAAAAAACAAAAAAAGGACAAAAAGACAGAAAGAGCAAGAGAGACAAGAGACAGAGAGAGACAGAGAGAGAGACTGAAGCTATCAGTGATCAAGTCTTTGCCAAGTTCTAGACACATTGCACATCCACTCTCTTCCTGTCCTTGAAACCACTCTGAGAGTGGATCCTATCATCTCATTTCACAGATGAAGAAAGCAAGGTCTTGTGCTAATGTTAACATTAATATTCATGTAAGTTACTGACTTACAAAAAAAAAACTTATTATCACCAATCCCTAATATGAAAGTATTTGGAGGTAAAACTTTTGAGAGGTATTTAGTTTAGGAGAGATGAAGATAGTGGGGTCTTTCATGACAGAATTGGTGTCCTAACAAGACCAGAGGAGGCTCTCTTCCTTCTCTCTCCTCTTCTTTCCTTGTCTTTTCTCTTTTCTCCCATCCTCTCTCCCTCCCCTCCACTCCTCTCCTCTTCCCTCCCCTCTGCTCCTTTCTCTCCTTCTTCCTCATTCTCTTCTTCCTCCTCCTCCTCCTTCCTCTCTCTCTCTCTCCTTCTCCCTGCCCTGCTCTCTCTCCCTCCTTTCCCTCTGCTCCTTTCTCTCCTTCTTCCTCATTCTCTTCTTCCTCCTCCTCCTTCCTCTCTTTCTCCTTCTCCCTCCCCTGCTCTCTCTCCCTCTGTCTCTAATGTAAAGACCCAGCAGCCATCTTTAAGTCATAAAGACACTCTTAAAGAAGGAAGCAAATCAGCCAGTACCTTGACCTTGGATTCCTCATATTCTACAACTGTGTGAAAAGAACATTTGCTGTTTAACCCCCCTTGGTTATGGTATTCTGTGATAACAGTTTGAACTGAGACATAGAATGCCCTATAGTTAGAACCCCCCTTGAAGCCTATGCTAAAAATAGAAACCAAATGAAACTATACTAAAATGTCTGAAGAAACTGTCACCACCGCAGCCTGTTAAAGGCCAATAGTCCCAGGTCTTGGGCATGTTACTCTGAAAGAAGAATTAGAAATTAATTTCTGTCAGCACAGTCCCTACCCACAAATATGTAGCAAATGACCTAGATGGTCTGACTTGAAGGGCAGGCACTCTCCAGGCCACCTTTCAGGATTATGTCATTGTCCCTGGAGCTGGCAATGCCAAGCACCTGCTAAGCTACCCTGCAAGTTCTGTTCTCCTGAAATTAGCACAGCTCTCTTTCTGTGGCTTTCTTTGAAACTACAGTTTCCTCTAAGTTGGAAGGCAGAAGCTCGTTGCTCTGAGCTGTTTCTCAGATATAACTTGTGACACAAGAGAGCACCAGATGCCTGGGGAAGGGAAAGGGATTGGATGGAAAGAATTGGCTAGAGAGAGAAGGAAGAGGACAGGGAAGCAGATGAGGGAAACAGCCTGCTCCTGCCTTCGCTGGGACCAGTCCTGAAGAAGAATTCCGTTCTTGGCTCTAGCTGGGATGCCTAAGCCATTATTTATAGCTTACAGCCTCCCAAAGCAGGCAACAGTACTCACATGGGAAGGTTACCAAAAGAAGCTGGGACTATGTCACGGGGGAGGGGCATTACTATAGCAGATGGTGGCCACGGGAGCTGTGGCAGCGGCCAAAGGCTGATTCAGAGGCAGGGCACTTGTTTCCACGCTAAGGCTGAGCCTCCGATCTGCTGCTTCCGCTGCTTCTGCGTTCAAGTCAGTGATCAGCTCAGCATCCGGGCCCCTCAGCCCTTGAGGGGTCCGTGCTGAACTCAGGCAGAAAACTGGAATTTCCCCTCCTGCCTCATTAAAGGGATGATCTAAGTTCACAACAAAAAGTTAGGCTAAATTTAGTCTTGAGAAGTGATAAGCGAAAGCATCAAATTCCATGATCCTTCCTATGTGTCATTAAGAAAAGCAGCAGAGTAAGAAAGACGTCTCTGCCGCGGTCCTTGCTGCCAGAGGAATACGCTGCGACGCCATCTGCTGCACACGTGCTAAGGATGGCGGTCCTTCCTAAGAACCCATGAAAAAAAATTATGGTGCATAATTTGCACCCTTAGTGCCATTGAGCCCCTCTACACTAGGCTGAGTGGTTTACAGGTCGCAAAAGCTCGTTGTGCGAAATGTACCCACATTCTAGACATCAAGCCATTTGTCTGGAACATCCGTGTAATTAAGGCGCCATATTGATGGCTGTTTCTTTGATTTTTTTCTTTTTTCTTTTTCTTGATGGGTGTTTCTTATAACAACGCCTTTAATTCTTTACTTCAGTTCCCATATGTTGACCCAGCTTCGGATCCAGCTTATGCAGCCCTCCTCATAGGCGTGAGAGTTTTTCAAGGGTGGGCTATCAGGAAGAAAATTTGAGAATGAATTTGTAGGTTTCAGCAAACTCCACAGTCACAGAACAACTGAGCTGCTCTTGGCAGCTTGGCCAGCCCAGGCAGAAAGCCCGTGTCTGGGGCTCTGTGCCCACTCTGAGCTGAGCGCTTTGTGCTGCAAGGTTTCATGCAAAAAACCCAGCAGAGTAGGGACATTTTGAAGACACAGAGTCATCCACTTCTGCCCCAGAAATGATATTTAAGTGGGGACCACCCCAGCAACATGGTCCCCATTTCCATCAAGCAAATAGAAACAAGTGCAACCTTTCCACTTCTCCGTCCTCTCTACCTTCTCAAACCACCCAGTGCAGCCAGTTGCTGCCGCAGACTCAGACTCCTCTCACTTCCTTCCTGAGCAGAGTGTTCCCAGCACCCTCGGCCCCACTCAGAGTGGGTGGCAAAAGGAAGTTGCTGGGGCAACCAGGGGAGCCAAGGAGCAGAGTCCCAGGCATGTGTGTGGGGCACCATGGCCACCGTGGAGCTCCACAGCCTTTGGAACACAGGGTCATCTGGGCCCAGAGGTGAGGTACTAAGTGTCCCTAGACTCTAAAGCTGCTACTTCTCCCAGGCCAGTATCCTCCTTTCTTAAGGATATAAGCACTGGCCTGGGAGAAGTAGCAGGGACCCAGGGTGACACAGCTCAAAGCCAGACCTAGACCTCAGGTCTCCTTGATGACTTCCACCTTCCTCTGCTGTTCACTGTCTCCCCATGCAAGACTAAGGAGAGAAAGGAGGCATTGTGGATGTGGGGTGGAAATGTGTGAAGGTCTCTAGCCAAGGGCTCTCTGAATTAGAACTTGTGAAGTTTTATTTTCCTATTAGTACATATTCAAGATACATAATACACTCATTGTGGACAGTTGCTACGTGGACATACATAGTACATCTTGGTCTTTTTATTTTGCTTTCCCCTTCCCTCCATGCCCTCCCCCTCCATTCCTAGACCTGCCTCCCATCTACAAAAGGTCTCTCTGTTTCCTATTGTCTGTCCTTTATTTTCCTCTTTAATAAATTGGGCAGCTTTGATCTGTTCCCCCTGCATGCTTCATGAGGCCTCTGGATGGCTGCTTCCAAGATGCAACCTCACTGTCTTGTGCCAGCTGAATATTCTGGAGTATTCAAAGCCCAAGTCTCTCTCCAGGTACAGAGGGGGAGCCCCCTGGACACCAGTGTCTCTTTCTTGCAGCCGGGCACCCTGTTGCTACAGTGGAACATGTGGAAACTGAGCAAAGGAAGCTGTGGTGCAGCATTAGCAGAAAACATGCAGAGGTGCAGTGCAGAGGCCTCTGAGCTCCCCACATCTGCAAGGATGCCCGTCATGCCACCCTCATGCCCACTATTTGCAGTAGCATAAAGTAGGTGGATTTTTCTGCTGATGGCAGAAATGATACATATTGATTCATTTTAATACAGGGTTCTGAGAACTTTGTTTTTCGGGACAGGGTCTCATTCTGTAATTCAGGCTGGCTTCAGACACACTGGTAGCCTAGGCTGGCCTCTAACTTGTGGCAATTCTCCTTCCTCAGCCTCCTGAGTACTGAAATTATAAGTGTGCACCACAATATCCAGCTGTAAGAGTTTTAATTGGTCTTCCTTGGATAGCGGATCTACTTGTAGCCTAAAACCTAGGTTTTCACTGAGGGCCACACCATCTTCAAGAAATGTGTAGAGAATTCCAAGTCTCCAAGATTTTTCATGTGGATTAGCTAGATGCTATTGCTTGCCTCATCCTTTAATGTGCAGCAAGATAGTAATAGGTACTTCTGGTGACATAGGTCAGGTGCTAAGATTGGATTTTTTTTTTTTTTTTTTTGCGGAACTGGGGATTGAACTCAGGCCCTTGTGCTTGCCAGGGAAGCGCTTGTTCTACTGAACCATCTCCCCGATCCCCTTAAGATTGGATCTTAAATGTCCCCAAAGGCCAGTGAGTTAAAGGCCTGGCTCCTGGGTGGTGTACAGGGGGCTGTGGGGTGAGTGGGAGCCCTCTAGATCACCAGGGCGTGCCCTTGAAGGCAGCTGTGAGACCCAGATGCGGGGGTGCCTTGCTTAATTCTTGTTTAATTCTTCCAGGATTCTGGTTGCAAACTGAATTGGATGAGAACTGAATCAAATTCAAGGGGTAGGTTCAGTACTGACTTTATGGGGAAATTGGTTTGTTCTCTCCCCTTTTGCCTCTCTCTCTTCCAGCCCATGCAGGATGCAGTTCTTCTCTGTTGTGAGAACCTGCCTTGCCTCAGACTCTAAGCAACTCGGCAACGCTCGTGGATGAAAACTCCAAGACCGTGAACCAAAATAAGCCTTTTCCCATTCTAACCTCAAGTAGTTCAGCATCACGGCAGAAAGCTGACTAGCACACTTGGGAGCTGTAGCACACCAAGCAAAGATGTTTTTATTCCCGTTTAACAGATGAATAAAAGGAGGCCAGGATTTGGCAGAGGACCTAGACCTAGATTTTAGAACTAGAAACAGCTATGATTTAATTCCAGACCTGACTGGAACCCAGATTCTTTCCAGAGCGATACTCCATCTGCCATCTCAGGTATAGTTTTCATAGATCAATTAACTCTTCTTCCTCCACTTAAAGCTGAGTATCTAGAACTTTGAACCCACTAGAGTCTTCTTGCCCAAAAGGCTGAGCAAATGTGGATTTTTATTGTTACCATCCCTCTAAACCACTAAGCAGAGAAAGATGAATTACCTCCTGTGCTTTGAAATTTCTAAAGCTTCTCCTAGTACTCCAATCATGTATCCATTTTTTACATTTTTTTTCAGATTTTTTCTTTTTTTACGTATCTAGTACAGGGTCTACAGGGTCTCACTACACAGATGAGACTCATAGTGATTCTCCTGTTTTCAGCCTCCCAAATGCTGGGATTACAGCATGTGCCACCACACCCAGTTTCAATCCCTGTCTCAGAGCACCCTCAGGGGTTGGGGCCAGCACACATGCATCCATTTTTAAATAAGCTATCCAGTCTGGGTTGGTTGGTTTCCTGCTTTTCCTGTAAATTTATGCCTCTATCAGTGTGTCATGCTCATAGTGCTAGAAAGAATTCTATTACTAGATCTTAATGTTTGATTCAGCACTAACCAAAATCATCCACTAATAAGTGCTTGATAAATGTTTGATCTCTACAAGCAATGGATGCTGATGACAATGACGAGGACAGCAACAGCAAAGATGATGAGGTAAAGGGAAGGTAATCTCTGTTCTGGAAGGGCACCCAGTATGCCTGCCTGATATTCGTGCTGTCCATAGATATTTGTGAGGAAACTACAGGAGGGGACACAGGACACATGAGGAGCAGGATCTCTATGAACCGGTTTCCCTGAGCGTAGCAGATAAAGGATTGCCTCCTCCTTCCCAAAGCACTGAGCGAGGTAGCAGAAGACATGGGGAGGCTGTGAGAGGCAACTGCTTCAGGGAAAAGCGCCTGTTAGCAAACAGGAGCAGCACCGGCTTCCCACATGGGGAGCCAACCTCCTCTGAGTCATACCTCACCAAGCCCAGAGCCAAACTGGCAGGAGAGAGAAGGAAGTCAACAAAACCTTCATGGCAAGGCCGAGGAACCTCTGGCTTCCCTGATCACATCCTGAGCATGCTGCCTACTGGGGAGAAGCTGGCATGGCCCACCTGCTTTGTGGGTGGGCGCTCCACACAAGTCAGCCCTCCCTGCAGGACATGTATGTGCCTCACACCTGGTCAGACACACATAGCAGAGTCTGGTACAAGGCCTTGTTCATCAACTACTAACAGCCACAATTGATGTGAGAACAAAATAAGGGCAGAAATAATGAAGATAAGAACTGTGGAGTCATTTGAACACAAGAAAAACCTTCCCAGAAGGTGCTCAGGCCTGTGAATATATTTAACACTGCTCAGAGTTCCCCTCAGATTTTTACATAACTCAAAATTCCCTTGGGTTACTAAATTAGACTTATGTGAGTAAAGACTACAAAAAGATTGTTACTCACCACATTCATCTATCACATATCCCCGACTAACAGCCATCGACCTCTTACCTCCCTGCACGTACAGCTTTCATTTTTTATCACAATCATGTGCTGAGTGCTTTCAGGGAGAATAAATACCACTTTGAATGAATAGCACAGGAAACATACAAATTGGAAGTCTTATTTTACTTTTAAAATAATTTTACATTTATTAGCAGTTGGATGTCAATGCCTTCCAATCTTCTTAAGAAGCTGTCCATTTTTAGAAAGGAAATATGAATACTTTTTAGCTTGCTTTAGAAAGAAGATACAGAAATCAATCCACAAGCTCATATTTCACCTATCTCTTGTCATTTTTGATATCTTATTCTGCAGCTCATGGAGATGAGATCTAGAAAAGTACAGAAATGTGCTTTCTGAGTCATATATCCTTCTTCTGTTTTAATTGCAGGTAAAGATGACACATTATAATGAAGACATTTCATTATACCACAGAAAGAAGAAGGCTGAGTGAGTGATGAGCTGAGTGGGGTGTGGGCACTGAGAGGTGCCTGACAGGGAAATTTAAAGAGACCATCGCTTTCCTGTATTAGTATTAACACTCCTGTCATTTCTTCCATTCACTTAAGTAAACGGCATTGATTTGTTATAAATATGGGCTATTTTATAGTACAGCACATTTAGTGATGAGGCTATCGTTTCTGTTTTTGAGGTCAAGTGAAAAGATTTGTGGGCCACCTCTGAGATGAGCTCTGACTCTCACTTCCTCGGACTGGCACTCCTATCCAAAGAATGGCCTGGCCCACTCCATGACTTAGTGCCTAGAGGGCAGGCATGGTGGGCAGCACAGGGTCTGAGGCCACCCTCAGCCCACTTTCCAAGTTTACTATCCACTTGTTTTATGAACTTGCGGTCTTGCTTAGTGCCCCACTCAGGGCCCCATTCTGCTCATGGGGAAAGTGGGGGTGGTAACTCATCTGGGTGGGAGTTTGGTGAGTTAAATAGAAAGTCCTGGGAACAGTGTCTGGCACATAATAAAAGCTACATAAACATCAGCCTAATAGCAATGATCTCTTTTTTCATATCGGTGATGTCATTGGTACTCCCATTTGCATCCCTCCTTAACCCTACTTTCTTCTCCTCAGTCAATTGTAAGAAATAAGATGTAGCTGGGTTTCTAGTACCATATAGTTGCACTTCCCTGCAGTTCAAATTGTGTGTTGGCTCCTTTGTGGCTTATGTTACTCAGGAGACATTTCTACCATGACACCTATGACACTTCTAGCTCACTGAAATGGGCTGATAAATACCACTTTAAATCATTGATATCAGAAGCACACTTAGGAAGTTGTCTAGCTTAGGAAATACCCTGGTGAATAATTTTGACAGGAAAGGAGAGCCCCAAAGAGTCTGGCTGGGGTAAGAAAAAGGAACAGAGTTAGCTTCACTCTGTGGGAGGTACACAGACAGCTAGGGGTGGAATAGGCCTTGAAGACTGAGCCAGACTAATGCACAAAAGCAGTAAAGCAACATAAAAATATATTTTAGTTTGTGGAAAAAGGTGGTCAGTAGAAGATTGTTGATTGCTAGAGTTGAAGAACATTTATGATGGCAATGAGTCCAACTGAAATTCCAATTGCTCACACTACTAAGGTGTAAAAGATATCTAAAACTTAATTAAAGCCTCTACATGCGCAGAAGGCTGGGTGACAGTCATCTGGGAAGAAATCAAGGAAAACCCAAAGAGATAAGAAAGATAGAAGAGTGACACACAATGAAATGAGACAGAATGTGGGAGTTCCAGAGGCTTACAACATGGAGCAGGCTGAAAACCTACACCCTGGGAACCTTTGAAGATGGTGTCGAGATTCCCCAGTGTATGTGCAATGAGAAGCTTAGGGTTTTATTACTTAAATTCCAAAGCCCAGGTGAAGTAGCTGGGTCTTTTATTTTTGTTGTGTTTTTAATTTCCAAAATAGAAAGCTCTATTTAAAATACTATTTAAAAACACTGTGATAGTTCTTTAAAAATTAAACACAAAATTACTGTGAGATCCAACACGCATCGAACAGCATTGAAAGTACAGATGCAAACACATGCACACTCATGTGCTTGACATGATTATTTACAATAGTCAAAAAGTGGGAGCAAGCCAAACACCAATGGGTGGATGGATGGATTAAAAAATGTAGCACATGTGTGCTATGGAAGACTATGCAGCTTTAAAAAGGGAGGGACATTCTGACACGTGTTGTAACATGGGTGATCCCTGAGGACAGGTGCTGAGTCAAATAGGTCTGTCCCAAAACAACAAACACCACACGTAGTGATTTCATTTCTATGAGGTACCCAGAAGAGTCAGATTCATAGGAATAGAAGGTAGAACAGAAGTTCCCAAAAGCTGAAAGAAGGAGGTGATTGGGACTCAGTGTTTAATAGGTAAAATCTTTCTACTTGGGAAGAGGAAAAAGCTCTAATTCTGCTGATTGTACAACACAATGACTGTAGTTGATGTCACTGAAGTAAACATCTAAAAGAAGTTAAAATAGTAGATGATATATATTTTTGCTATGACATATATATCATAATATATATATTAGAGGATATAATAATGGTTTGTGTCTAGATGTCCCTCCACAGCCTCATGCAGTCATGGGAAGCTGTATTTTTGGAGGTGGCTGAACCTAGAGTTTGTAGTTGATTCATGGCCCGATGGTGAGATTAAGTGTGTGAGTGTCCTACACGCCCCAGAGCAGGTGGCCTGCGTACAGTACGAGGAACAGAAAGCAGAAAGCAGCTTGCTCACCCCTCCTTTCTTGTTGCTTTTGGTCTCTTCGGCCACCAAGAACTGTTCACCTGTGCCATGCTGCCCTGTCTTAGAACCAGCCCATTACGGACTGAAATCTTTAAAAACTATGAGCTAAATAAGCCTTTCCTTCCTTAACTTTGGGCATTGGGTATTTTGTCTTAGTGACAAGAAAAGCTAAGACAGGATGTATATGACAGGAGAAAAACTGAAGGATACTGTGCACCATTCATTCTCAGGCCCAAGCCCTACTCTGCCTCCAGCTCTCTGGCTTGTCTGTAGCTCCCTCCTCTCCCAGCCCCTTGCCTGGAGGGGAGGCTCTAGGGCTTCCTCTAATTATCCTCATCTCAGAATCTGCTTCTAGCAATTCCTCAGACTTCACCAGGAACTTCGCCCTACAGCAGCCGTGCTAGGCCTACAACCCAGCTCCTGGAGGTGCATATTTGGCCCTGCTCTTTAGTCCTTTTAAAATTGAGGTTTCTTTTTAAAAATAAAAGTAGATTAGTTTTGGTAAAAGTATTCTAGATGGTCTTTCTTTTCCTCAAAGATTCTAGGAGCACTGGGGAAGAAGAAAGAAATCCCAATGAGAAGCCAATTGAATCCAGGACAAAGGTCTGCTGGCATAGGATCCAGTAGGGAGGGGACAGTGCTCTTGTTGACAAGAAAGAGAATCAAAAGGGGAGTGGCCCCAAGTGCCCTGACACCAGTTCCCCTCTCCTTTCCTATGCTGGCTGGCATTCTTCCCTTGGTTGGGCCCTTCCCACTTCCAGCTCTGGATGATTGCAGAGGCCCTCCTTTCTTGCCATTTCCTCCTTCCTCCCTTCATCATTTCACCACTTTGATCATACTAAAGCTGCCAAAGCATCAAGGCCCCCAACTTCAAAGTTTGGGCTCTGTACCCCAGATGTTCGAGGCGGTGAGCCACGTGCATCCAGTAAGAAGATATGAAATCAAGGCAATGCAAAGGTTTCCAGGCAGCTGACCCAAGGCCCCAAAGTGCCAAAGGTCTATAAATGCTCCAGGATACCATAATAAGGGGGACAGAGAGAACATGTTCAAGTAAAGTGCAAAAATATGGATGTTCCCAGCTTGGAAGTGAGATGCTGTTCATTCCTTCTGGTTCCTGAGCATTTTCAGTAATTTACTTTCAAGTAATTCTGTAAAAGAAAAGGTTTTAGTTTCAAACAACAAAAAAGCAATTGTAAATACTGTCAATATAATTTTTTTTATGTAATCCCAGCACTCGTGAGGCTATAAACAGGAGAATCACTATGAGTCCGATCTAGTAGTGAGACCCTAAACACCCTATAGAATCTTTCCTAAAATTAAAAAATAAAATAAAATAAAATAAGATAAATTTTTAAATTTTTTTAAAGAATCTGAATGTACATGGGACTATCAGAAGAGCCCATGCAGCCAGCCTGGGGACTCTGGAGACAGGAATATGCCCCAGTGACATTCCATCAGCCTACATGTACAGACTATTGGGCTCGGACAACCAACACTTCCAGTAAGATACACACACAAGACTTCCCTAGACTCTGCCAAAACAATCTCGAGAAACAGTGGCCCTTGCAAAAGCACTAGCAAATGAACTTCATGCCATTCCTGCCGCTTTGGTCCGTTAGTTTTAAGTTCAAAATCTAATTAGTGGAACTAAGGTCACATGCCTGGGCCCTGACTGCAAGGGCTGCTGTGTAGTTGGACAACTGGTTAGTGTCTTATTAGAGAATTCCCAGATTATGTGGTCAATATGCATGGGTACTAGAGGATCAAAAATAATGGAACACGCCCTATGAGGACACTGCTGCCCTGTAGCAATACCTACATAGAGTAACCCAGAAAGCTAAACTCTGTCTTTGCTAAGGGAAGAAAGATCTATTATGTAGATTCAAAATCCTTCAGCAAAAATTGAAACTATTCCATCAACTTCAGGGTAAATAGCAAACTCCTTAGGCCACCATTGAAATTTTAACACAATAGGTCGCACTCCAATGACCTTTGAAAATTCATTATCCTCATGCAGGCTTGCTAGCTAGACCCTGCTCGCCATCCTTGCACCCAGCACCTGCTTTCGCCTTGGCCATTGTTGCTTGCTCCCATCCCTACAGAGCTCTCTCACCCTTCCTGGCTATCCAAATCCTACCCCCTTGAACACACAACTCAGAATGTGGGTGCCCTCGCTCATTAGCATAGCCCTGCTTTGTGTGCTGACAGTAGTGCATTTTCCTATATAGGACATCTTTCTTAAGGGAGCCAGAGAGAAAGAAATCAGCAGTTAATTATCCCCCAAAAGTATGCTGGCAGAAAGAGAGATGACATTTCAGAACTGCTCATTCACCTGGGAGCATTTGTACCATATTTATGGGGACAGTACTGAATATGTTAGGTGCATCCTGAAGACCGCAAATCCTATGGCAATCCAGTGGAGTAAAAGCCCTTGTTCCCATTACACAGAAGGAAAGCCTATAGGACCTAGATGAAACCACCCAAGGAACATGGGGCACAAGTTGAACCCTAGTGAGCTTGTTCCTGAGCAGTGCTCTTGATAGAGGGGAATGAAACTTTCAACCTGAAAGATACATGGGCCAAGTTCATGTTCTCTAAAACCAAAGAGTGAATTTTAGGAACAATGGAGGTTAGGAACAGAATATATTTATTGGGGGACAGAAAGTTTCTGTCTGAGAGAAGGACAGAAGGGGAATCCAAGTGGGTTGACCCCAAGTCTGTCTCCAAAGATTTTTATAAAGTAACACCATGTGATGAGGCCGGTCTAAAGTGGAGAATGTGAGAACTCACTTAGGTGGGCATTGAGGTGGGACAAAACTATAGTCAGCCAATAAGATTACAAGCACCATTGCTCAGGTAAAATTGATTAAATCCAGAACCAATGGGAAAGTGAGTCATGTAGCAAGCAGGCACAAATACAGAAGTTCCTATAGGAGGTTGGGTTAGTGACTATGGCTTCCAGGTGATAGACACTTAGAATGTCAATCCCTGATGCCCATTCCTAAGAAAGTATGTGGCTGCATTTGTTTACTCTTCTGTCCTAAGATCTGGCCCACAGCAGGGATGTTTGTCTCTCCCAAAGTTATAAAGTCACCTCGTCTTCCATGCTGTCTCTCTGAGGGCCTGGCCCTGTCTCACCGCCTATGTTATTTCTAATTCAGCTGCCTGCAGCACTCTTAGTCTCTAGCTAGCCACTGAGATCTCTCCATTTCATAATACAAAACTGATCGTGATCTCTTTAAAAGGAATGTATTCTTAGAATTTTAAAGCAGTTTTTCACAAAACGTTTTATTTTTATACAAAGAATGATTCAACAGAATGAAATGTACCTCTCTCTTTCTCTCTCTTTTTCTGTGTGT
>NW_004524589.1:20922537-20923266 GCF_000260255.1 Octodon degus | reverse complement strand
GTTCTGGACAACCAGGACAGATAGTGGCATAGAGAAGCAGGAGAGCCACTGAGCCTGAAAATTTGAAAGGAGGAGAGGGAGGTACTGCTCCAAGTCTTGGGCAGGCGATGGATACCGCAGCTCAAGAAGAAAGAGAGCAAACCACCCTTCTGTCTTTTTCCTGTGTTGAAGCCTTCAGTGGCTGGGTGATGCCATCCACCATGGTCAGGAGAAATCTGCTTTATTCAGTCTTCAGATTCAAATGCTAACTTATTCCAGAAACGCCCTCACAGACACACCCAGAAATGGTGTCTTACGGACAGGTGAACATCCCAGCCCACTGCTTTACCAGTCAGATTGATGCATAAAGCTAATCATCACGGTGTGGCATAAGTGGGAAGATCTTGAGAATTGTATTCTGTTTTCAACTTTCATTGAGAGAAACTATGAAATTTCAAAAGACCTATTCTCTGTAGCTTTCATGTGGATGTCACTAGAAATTTCATGCACTCCATCTTAAGGTGCCTTTAAGAAGCGGGTACTAGACTGGGGAGCTAGCTTTGTGGTCCAAGTGCCTGCCCAGCAAGAGCAAGGTCCAAATTCAGTCCCTGGTACTGTATGCTGTGCCAGCCCCGAAACCAGATGTGGTAGTGCACACCTGTAATTCTAGCATTAGGGAGACTGAGACAGGAGGATCACTGTGAATCAGAGCTGCATAGCAAGACCCTGTACCAAATAAATAAACAGATA
>NW_004524589.1:20919871-20921442 GCF_000260255.1 Octodon degus | reverse complement strand
AATAATTCCTGAAATTCATGTAACCTGAAGCAGACAAGGAATGGATTCAGGAGGTAGCAAATCCAGAGATGGATACATATTCCTGTGGAAAGCTACGAGACCGAGTGGAGATTTGCAAACTAGAGAAGCAGAGATGGCAACTGCAGGTTAACATCCCAACGGCTCGGCAGCATTGTGATGCTGGAGCCCCAAGGTCTCAGACACGATTCCCACACTGGGCCACACTGACGCCTTCCCGGGTTAACCACCCATTTCATTACCACTGGCCTGGGGACTGTGAGCTGCGGTGTGGCGCATGTGGTGAGAAGCGCTCTGGCTGTGGTTTGCAACCCACAGGTACTGTGCAAAAATGATGGGATGTGCCCTGAGCAGCGCGTCCACCTTGGCATCTGAAGGCAGAGCGCCCACCTCCAGGATGGTCGCGGGGATAAAAAAAGAACCACGGAAAATGAGAGCCCTTAGCATAGTACCTGGCCCAGAGACTTCTTAGCAGTGGAACCCCTTCCTCTCCTTACATGGTGTGCTAGGGCTGCCAGAACAAAGTCCCACACAATGACGACCTACGACAGCAGCGCTGCCTGTTTCACAGCTCGGTACACCATATTTCCAAAGTCAAGGGGCCAACTTGACCCTTTCCGATGCCTGTAGAATGAGGATCGCTTCTTGTATCTCCCAGATTCTGGCAACCCTACACATTGCTTCGCTCTGTGCATGTCTGTCTATGTGCAAACATTTTTTATAAGGACACTAGTCATATTGGATTGGATAATAACCTAATAACCTCATTTTAACCTGGTTAGCTCTCTGAAGAATAAAGCCACATTCTGAGGTGCTGAGGGTTAAGGCTTCAATATAATTGGGGAGGGGGCCTGTGTCACTCATCTTTAGTTTCTGTCCAGGGCAACAACCTTCCTCCTGCATAGCAGGAGAAAGTGTGGAGTACAATTTCTGCTCTACCAGTTTGCAGACTATAAATCATAATCTGCCCACTTGGTAACGCAGGGGTGAGTGCACACCTGAGAAGCTGCCTCAGCCTCCTCTTCCTCCCTCGTTCTGGGCCTTTGCCCCTGTGGCTGCCTTCAGCTCCTCTTCCTCCAGCTCTCCTGGCCTCTGTCCTCCCCTAGCCGCTCCCTTGAGCTCTCACTGCTTCCCTTCTCTTGCCACTCACCCTTCTCTTGCTTTCCCTTCTTAATCTCACCCTGGAATCTAAAGACTCACAACTGCGTAGCACCTGCTCTAAACTCTCCAGACTCTCTGCAAAGCAGGAGCAACATAGAAAACAGGGCAGAGACAGGGAGAAGGGCAGTTTAGGCTGTCTAAAGGGAAAACACTCCCATTCCTTTGCTGAAGCCAAAATCCTTATTAAGTCCTTATTTGAAATTAAGAACTTTGGATAAAGGAAGTTCATTTTGCTTAGTAATATTGGGTCACTGAGCTCCTCTAAAACCAACTATTTTTAGGAAGTTTTCCAACATGGGTTAAACTCTCCTTCCCCTACAACTGAAACAGAATCCTTAGATGTCTAAATGTCCGTATCAAGAATGACAGAGCTATAAGAGACACCCAAATCA